>NW_024061938.1:75000-681426 GCF_006381635.1 Hibiscus syriacus | reverse complement strand
TTACATCAGTTAAATTTTCAGGTTTAGATGTTTCCTCGCTAGCTCTCACTTCTTTTCCATCTTCAGGTTTTGAAGTTTCCATTGGTGTAGTCTGGGCCTGATCCTCTTGAGGAGCAGTCTTACCCTCTGTTGTTTCCAAGACATCTTTAGAGAAAGATGTTTCATCAATATCGGCAGATGGTCCAGCAGTTTCTTTTGAATTGGTGTCTCTGTTATCATCGCTATTAAAGAATACATCCTCAATTGGCATTTGAACAAAGTGCAGTATGCATTGTGCTTTAGTTTTCGTAGCAACATGCTCCGCAATCTCATTCCAGTTTTCTTTATAAAGTTCAAGTGCCTCAAGAAGGAGGAGGGTTTCCTGATCTGTCCACTTGCCACCACTAAGACCAGAGGCCTCACCAGGTTCCATGAGAATGAAATCCGAAGAAGACATGCCAGAGTCAAACCCGGTTGTTAAAGCAATCAGTACATAAGTCAAAATCAGCCTGTCAAATACAAAACATAATTACATCATAAACAAATGGAACAATAATTTAATAAATATATAAACAAAACTACTAAGTTAGTTATTCTTTCCATTTTGATCATTCACACCATTGGCTTTTCGTTGCAAGTAAACAGATTGCACTGGTGGTGCAAACAATTTATGCTCATTTCTTATTTGTTGGACAACAAGCAGTAGCTAAAAAGGTCTGGATTTCCCATTTTATTTACCACTTGGCTTGAGCCGAAGGTGTCAAATAAATTGATTTTGTAGTAGAATTCCCTCTTACTCTCTTATAAAAATAGGACTAGTGAAAAATGAACATATACATAAAAATACATATATCAGTACAATGCAGGCAAGATTGAAACATTGCCACAAGAACACTCAGAAAGAATTAGTGCAGTTATTTTCTCTTCATAGTGTACTAAATAATTTGAGGCTTAGACAAGTATTTATCAGTTAGTATTCAATAACTCACCTGCTTCTGGCAATGATAGCGCTTCCGAGAGCAATCAGCTGAACAAGAGTTGCAATGGTACTCAACCGATGGCCCCTCAGGTGTCATCAAGTCCTCAGCAAGCGCAGATTCTGGAAGAAACCCAGACAGTAAAGAGGAAGTTGAAAGGTTAGACCTTGTAACAACGTGTGGGTGTGATTCAATTTCCTCAAAGTGGAACAATTTTTCAAGCAAAGAATCCTTATTGGACATCCCATCCCCATTGGCTTTGGGTACAGCCGAACCAGCTGGAGGGAATAGATGAAAGTTAATCAAACCCCAGTAGTCCAGGAACTCCAATACTTCCTGCCTTGCATCCAAGTCACCAATGTCAAGATCTTCCAGATTTTTCAACTCAATCTGCACACTTGGATTTGCATGAAATTTCTTTATAATCCAATTACGAATCTCCATGTATAAATCAGGGGTTCGATCTGGGGATTTCCCATTAAAGAAAGAAGGCAAGATACTCTCCTAGATGGTGAATTTTTGTCCATGAAAACCATCCTGTGAGTACAAAGAGAGGATGAGTACAAAGACTGACAGCATCCGAAACACCAAAAAATCTAATAGTTCAGTATCTTCTTTTTCGATCTTTATAAAACAGATAAGAGCCTTCCAATGAGGCAAATTTATTTAGAGCCCTAGCTTGCACTCCGCTAATGAGGACTAAGATTAACATTCTTTTTCTAATTTGTGTAATGGCGTAATCGTGTATTTGTGGGAAATTTTTATTTTCATTTTTTTTGATGCTGTGTCGTATTTTACTTATTTTTATCAATGTTGTGTTTAATATGCCAAGGTCTAATTCTCATGCATGGCTGATAAGAAATGAGCAGAACAAATTGGATGGATACTTATTATCATTTCCTTTGTGTTAGCATTCATATAGCATATAGAAACAAATTAAGAAATAAAACTTCCAAATTAACTATTCAAGAAAAACAATTCGATCTTTTTCTTTTTTTTTCGGTTTACACAATTAAGACAAAAACTTCAATTCAACCCGAATTGAACACCTATATTAACAAACAAACAAAAATTCACATAATTTCTCAATTCACTAGCTCCCACTTAAAGAAGTAACACTAAAGTTGCAAACGATAAAGTTCACCTTTCCTTCCCTTTCCTGCCCACTTCTCATCAACCAACAAGGGGAAAAGGGGGGAAATAGAAAAACTCACCGCAATGATTAGGAACAGCATGCGCATTAATGTCACGAGATATAATAGCCTCAAAATCAGCCTCAATCTTAGCTTCCAAAGCCTCCCACTCTTCACTTGCCTTATTCAATTCCTCCAAATCTTCCGCCTTCACACTTTGTTTCACCGCTCTTGCCCCAAGCTTCGCGCCATCCGATCCCAAGCTCAAACCCAAGACAACGTTTCCACTAGGCGCCCCTTGGCGAGCCCTGGTTAAAGGACCGTAATGGTTGACCGAGGGTAGGAGATCAAGCTTGACTTCTCTCGAGTAACCCGTTTCGACGGCGTTGATGAAGAGCTCGACCCGGAAAGCGAATTGGCTTTTCTCTTCAGCGCTCCACCTCGACGGCGAGTTGATGCCGACTCCGGCTCCGCTGAGCTCGGCCCCGCCGGTGAGTTACCCGCGTCCCGCCGTTTCTCCTCCATCACGGGTCGCGGGGTTTGATTTTATTGGGGGGGGGGGAAGGGGTTTCGGTCGGTTCAGTGTGAATTTTGGTTGATTTGAGCTAAAAAGTAGTGTGAATTATTGTAGTTATAAATTGGGCCGAATTTGGATCGGCTTAGTTGTTGAGCTGCTACTACCGGCCCATAGTGACATTACATGTTATTAATCATACTTAAAATTTAGGATAAACTACACAAAAAGTCCTTAAATTATATTCAAATGATCTTTAACTACTTAATTATAAATTAGAAATAGTATAGATTTAATTCATGTATTCCAATTTAATCATTTTTAGTTTTTTCACTTTTCAAAACTAAAGATTTAGTCTCAACCCAATCAGTAACGTTAAATGAAATTATATAGTATTTGTATTAGTTCATCTTCTCTTCTTTGATGCTTTTAAATGCTTGTAATTTAGTCATATTACCTATATTACTTGTATTAGGACTAAAATTTCAAATATTAAAGGGATTAAAATTGACTAAATTAAAGTATATGGATTAAATACATATAAATTTAACCTAATAATGATCATAAAATCATGTATTCACAATAACCTACATTTCGTTTTCTTGCATAAATATATAACATGGATCTTCTTCACACGCAAAAGCACGACACTCAGTCTAGTGATGTTGCTGAGTTTGTTCTAACACGCAGGATAAATAATTTATGAGAAATTATTTCATGGAACCTTCTCATCAAAAAATATTTTTAGACCCTTCCCATTATATATTAACGGCCCTAACTAATTAAAAAAATCCACATCAATATTCTATTACTTAAGTTAAATCTTGAGTTTGAAATTTTGTGTATGAAAAATTCATCGTTGAGAAATTCACCTATCAAAATCAGATATACGATACAAATTGATTCGGATTAATCAAGACAAAGCCCTGAGAAACAAGGAGGACAATCAAGAAAAAGCCACTTAAGTTTGTATAGATACGGAGAAGCAATCTTTCTACTGCAATTCTGGTTGCATGTTTAGAGCACTTAAAATTCGTTTTGCTTCTTTATATTGACTCATTAACCCATTCCGATCATAATCTAAATTTGTAAACGATAAGAATAAATAAAGAAGTATATTCAATGTTTAATTATTTTGAACCAATTATTTAATCTTTACTGGATATCACAACGTAATGAAGGTTATAATCAACTTTGATATGCATTGTTGTAGAATAAAAAGAATTAGGAAGATCCCAAAAATAATCTTTAAATTGATTTTAATTGTGATATGTATTAATGAAGAAATTGATGTTGGCGAATAAAGTCTATGTGAATAAAAGACATAAAAAAATATTAATACGAATATTTTAATTGACTGAAATCATTATGATGTAGTGGAAAGGATCAAATAAAATAATTTCTAGAAAATGAGGGACTCTAACAGTACTTAAGTTTCGTTACTATTGTTTTTCATTAATTTTTTGATGGTCAAATATTTTAAATTTTGATAATAATTGTTTTAATAATTAAATTTTATAATATATATACAAATTATTTGATTAAAGTTTTAAAATATATTTTATTATTAATAAACTTTAAATATTTAAATATGAAAAATTAAAAAATTAACTAAAATTAATAAATAATAATAATTGCATGCCAGCGAAACTTTAAAATAATAATAACCGATATGCATACCAATAATTGAATACGGAAGGCTTCTTTTGGTGCTTGTGGTCTCCCGCTCGTTGGAATTAGATATATGCACATAAATTCTATTACAGTAATTAAAATATTTCATGTTAAACTTACGAGTTAGTCTTTAAATTCTAAATTTTTTTTTTTTTTAACAATATGTGATTTTTATGGAAAGAAAATTGCTATAAAAGATCATCTCATGATTCATTAAAATAGTAATGCAAAGAAAGGAAGGAATGATTTCATGATTTATTAATGCAATAAACCTAAAGATTGATATATGGATATATCAACTTCTACAACTCTTATGGAGTCTATAATCAATTTTCCTTTCTATATATAGAAGAAATAATTATTTTTTTAAAATATTTCACGACTCAGCGGTCTTCGTAATAGAAGAGACATTTGGCGATAAGCCTGTGCTTGCTTGGAAAATCATCATAAATGATTAAGGTGTGTCGTTCACGATACATAAAATATTCAACCAAAATTGCTTGTATAAGGAGCGAGGTATTGTAATGTAGCTGGGGAATCCGTCGTTTCGGCTACCACAATAGTGTACTCCATCGCTCCCTTTTTTTGGAAAGTAGTCACTACTTGAGCCACAAAAGATGCTTTTTGACCAATAGCTAAAAAAACATATTACATTTTGCCCTTACTGATTGAGAATGGTATCCGTGGCTACTGTTGTTTTACTAATATGTCTATCCCCAATAATTAATTCTCGTTGTCCACGTCCTATAGGGATCGAATCAATAGCAATAAGTCTCGTTTGAAGAGGCTCATAAACGGATCTAGAAATAATACCGAGGCATGAGATTCAATTAACCGAGATTTAGAAGCTGAAATTCACCCTGACCGTCAATAGGCTTAGCCAGGGCATTTATAACATGACCAAATAAGCTTCACTCACTGGTATATGAGCAATTTTTCCAGTTGCTTTTACAGAACTTCCCTCTTGTATCATCAAACCGTCACCCATTAATACAACACCAACATTATTGATTCCAAATTCAGGGCAATCCCTTGTACCTTCTTTAAATTCTACTAATCACCTGCCATTACTTCATCAAGACCATGAATACGATGTTTATAACTTTTTGGCCACTTATGTTATCGATTTATAACATTTGAGTCACTGAGATTTTAAATGTAGTTAGTTTGATAACATATCACGTTAGTAAAAGGGTTAATTTATAGCATGACCCTAAACTTTAGATAAATACTAATTTGACTCCTAAACTTCAAATAAATTATCAATTTAACCTATAAATCCGTTCAAATTCCCCCTTCATTGGCCATTGCTCACTACTATCATCTATCACTACCGACTGTCGTCGTCGACGACCGTTAGATCCCAAAATTTGTAATTACTCATTTTAGTCTCATGAATGTGAATATAATGTTTGTTTCCTCGAAAGATGTCCCTAATTCCATAAATCTACCATAGAATCCTTGACGTCCTTAAAATTAAACATAATAAATTTATCATTAATATTATTTTAAAAATAAAGACACAAAATTAAAATCAATATTATAATCAAATTTATCGATGACTTATGATTGTCACAGCATGTCACAACATTGTTAAATATTAGATGAAATATTTTATTCATTAGAAATATTAGATTTTAGAGAGTTATAATCAAGTCACTCAATTTATTGTAACAATCAAGTCACTTAATTAATTGTAACAATAAGGTAATGTGCCACCATGTACAGTGGTCAAGTCACTCAATTCATCATATTATGTTTTTGACAATATCTCTCAAAAGTTATTAAATTACACCATGACTTTCAAATTTCCTAAACATCAATCTACATTGTTCACAATAAAATTGTCTGTTTTTATATATGTTATTCCTCGCACTAATGACAACCTCTTCACTATTTGGATCATCAATGGATCTCCCAATATTTGAGAAACCCAAAAGACAAAAAGGATTCTTTCCCAATGACTGACTTTTTGAAATTGGATGATCTATCTAACTCCTTGGTGACTTTTTGAAATTAGGTGACCTATATAATTTTACTAATAATTAGATATACTTTTGTGTAGTTTACTCAATAAGAAAATTAAAAAAAAAAACAAATGTTTTCTAATGGCGCCATCTAACTTTTGTTTCATTTTTAACGGTCTAGTGACCTAGTGACCATTGATTAATTGAATGAATCGGTTATAATTTTTAAATTATAAGGCTTATTTGTAATCTTATTAATAGTTAAGTGACCTTTTATAAAATTTACCCAAATATTTTGTACGTGTTTTCGCTTTTGCACATGTTGTGCCCGTCTAGAATCATTGTTCAGTTCAAAACATATAATGATAAAAACTAATCTCCAATATTTTCATAAATGATCATTTTAATTCATATATTTTTTGGAATATTTTAATTCAATGTTTCAATTTTTAATTAAAATAGTCAAATTTAAAAAAATTTGTTAGTTGACTAATAGTCAATACATGTTACTGGCTTGATATTTTAATATATACCTAATTAGTAACATATTATATATAATGTCATCATTTTAATTATGTGTCGCATATACTTCATCAGTTTGAATGACGAAACACATGTAACTTCAACAATTGAATACATGTGAAATATCTACAACATATGTTGACCGTTCAAATAAAAATTTCATCCAACATGAATTGTTTTGACCAAAAATTGAAACGTTGAACTGAAATATTAAAAAAAATCAAAATCACTATTTTGAGATCATGTATGGGTGGAAAGATAACTCCTCAGGATCAATCAGGATATGCATTTTGGCGTTTTCACACACTAAAAAAATACGAGGAAGTCTAAGAACGATAGTCTAATTTAAGGTTAAAAGACGACGATTGAACGCAACTGAAAATGTGATAAAAAAATCATAGCATTTTAGGTTAGACGCAACTTAAAATGTTATATTTTTCTTAATTTTTCGTTCAACAAATGTTACATTTTTCATAACAATTTCAGTTGACAACTGAAAATATTAACTTTTTCCATGACATTTAGGTTCAATAAGTAAAAATGTAATATTTTAAATTACGTTCAATCTAAAATATTTTATTTTTTATCACATTTTTAATTGTACCTTAAAATGTCGTATTTTAACCTGTCACATTAAAAACAAGAATCACTTCAAGCATGAAACATCAAATCAAACCTCTATAAGAGCACAATCCAATAGTGGTGTAATACCCTAATTTTGTCGGGCCTTTTAAATCCATTTGAAGATGCCCGATAATTAATTTGGAGGTAATCGTGCTCAGATGAAGAATCAATTCAAATGACGAAGCGTGAAAGTTTGCGTTTGGAAGCTTTAGGTGCTCAATTGGGATTAGTCGTATATGGAAATCGAGACACATATTGAAGTTCAATACAAATTAAGTGTCTAAAGTCCATTTACCTATTTGAAGCCCAATTACAAACCAAATTAATTGCAAGCTCAAGATTCAAGCCCAACAGTAATTAAATTGCAACCAAACCCGAGCTATCCATGTCTCCCATGTGCAGCACACTCCCCAGCAGCTACTCCACGCCCTGCCAAGCATCACCCACGAGTGCACATGCTTGACCGGACATCACCCTGCCAGCATTCTGACCGAGCAGCTCGGTTTCAACACCCGTGCCCTGCTGCTCCTGCTCCACTGCCCAGTCCATCTCGTGCCCATACCATGCACAAATAGAGGAAGACAACAAAAATTAGCAGGAGATCACGGGAGGAACATAGGCAAAGATTAAAGCAGCAAAGGGGACCGAACCAGAGAAAGGGGGAAAAAAAGAGAAGGGGGAGATATCCATGGACCATTAGCCATCAAATAGAAGGAACGATAACGAACAGAGGGGATTAGATTCAGGGGAAGCTCATAAACAAAGGAAGGCAGCAGTGAACAAGGAGAAATCAACCACGAGACAGAACGAAATACACAGCAACCAGTGGCGATCATTAACAAAAGGAGGGGGGAGATCATATGAAAGAAAAAAAACAGTTTGTAAAAAGAAAGGCTTCGACTTCCCTATTTGAAAAAAGCAAGGTGTAAACGAGGTCCCTTTTTGACCTCCTATTCGAAGAATATAACGCAAGGTTTTTTCTTCATTATCATCTACAATCATGCTTTCCTTTATTTGTTTTAAATAGCTTTCCACGTAAATACAAAACTAAAAATAGGGGAGTAGAACGTTTACCTTAAGGGGTTTAGCCCCTTGTCGGTTTAGCGGGTTCTCTCGCCGGCATCGGGATGCAAGCATTCGTGGCTTAGTTTCAGAGGAGTGAGGTCTCGATTTGCTGCTAGAGTTAGAGAAGAGGTTTGGTTTGGTGTGATCGGCTTTGGTGGCCGTTGGGTGTGGTGGCCGTAGTTTCTAGGGCCGTCGGGGGTCTCGTCCTTAGGCCAACCAAGTGTGTGCATGTGGGTTTGGAAGTGTTTAAGAGCAGTAGAAAGAATAGAAGAGCCTTACCTGTCCAGGTCCTGCGGCGATGGAGTGGCGGCCGAGTTCCTTCTCTAGTGTCTGTTGTGTGTGATTGTGGAACAGAGGATGGGGGAGAGAAAATGAGAGATGGGTAGAGTTGAGAGAAACGGCGCAGATAGGGGGGAATTTGTTTGGCTTAGATGTTAGGGTTTTATTTTTTTAGGTTAGATTAATAATTTAAGGTTTGGTTAAAATGACGTCGTGTAAGTGTTTAGAGTTTCTTGATTTCGCATGGTTTATTCGAGTTAGGAGTCACTTTGGTTTCTCCTCAAGTTCATTTTAGTCCCTAGTCCGAAATCTGCATGTTTATATTTCTGTTCATTTATTTTATGCGCGTTTAATACTGGTCCCAAGTGTTTGTATATTTATTTTTCTTTTTAGACATTTGACCTTTACGTTTTTGCATGTTTCTTTTAGTCCTATGTATGTTTAGGGTTTATTATAATTTTAGTCCCATTGTGGTGATGATTTGTTTTATTCTGGTTTCATTCTTTACTATGTGTACTAATATGTTCATTTCAATTATTATTTTGTTTATATTTTGGATATTAAAATTTGGTTTAATGTGATTTGGTTATTAGTGTAACATGTATAGTTTTCTCATAGTTTGGTATGTTATGTTTTTATTTTTCGTATTTAAGTCCCATTAGTATGTTACATATTAATATGTTAAGTAATGTTAGTGCATGTTAAGTTTCATATATTTATTATTAATTAGATAATTTTTAATATTGTATGTTAACCTCGTGTGTATGACTCGACGTCGTTACATAATCAGATTAAGGGTAATATTCTTTTAATTTAAAATTGTGGAATGGCTTCTCCTAACTTACTAGAGAGTTGTTTTGGTTTTAAATTAAAATTGTATCCCATCAGTAACACCTAATTAAATTTGGTTAATCACTTTAAAATTTGGGAATGAAAGAAAAAGAAATATTCGACTATTTAAATTATTTGAGAAAATATCGTTAGAACTCACCTAAAGATCTGGTCTCGATATTTTTAAATAATCGAATATCCTTTATCTTTCTAATGACTTGGAATTTTAAATCAACATATTTTGTTGCTTTTCAATGTTACAAATTTGCATTTTGTTGTTTAAAGGGATTATTAATCAAATTAAACTCGAACTTGTGAAATTCGTTGCAAAGACATTAATTAATCGACTAGGTACCGATTTAGGGCGTTGTGGGGGTGCTAATCCTTCCCCACACGTAACCGACTCCCGAACTTGGATTTTGGTAACATAGACTGTAAATTTGTCGTTTTAATTGAAATTAATTTTTTATTTAAAATGACAAACATTTTTGGGTGCCCAATCACACCTTAATCAAAGATTGGTGGCGACTCCTCGAACCTTATATTTTTATCGCAAAGGAATTTCCAATTTTTCGAAACTAGAGGTTTTCTAAAATTGCATTGTTTTTAATTAAAATTCAATCGAAAAGAGAATAATTAAAAATGACGCGGTTTTCAAAATCTCGCCCCACCTCGTAAAAATCGTTTCGACAAGTGGGAAATAAATTCACCCAATTGCGATGATTCATCGTTTTTGGATACCAGGACTGAGATTTGTACAAACACGACCCAAGCAACAACAAAGAAAACATAATGGCGAGAATGGTTATACCAAAACACCACTACCGGACAAGCTCTTCCATGGATCTTCTGTGGAAAAATAAGGTCCCATGCTTAATCAGGATATGTAGTTTGGCTTCACTCAGCTTAAATTATTGATCTTTTCGTCCATTATTGATCCATATTTTAAAATGATTCATATTCGATGTATTGATAATATAAATTTTATCAACAACCAATTGATATGGTAGATGAAGCAATAGATTTTGTTACATGCATACATGATACATAAATACAAGAAAATTTAAAGACTAAGATCTTTTGATGTTTAGAACTTAGTTACAGGATTAACATTTTTGCAGTATGCAGATGGAAGTGGAGACAAACAGCTCAAAAATGTTTCGAGACTCTCATTAACAGAACTCCCTAACCTGCTTCGGTTCTTCTCTTTCTCGCAAGACTCTCCCAGGCCAAAGCAATGGAAGCTACACTTCGAGAATGTGAGCCAATCATAGGGGAGATCAAATTCTGCGCTACTCAATAGGATTGATGCTAGATTCACAAGCAATATCATCAGATCGAACTCCGATTTCAAGATATTTGCAACCGAACATCATATGAAGTCGAGCACCTTTTCCAAAACTATACTATATTAAAAGCACCGGATGAGATACAGGTCCGAGGATGGTGGCTTGTCACACGATGCCCGACCCTTATGCTGTACTGTATTGCCATACCCAAGAGACTGAAACAGAGTTTAAGGTATCATTGGGAAGTGATAGCGGAGATAGGATGATGGTGGTGGCCGTTTGTCTCATGTATACTTCGCATGGAAACACGACCAGGGGTGTTTCGTGCTGAGGATCGAGCCTGGAACCCCTCGTGTTTGTCATGAGATTTTGGTTGTCTTGTATGATACTCGTTTCTTGATGTTTGATGTCTGGTTAACTTGAGCCCCAAGACTAACACATTGAATGTTGCGATATTGCATACTATCCTTTAGTGTGTCACACTTAAAAAAATTAAAATAAATTTAAAAATTATATCAAATTTGAGAACCCAATTTAATTTGGGCTAATAATAGGATTCATAGAACATTTCATAGAGAAACCCAAGTCTTTTACGATAACATATATATTCTTAGCACACAAAAGCATCATCTTGTACTTATTTTACCATCTCATATGAGTGTATTCTTACATTATGCTTTCTATAAGCATATATGAGGCATTATTACAACATTCATAACACTATGCTAGTATTAGATAATATTAATGATTTCTTCACTCCTTTGAGACCAACATCATTGTTGTGATACTTGGTATCGATTCCAAATTACTAGGGAATGCTTTCTTGCCATAAGAAATGATGCTCGGTAGGGTTTAAAATCACTAGTTTCTAGCCATAAAATGTGGTACTCAGACTTGGTTCAAAATCACTAGTGAATGATTGCTATAAGATGTAATATTGGTCTCGTTTCAAAATCACTAGTGAACGATTTCTGGCCATAAGATGTGGTACTCGGTCTCAGTTCAAAATCACTAGTGAACGATTTTTGATAAGAAGTGACACTCGGTCTCCGTTCAAACATAGTGAATGATTTCCACTCCTTTAAGATCAACATCATTCGCGCTGTAAGACGTGACACTTGGTCTCGGTTCAAAAACACAAGTGAATGATTTCTCCACTACTTTGAGATCACCATCATTGTCACCATAAGACTCACACTTGGTCTTGGTTCAAAATCACTAGTGAATGATTCTCCACTCCTTAAGATCCACATCATTGCTGCCGTAAGATGTGACACTCGATCTCGGCTCAAAATCACTAGTGAATGATTTCTCCACTCTTTAAGATCAACATCATTGCCGCCGTAAGACGTGACACTCGGTCTCAGCTCAAAATCACTAGTGAAGGTTTTTGCACTCCTTTAAGATCAACATCATTGCCACCGTAAGACGTGACGCTCGTCTCGACTCAAATCACTAGTAAATGATTTCTTCACTCCTTTAAGATCAACATCATTGTCGCCGTAAGACGTGACGCTCGGTCTCGGTTCAAAGTCTCTAGTGAATGATTTCTTCACTCCTTTAAGATCAACATCAATGCCGCCGTAAAACGTGACGCTCGGTATCGGTTCAAAGTCACTCGTGAATGATTTCTTAGCTCCTTAAGATCAACTTCATTTCGTTGTAAGAAATGACGCTCGGTCTCGATTCAAAATCAATGGTGAATGATTTCGGCTCTCCTTAAGACCAAATCATCTCTGCCGTAAGACGTGACGCTCGGTATCGGCTTAAAATAATAGAAAATGAAAGATAAAGAGTTAATTTTTTTAAAATTTATAAAGAAACGAAAACGGTTAAAGATTATCTTATGGTTGTCTAATTCGTTGAACTTCAATAAGTTAATAATAATATTAACGTGACATCTTTTTACCATTTTGAATTCTATTTCCTTGTTTCTCTTTAAAAAAATAGACAATTTATATTTCATCCTTTTCATTTATTTTATTTTTAAATAATAAATTATAAAATCAGCTTCCACAAAAGTAAAACTAACACAGCTCACTTGTCATTCAAATTAAAGTATATTATACATTTCCCAATTTTTATATAACAAATAACTAAATGAACCTGTAAAAAATACAAAACTGAGATTGTTTAGGTTAAATTTTACTTAAAATCAAAATGACACAAACTAATTAACGTATAAATTTGGGTAATAAAGAAACATAATTTGATTAAAATATAAAAAATTATTAAAATAAATTAAATAGTTTATTTTGTAATTAAATATCTACTTCTATAAATAGATATTAAAGATTCAGATTAAAAATTAAATTATTATAAGAACTGCTCTCATATTCTTCTTCTCTTGCTATCAATAAACTTTTTTTACTAGTGTTTTTTTTTTTTTGAAATGATTAAAAAAGTTCAAGTGAATATCTCAATGTTCCAAATCACGAGGAAGAAATGTAAACAATGATATCCACCATATCCCATTAGTTTTATGGACCTTTTGGGTATGGTGTTAGGTTTGGTTGCGTATTAATTTATGAATAAATCAGCACACGTGAGTAATTTTTATTTTGTTGATCCTTATCCGATATAAATTGAGAAAATAGTTGAAATAGTCGTCCTTAAATTTTAAATTTTTATATGATTTATATATATTTTTATATTTATTATTAATAATTTATTTTTATCTCCTTAAATCGTATAAATTTACAGTACCATTAAATTCTTCGCAAGCCTCTAGATTTATGAGATAGCAGTGTCATATTAACAGTGAATACTCTAAGTATATACTTGAAGACAAGCATATTGAAATCATGGCAGAACATTCATGGTCGGCAATTACTGTAATTAAAATTAAGCAATCACGAGTCACGATTTTCTACAGCAAAAGTTGTACGGTCTTCACCTTGGAATCTGAACGCAAGAACGGAAATTTCTACGGAAATGTTTTACATCCTAAACATATAATTACATTGATACATTAAAGTATAGAAAAATTTATAATATTTGTTGAGCATGGATGAACATCATTAAATTAATTTATAAAGCGTTAATTGTAAAATATTAAATATATAATTATAAATTAGTTAAAATTTAAATATAATTTAATTAAAATACAATATTTATAAAATATTAGTTTTTATAGTAAACTATACGATGACCATCCAACTATTTATCCTTTTACTTTAACTACATATTTTTTAATTTTACAATCAAGTCATCTAACTATTTAAATATTGTCAATCAAGCCAACTTCCGTTAAATATTAATGGAGGAGACGACGTGGTAGTTAAAAATTTGTATAATTACACATTTATTCCTCATTACTTACACATTCTATTAATTTGGTCCAAACTTTTAACTAATTCAATAAATTTAATCCCAATGATTTTTTTCTTAATATCTTTATTTAATTTAATAAGCTTTCCATCCAATCAAATGGTGCCACATTGTCACCAAATGAATGAATAAAAATAAATTGAATCAATAACTATTGCTGGTGGGTTTGAACCCAAGATATGAGGACAGGAAGAAATCACCTTAACCACTGAGCTGCACCATTCAAATGATAAACATATCACGACATGATATATAATAAAGGCAATAAAAAAGGGAAAATGACCTGATAAGAACTCCAACTTGAAATAATTGAATAATAAAATAATATGATACATATACACAAATATTATAATTGATTAACATGTGAATGTATTTTATTTATATTTTAAATCATTTTAATGAATAAATAAAAGTAAAATAATTTAATATATTATAATTTAAATATAATGAAGAGCTTTGTTGACTTAGAATTTCCTGATAGTTGATGACTTATTGTAGAAAGCATTTTAACTTATGTGTTGACTTGTTTATACTTTGGTTAGAATAAAAATTTTATATTTTATTATTTATTCATTATATTTAAAGAAAATTTTAGGGGAAATTTGATTTTATAGAATTAGTCTATTTTAATATAGAGTTGTTAAATAAGATTAAAATCCGATCGACATTGTAATATTTTAAAACATAGATATGATACATTTTAGTTCAATAAAATTAGATAATAAAGACAATTTATTAATTTAAAATATGTAAAATGATACATTTCAATTATAACATATTAAATTCACTTTTATTTTAATTTTTGCATTAAATGTGATTTAAAATATAAATAAAACATATTCATTTATTAATCAATTAGAATATTTGTTTATATATTTTAAATTTTCATACTATTCGATTATTTCATGTTTGAGTCCTTATAAGGTCATTTATTACTATTAACTATTCTATAAATTATATAGATTATGTTTCTGTATACTAATAAATTTAGTGGTTCAACTTAGTGGTTAGGGCACTTAGTTTTTTGGTTTGCGTCTCAGGTTCAAACCCCACTAGTATGGTTATTAATTTAATTTATTTGTCATTCATTCAATTGGTGACACGTGGCATTATTTGATTGGATGGAAAATAAATTAAATAAAAATATAAAAAACATCCAACCACATAATGACACATGTCACAATCGGATTGAGGATTAAATTTATTGAATTAAATAAAAGTTAGGACCAAATTAATAGAATGTGTAAGTAATGAGGATTAAATGTGTAATTATATAAATTTTATTAACTGCCACATCATCTCCTCCGTTAATATTTAATGACATGTGGCTTGATTGACAATATTTAAATTAAGTGACTCGATTGACAAAATTGAAAAATCGGTGGTTAAACTAAAAGGGTAAATAATTAGGTGGTCAATAGTATATTTTACCCTAAAAACTAATATTTATAAATATTATTGACATATGGCACCATTTGATTGGATGGAAAATAAATTAAATAAAAATATAAAAAACATCCAATCACACAATGACACATGTCACAATCGGATTGAGGATTAAATTTATTTAATTAAATAAAAGTTAAAACCAAATTAATAGAATGTGCAAGTAATGGGGATTAAATGTGTAATTATACAAATTTTATTAACTGCCATCATCTCCTCCGTTAATATTTAATGACATGTGGCTTGATTGACAATATTTAAATTAGGTGACTCGATTGACAAATTCAAAAATCGGTGGTTAAACTAAAAGGGTAAATAATTAGGTGGTCAATAGTATAATTTACCCTAAAAACTAATGTTTTATAAATATTGTATTTTAAATAAATTTTATTTAGATTTTTAACTAATTAATAATTATACATTTTGTATTTTATAATTTATCATTTTATAAATTAATTTAATGTTACTTATCATTAACAGTGTTTATCTATGCTCGTGGAGCGTGGCAACATCATCATAAAATATATCACTATCTAAATTAAAATAAGATAAATTTACAAATGATTATCAAATATGATAAAATGATCTTTTAGTCATTCAACTTTTTAAAAGTTATAAATAAACATTAAATTTTAGATTTGGTTAAAAATATAAGCACCTATCATTAAGGGATGATGTGATATTTTAAATTAATGAAAATTATATACTTTGGTCCCTCAATTGTGACTAAAATTTTATTTAGCATTTTTAATTTTTAAGTGAGAATTTCAAAATATTATTTTTAAAAATTATATTGAGTTTCAGAACTTTTTTTTTAAAATTATAAATACATTTTTAGACTATATTTAAATTTACTAAACAAAAGTTAAATAATCGGATTACATTGCTTAACAAAAAATAGACTTCGCTTTTTGATAATTAAAATTGTTGGATCTTGAAAATTTGTTGTTACCCGTATCTATCGATTCTGTTGTTGCACATGTGTCATGCATCACTTACTCTTATTCTTTCTGCTGCAAGACGTTTTCAGGCTCTAGGGATACTGATCAAGTACAGGCTACTGACCTTGCAGTAGGTTCCTTGGCTAATATTGTGCTATCTATTTGTGGTAATGTACCTGTTGATCGATCTACTGCTAATTGGACTACCACTGGTCAAAACATTCATCCCATGGTTACATGGGGTAAAAATGGGATACGAAAACTGAGGGTCTTGCATGTTTCATTTGATGATAAGGAGCCTACAACTATTAAGGAGGCTTTTCTTCACCCTCACTGGAAGGCCGCTGCACAGGCAGAGTTTTATGCCTTGGTTCGCAATGAAACTAGACATTGGTTCCTCTCCCTGAGGATAGACAAGCCGTGAGTTGCAAATGGATTTTTAAAATCAAACGGAATGCAAATGGTTACATTGATCGTTACAAGGCTCGTCTCGTAGCTAAGGGATTCCTTCAGCAACCTAGGTTGATTTTCATGAGGTGTTTAGCCCCATGGTGAAGCTAGTCACTTTTTGAGTTATAATTTCGATTGCGTTAGCGAAAGGTTGGTCTCTCAGGCAGGCGGATATTAATAATGCCTTCTTAAACGAACATTTATATAAGGAAGTTTATATGCTTCAGCCTTCGGGATATGAACAAGGCGATGGTAACTTGGTGTGCAAATTAAATAAAGCGATTTACGGTCTAAAGCAGGCACTCCGTGCATGGTTTGACAGTCTCAATGGGTATTTGATTTCTATGGAGTTTGTTTCTCGTTCGGATGCCTCTTTTTTTTTTTTGCAAAACCGATACTAGTATGGTTTACCTCTTGGTTTATGTGGATGACATCATTCTCACAGGGAGTTGTTCTAATGAAGTTCAAGATGTTATAAATAAGCTCCATGCACAGTTTGTTTTAAAGGATATTGGCCTTCTTCGTTTTTTTCTTATGAATTGAAGTCTGCTATGACTCTAGTGGTTTGGTGTTGAGTCAACAAAAATACATTAATGATCTTTTACAAAAGAATGGTTTTGCAGCAGCTAAGGATCATGTTGCGGAAGACGGCTATCGGATAGAGCAAAATCACAACTGATAATTTGAGAAAATAAAAATGAAGATAAAAGATACACAAAATTTACGTGGAAAACCCCTAAATAATATAGGGTAAAAACCACGGGCAACGGTAGAAGAATTTCACTATAAGAAAATATGAATTACAACTTCTCTCAATCTACCAAGGAGAAAACAATGATAATTCTCTCTTAATAAAAAGGAGAAAACAACTCTCAAGAAACTCTCTAAATTCTCTCTAGTATTGAGAGAAAGCTAGAATGATTTGGGATGGTTTTGAAGCCAAATGAGCTAGGGTATTTATAGTTGAAGCCTAAGGATTAATTTATAAATACCATAAAATTTAGTGACTAAATTGAATTATCCCATTTTACATTTTCAACAAAAGGGGCCATGCACCTTTCGGTGCATTAATTTAGGCACCTTTCGGTGCTAGTCAACAATCTCCCACTTGAATATTTGATTGGAACAATCATATCTTCACACCATTCTTTCTACCTTGTAACTTCATGTTGCTTAAGTCTCTGACAGGCAACAGGAGGATCGACACCAGGTAAATTTATCAGCGTTGATCGCCTTCGTCATGAAATCTGCTATGTTGTCTTTGGTATGGATCTTCTGCATATCTACTGTCCCTTCTTCCACCTTTTCACGAATGAAATGATACTGAACTCGTATGTGCTTTGTCCTTGAATGAAATACTGGATTCCTTGCTAGATGCAAGGCGCTTTGACTGTCACAAAACAGAGAGACATACTCTTGATTGTGCCCAAGCTCCTCCAATAGCATCTTCAACCAAATTGCTTCTTTACTGGCTTGTGTAGCTGCTACATATTCTGCTTCTGTTATTGACGTAGCCACAACTGACTGCAATTTTGAAACCCAGCTTATAGCTCCACCAGCAATTTTGAACACATATCCTGTAGTAGATTTGCTTTTATCCAAATCCCTTGCATAATCAGAATCGACATACCCATTGATAAGTAAGTTTGATTCTCTATAATATAATGCAATATTTGAGGTCCATTTGATGTATCTTAGGATCCTCTTTAATGTATTCCAATGCTCTTTGTCTGGATTTGCCATGTACCGACTAACCACTCCCACTGCTTGTGTAATGTCTGGTCTTGTGCATATCATAGCGAACATTAAACTTCCCACTGCTGATGCATACAGTACTCAAGACATCTCCATCCTCTCTTCTTCACTGCTAGGACTCATACTGGAGGATAATTTGAAGTTAATAGGAAGAGGGGTAGAAATTGGCTTACAATCTTGCATGCTGAATCATGACAAGATCTTCTTCAAATAATTCTTTTGTGAAAGCCAAATCTTCCTATTACTTCTGTCTCGATGAATTTACATCCCTAGAATATTGTTTGCTCATACCAAGTCCTTCATTTCAAATTCCCTAGCCAGTTGTGCCTTCAATTCTTCAATATGATCTTTGTTGGGTTCTGCAACCAACATATCATCCACATACAACAGCAATATAACAAAATCGTTATCACCAGACCTCTTGAAATAAGCACAAGGGTCAGCATTAAGTCTGTTGTATCCAAGGCACATAATGAAGGAATCAAATCTCTTATACCAACACCTCGGCGCATGCTTTAGACTGTACAGAGATTTGTTCAACCTGCAAACCAAGTTCTTCTTTTCTTTTTCTTCAAAACCTTCAGGCTGGAGCATACAAATTTCTTCTTCAAGATTACCATGAAGAAAAGTTGTTTTAACATCTAGCTGCTCTAGATGTAAGTCCAATGTAGCACACATTGCCAAAACTACTCGAACTGTTGTTAGTCGAACCACAGGAGAAAATATTTCATTGAAATCAATACCTTTTTTTGAGCATATCCTTTTACCACCAGTCTTGTACGATACCTCTCAACTTGATCGTCACCATTTCACTTGATTTTTAAGACCCATTTGTTACCAATTGGCTTCCTTCCTTGTGGTAGTGGCACAAGGTCCCATATATTATTTTTATTAAGGGATTCGATTTCTTCTTGCATCGCCATCATCCACAGTGAAGCATTGAGTTGTTTATTGCCTCCTGGTATGTTGATGGCTCACCGTCCTCTGTTAAAAGATAGTATGCAATATTACCTTCTATAACATAATCTGAGTGCCAATTGGGACGTCTTCTCACATGATCTGATTGACGAGTTGTTGGAGCTTCATAACTCTCTGGTTCTTGTTCATCATGTGATGATTCTGCTTCAGAAGAATCTCCTTGTTCAAACTTTTTTCCACATGTATATGTGTAATCTCTGACTTTTCAACGCTACCATCTTCTTCTTTTCTTTGTAGCTTATTCTTTTCTTTGTAGCTTATCTTCTACAAAGATAACATCCATGCTAATGATCACTTTGCGGGCAGTGGGATCCCACAAGCGATACCCTTTACACCATCAACATACCCCAAGAATTTGTATTTCCTGGATTTTAGATCTAGCTTTGAAATTTCTTGGGAGTTGTACATCACGTACACAATACTTCCAAATACATGGAGGTTTGAATAATCAGCTGGTTTACCAGTCCACATCTCCATTGGTGTCTTCAGCTCTATTGCAGTTGATGGAGCTCGATTCACCAAATAACAGGCGGTATTGACTGCTTCTGCCCAGAATGATTTTTCTAGGCTTGCATCCCTCAACATTGATCTTGTTCTTTCTAACAAGGTTCTGTTCATCCGCTCTGCCACTCCATTTTGTTGATGAGTGTTCGCCACTGTGAACTGTCTTTTGATACATTCTTTCCTGCAAAAGTCATCAAATTCTTCGCTTGTGTATTCTCCTCCATTATCTGTTCTAAAACACTTGATCTTATTTCCAGAATCAAGTTCCACCCACGCTTTGAAGATTTTGAAAGTTGAAAACACATATGACTTCTTCTTAATAGGGTACACCCAACATCTCCTGGAATAGTCATCAATAAATGAGACAAAATATTTTGCTCCACCTAGGGATGTAACTGGTGCTTGCCATACGTCAGAATGAACCAATTCTAGAACACTTTTGCCTCTAGAATTTGACGTGTTGAATTTCAACCGGTGCTGCTTACTTGTTATGCAATGCTCACACAAAGGAAGTGTTACCTTTGTTAAGCCTGGAAGTAGCTTTTGCTCCACAAGAACTTTCATTCCTTGTTCTGAAACGTGTCCAAGTTTCTGATGTCATAGCATTGCAGAATCTGAACTACATGAGACAACAGAGACTTCTACTTCTAGCAAAGTCTCTCCCTTCAGCATGTACAAGTTTGCTGCTATCTTTTTGCCTTTCAGCACCACAAGCGCTCTACAGAACACCTTCATGATTCCTTTCCGTGTTTCAATCTTGCTTGTATTATTATCCAATAATCCGTAGGATAATAAATTTTTCTTCAGGCTTTTCACGTGATGCACATCTCGAACAACTTTAATTGTTCCATCATATATCATCAATTTGATGGTTCCCACACCAATGATCTCTAAGGCATGATCATTGCAACTATACACAGATCCTCCTGAGACAGGTTCATAATGATGGAACCATTCTCTTCTTGAGGTCATGTGATATGTTGCTCCCAAATCAATGAGCCATATATCTGCAAATCTTTTTCTGCCTTCCACGGTGGTTGACGTTTCCCAACATAGAGCATCTCCACCATCTGAAGTGTTTGCGGTATTGCCTTGTGGATTGGAGTTTTTATTTAGACTCCAACAATCCTTCTTCAAATGACCTTTCTTTCCACAGTTGTAACACTTTAAATTCTTCTTGCTCCTCGACTTCGATCTACCATATTTGTGACTACTGCTTTGGCCACGTTCTATTGATCTCCCTCTCATCGTTGTCATCGTTGTCAATGCTTCTGTTTGTTGCAGATTTACTTGTCTGTCTTTCTTGTTCTTGCACCGATTTTCTTCTTGTAGAACAACAGCTGCAACGTCATCGAAGACTAGACTGGTGACATTACTTTTGTCAAGTTGATGATGAGTTGATCATACGAATCCGGTAGACTTTGAAGTAGAAGTTCATCACGTTCTTGTTCTCCTATTTTACAGCTTAAGGATGTAAGCTGAGAAAATAAAGTGTTCAGTGTATTTAAGTGCTCTGTCACTGAAGTAGATTCTGGCATACAGAGAGTGTACAATTTTCTCTTAAGGAAAATTTTATTGTGCAGCGATGTGGTCTCGTACAATTTGGTGAGATGATCCCATATCTCCTTAGCTGTCTTCTTCTCCTCGATGCTTGACAATACTTCATCTGCTAATGCTAAATGAAAGTTTGCCATAGCATTCCCGTCCATTTCGATCCATTTATTGTCATCTGTGAAATCCACTGGCCTTTCACTGATAGATGCTAGACAACCGTCTTTCCTCAGGATGACCTTCATCTTCAATTTCCACAATGAGAAATTTCTCCCATTGAATTTTTCAATATCAAATTTCGTTGTCATAGCTTCTTTTACGGATAGCTCCCACTATTTCACTATCGTGAATAGTTCTCTGGAACCTTCAAAAAATGGGTAATAACTTCTTACTTTCACATGTTGGATGATCCACCTTTTGGTGGCAACCACAAAGACAATAAGCAGATATTACACACTCTAATCTGGCTCTGATACCAATTATTGCGGAAGATGGATATCGGATAGAGCAAAATCACAACTGATAATTTGAGAAAATAAAAATGAAGATAAAAGAGACACAAAATTTACGTGGAAAACCCCTAAATAATATAGGGTAAAAACCACGGGCAACGGTAGAAGAATTTTACTATGAGAAAATATGAATTATAACTTCTCTCGATCTACCAAGGAGAAAACAATGATAATTATCTCTTGATAAAAAGGAGAAACAACTCTCAAGAAACTCTCTAAATTCTCTCTAGTATTGGAAGAAAGCTAAAATGCTTAGGGATGGTTTTGAAGCTAAATGAGCTAGGATATTTATAGTTGAAGCCTAAAGACTAATTTGTAAATACTCTAAAATTTAGTGACTAAATTGAATTATCCCATTTTACATTTTCAACAAAAGGGGCCATGCACCTTTCGGTGTATTAATTTAGGCACCTTTCGGTACTAGTCAACAGATCACCCTACTCCCATGATAATACACTATAAGCTTTATGTAACTGGTGGATCACCTATTGATCAGGTGGCTCAATATAGGAGTATTGTTGGTGCTCTCCAATATGTGGTTATTACTCTGTCGGATATTGCCTATGTTGTTAATCGCGTCTATCAATTTATGCAAGCTCCTAGGATATGCATTTTCAGGCGGTTAAGCGGATTCTGGGGTATTTTTTGGGCACCTCGGATTACGATTTACGGTTCTCACCTTCTTCTCGTCTGTCCTTGGTTGGCTTTGCTGATGCAAATTGTGGTGTTGATGTTGATAACAGACAATCCACGTTGGGGTATTGTATTTATTTTGGTGGCAATCTTGTTTCTTGAAGTTCCCATAAACAACAGGTGGTTGTTCATCTACTGCTGAAGCAGAATACCGAAGTATTGCTTCGGCTGCTTCGGAGGTCATATGGATTGCGTCTTTACTCAAAGAGTTGCATTTTTCTTTTCATGGGAAACCTACTTTATGGTGTGACAATACTAGTACTATTGTTGTGTGCTCCAATCCTGTTCTTCATTTGAAATTCATGCATGTTGAATTTGACTTTGTTTTTGTTCGTGAAATGGTTGCGGCTGGCCGGTTGCAGGTTCATGAGGTTCTAGCGTACGAGCAAGTTGTTGATGTTCTTACTAAGCCCTTGTCTTCTCCGATGTTTCTTTGTTATCGGCAAAAGTTATTGGTTTCTCGCATTCATGAGGCAGGGTCAGCCTTGTTGACTAGTTACTCACAGAAAGATACAGCTGAAGAAAGAAGTGAGGATGATGAAGTTGAAGACGTGAATTGCATGGGGAATGTTAGTGTCTTACAAACGTGAATTGCATGGAGAATGTTAGTGTATAGAATGGAGTTGGTTTTCAGATGTATAGTTATGAGTTGGTTAGAGTTTGTTGTGAGTTAGTTGATGTCAATTTGTTAGAATTTGTTAGTCATCTGTTGTTATAAATAGCTAGTTTGCTATCACCCTTGTACACACGATTTTCTCATAATAAGATGAAAAGCTATGTTATTTTCTCTCTTGCTTGTTCTATACTTAGCAGTAGGGTTTTTATCTTAACACAGGAAGTTATTAAATGGAATATGAGAGAATCCCTTAGCAACAAGTTGTGCTTTGACTCGATTAACCACCATCAACAAGTCGTGCTTTACGACCTATGGCTTTTCTTTATGCAAATTATATGTAGTTGAAGTTGCATCAGTCATCTTCTGGACAATTACATAATGAACAGTGGGATGAGTGGCTATTAGTGTGCAGGAGTGGTCTGTAGATGAACTGACAAAAGGGTCATATGCATGGTTACGAGAATCTTATGAATGACAGAAAACATGAAGTAGCCTAAGGTGTAGGGGAGAGCCTAGTATTTCGGTCTTAAATCGTGTTCATCATCATCGTTTTTCATTTCAGTGGCAAGTAATTTGCTTCCTGCATGCCACCTTTCTTGATTATTCAACATGATAGCATTCGCTGATGATCCTGCAATCAATCTTCTTCCACTGCTATCGATTGGTTCTTTAACTCTTTCTTTTCTCTCATCCCTCATTGCTACTTCCTCGGTTCTTGAATTTATGAGACTTGAACACTCTTAGGTGATGGTAAGGCATGTAATCCCACGTTGGGAAGAGAAATGCTTTTCGGTTGGATTTGCTTGACTCGTGTTCATATTTGTGTTAAATATACCGTGAGTGCATTATCGTGGTAGAGAAAATCTGCAAAAAAAAAAAAAAAAAAAATTAATCTAAAAAGAATTCTTCTTCTTTATATTTATAGACAAGATGATTTTTGGAACGGTTTTCTTATAAATATTTTGCTTAAATTACTGTTAATCGCATCTGTAATTTCTGTGCGAAGCGATCTGAATCTTTAAACGAGACTAAAAATAATTTAAAAGGGGACAATTTTATTATGACATTAGGGTGCATCATGCATGGAAGCAACCCAAACACAAGTTACAGACTAGTTTTCAATACCATTCTCTCCACATAGGAGCCCATTTTCTTCCATTAAAGCTCTATACTTATTCGGTACCTTGCTTAATCTATATGTTGACAACCTTATCAGTTTTTGTGGGCTCTTGAGACTGACCATCTTTTTTGGAGTAATACACCAAAGGAAATTGAGGACGGTTTGGGTCGAAATCCTTGACAAAAGATTTATCATTTTCTGCATGCTCTCGAGACTCGCCATCTTTTTTCGAGTAATATACTAGGGGGAATTGAGGACGGTTTGGATCGAAATCCTTAACAAAAGATTTATCATTTTTTGCATGCTCTTGAGACTGGCCGTCTTTTTTCGAGTAATACACTAGGGGGAATTGAGGACGATTTGGGTCGAAATCCTTGACAAAAGATTTATCATTTTCTTCATGCTCTTGAGACTGACCATCTTTTTTCGAGTAATACACCAGGGGAAATTGAGGACGGTTTGGGTCGAAATCCTTGACAAAAGATTTATCATTTTCTGCATGCTCTTTAGACTGACCATCTTTTTTTGAGTAATATACCAGGGGAAATTGAGGACGGTTTGGGTTGAAATCCTTGATAAAAGATTTATCATTTTCTGCTTGCTCTTGAGACTGGCCATCTTTTTTTGAGTAATACACCAGAGGAAATTGAGGACGGTTTGGATCGAAATCCTTGACAAAAGACTCACGTTCTGTTGGTTCAACTGCTTCCACCATGCTCTGCTCCTCCTTTTCATTTGTCCATTGTGTGTCTGGTGCTTTTCTAGCTGCAATAGTCTCAGCAGACTGCAGATATTGAGAAAAACATTTATTAGTCAATGCTAATAATTAACTTGATCAAGCAAGAAATGTTCTTGAAAAATAATTGAAACTTACCAAAAGAACGCAGAATAATGCGAAGAAAGAAAAGAAAGATCTCATGATTGCAGAGAAAGCCAAATAGTCTTCACTATTAGTGATGCCTATCACTTTCGAGGGATATGTTGGCTGCAACATGAGTTGTGCTATATTTATAGGGGGGAAATATCTATAAAATACAATAAAGATGATTATTGAATAACTGTCACCTAACAAAGATTTAATAGTAAAATATACACTTTAACTAGAAAAGCACACACAAATGAGTATATCAAGTAATCTTTGTTAAAGAGAGTGTCGTTTTCTCTAAGATTCAAGAAAATACATCTTGCAATTGGTGAGATAGATTAGGGTTCAAGAAATTTGAATATTTTAGAAAGATTTTATTATTTTAAAGAGATTCTATTAATATACTAATCTAATGAATCAAATGAGGAAATCAAAATAAATCTTATGATAATATATAAAATTCATCGATCATTATTGTGGCTTGATTTTATATTATACATCATAATATTGTTATAATAGATTAATTGAAGAACTTGAAAACAAAACCACGACAAAGAGGTGAGGGGTGTTTGATCCCCCTAGCTCATGTCCACAGCCCATATATATCATTTAAAATTGGTCCTCATAAAAGAGATGTATATAAATCTGCTTCTAATGATTATAATATATCATTCACTTGCCATTTTGGTAAGTCCATCATATTTAAGAAATTATTGAAAAACGTAGTGACAAATTCAAAAATATTTATGAAAATGTGTATATATGTATTAATAACATAAAATTTTCGTATGTGGTGGACATAAATAAAATCCAAGGAAAAGCATAAATGATAAAATAAATAACTAATCGAAGAAAATATAAATTTCATACGTGTCCACCTTAAACTAAGGGTGAATCTGTCACTAAAGGGAAAGTTAGAAGTTTGAATGTCTTTGCAAGTACTTTTACCAATTGTTTGTTTTGATTTCTTTTCTCGGTAAAATATTTATTAATAAATTATAGTCTAAAGTTGTGTGTTTCTTTAAAAACCTTCCTAATTCTAGATAAAGAAAAAAAAATACAACACAATTAGACTACACATATTACAACCATATGCGATTCTGCCCCCAATGAAACGCAATCCTCGACCATAATATTCTCGATACAAATTTTTCACAACTAGACTACGCATATTACAACCATATGTGATTCAACACAACTTTGGATCATCAGATTAGATTTGTATACGTGATTTACGTACGTGGATAGTTTTCTCACGTTGCTTGATTCTGATTAGTGATTTGTCGATGGTCTTTTAATAGCTTGATCTCCTTTTGTGGTTTGCTTACTGATACGATCATATATATTCGTATATATTTTTCGTTCGTGTTTATTTGATTAGGTTTTTTAATATTTTTCTTATATGATCATTGTGTAACCTTAAGTGACTAGCTTCTTGTGTTAATGATTATAATAAAATATCTTATTACGTGTTTACTTTATAATTATAATGGTAAACTTTTATTATAATTTTGAATATATATTATTTTTATAAAAAAACTAATTAATCATTGAGTAATATTGTATATGCAATTTCGATTTATCTTCCCACGTATCTGAGTCCTGCATGCAATCCCCGTACTCCCACTGCACAATCACATGTCTGACATTATGAAACTTAGCATTATTGGTGTTAAAGTAATAAAAAAAGAAGCAACAAAGTTGCCTTGATTTCCTTTATTAGTTAATACTTTCCAAAAATTATTATCAAATTAATTATTTATTAGATAGAATTGGATCTGATCCGCATTACAAAAATTATTAAATTAAGATAGTATTGTAGCTTGATTTTATATTATACATCATAATATTGTTATAATAGATTAATTGAAGAACTTGAAAACAAAACCACAACAGAGAGGTGAGGGGTGTTTGATCCCCTAGCTCATGTCCACAGCCCATATATATCATTTAAAATTGGTCCTCATAAAAAAGATGTATATAAATTAGTTTCTAATATATCATTCACTTGCCATTTTGGTAATGTAAACACCTGTTTTTGTCTGGGGTTCTCGTTCGAGCTTTACTCCAGTTTATATATTATTAATTAGTTATTATTACCATGTGTTGCATGTGTTTATCTATTTAGGTTATTTTTAGTTTATTATCATGTGTGTTTAATTATGTAGGGTGTTTAATATATATATTATGTTTAATGCACTAAATAAATGTTTTATTACAGGCCCAAATTGAAACAAGTTACAACAGGCTGGACTAAACAGCCCAAACAACATTCCATGTACAAAAGAACCCTAAACCCATTAGGGTTTTCCTATCCCAGCTTCCAGCGCCGCAACATGAAGGCCGTTGGATCTGTCATCAGGATCCAACGGCTCACGACGTCCCAAGCATCCCCAGCCATCGTGCGCAGATGCTCTCAGAACTCCAAGACAGTGCGCGAACCAGCCAGCTGCAGTCTCACGTGAAGCCAACCCTGCTGCCATGCCCAGCGCCGCCTTCCACGTCCAGATCGAGCCTCTGTCGACCGTTCGTCTCCACCAGTCAGCTTCCACCGACTGCGCAGACTCACAAAGTCCTCCCTGAAGCCCGTGACCAGCTCGCACCCGTGACCTGCAAGCACACCAAACAAGAGACAGAGCACAAAGACAAAAACAAAACAAAATGCAAGAAAAGAGGGTCTTTTATGAACATTTTATCATAAAAAGAAAGGGGGTCATCGGCAACGGAAAAAAAAAAGGGAATCACCAATCTCTCAGTCATAAGAAAATAACAGAGAATACAACCCCAAAAGAACACAAAAAAAAAAACGAAATACCCAGCAACCAACAACCATAGAACACAAACCCAACGCAAGACACTTACCCTTTCGATCCAGTAACTTTCGTCACTAGAAATCCACACCCCGTCTGCGATAAGGTAAAACCTTTTGCTTCCCGTTCATTTGGAGTCGTGCATGTCAGTTTTAGGTCTCGAGCTTTAGGGATTTGAAGGGTTCGGTGTAGATTTGGTCATATGTTGGCCGGGTAGTTGGATGGTGGCTCTCATCGGAGTCTTTTGGGGAAGGAAAAAGGTCGCGATGGCCGTGGTTTTTGTAGGTCTACTGGAGAGTGAAACAGAGTGGGATTCGAGGGTTTGGTTTGAGTCATGGGTTAGGATCGCGTTTATTTTAGGAAGAGGTCTGCTTCGAGTTATCGTCGGGGCTTGTGTGGCTCCCCATCGGAGCCGTTGAACGACGGAGGCTGCGGTGGCCTTCTGTCTCGTTTAGGGTTGAGAGACGGGAGAGCAGAGAGGATATGGGAGAGGCAGAAAACGGCTGAGGTGAGAATGAGAGGCTTAGAGGAAATGGTTTAGGGTTAGGAATGTTACCCTAAAATCCCATATATCAGAATACCCAAACGGCGTCGTTTAGATACCCCCAAAACGGCAACGTTCTGATAGCCTGAGGGAATCCGTGTTTTGGGATGGGTGGTGTAATCACGTGTGAGGCCCAGTATGTTCAGTCTGTTTCATTTTAGTCCCTTAACCGAGCTTTACCGTTTTCTGATTTTGCATTGTAATTTTCTGCGTGATTTATTTTAGTCCAATTTCAGTTTTGAGCTATTTTCGTGTTGTTTTCAATTTAGATGTGTGATTTAGGAAACTTCCATTTTAATCCTATGAAGTATTTTGGTTGTATTATGCTTGCAGTACCCAGAAATGAAAATGTTATGAAAAAGCTTATTGTTATCTTTTTTTTCATGTTTTAGTCCTTTTAATATTTTATGCATGTTTGTTAAGATAATTTAGATTTATTTTAAATATATGCATGTGTATATTATTTCGAGCATGTTGTCCATACGCACTTAGGTGTATTTCTTTTAAAGCATGCTAGCCTCGTTTACTTTAATCGCATGTTCAATTAATCTTTGCATTAACATCACTTTGTATGATTTGCATGATATCCTCATATGCATAACTTGACATTATTGCATAATCGGAATTAAGGGTAATGCCCCTTTTAATCTAAAATTATCAAAATGGCTTTCCTTAACTTACATGAAAGTTGTTTTGACGATTTTAAATTAAAATGGTATCCCGTCAGTAACGCCTAATTAAATTTGGATATATCATTGTAAAATTTGGGAGCGAAGAAAAGGAAATATTCGACTATTTAAACTTTTCGAGAAAAGGTCGTTAGAACTGAACTAAAGATCTGGTCTCGATATTTTTAAATAATCGAATATTCTTTATCTTTCTAATGACTTGGTAATTTTAAATTAAATCTATTTTGTTGCTTTGAATGTTGCAAATTTTCATATTTGTCGTTTAAAGGGATCATTAATCAAATCAAATTTGAACTTGTGAAATTCGTTGCAAAGAAATTAATTAATCGACTAGGTACCGATTTAGGGCGTTGTGGGGGTGCTAATCCTTCCCCACGCGTAACCGACTCCCGAACTTGGATTTTGGTAACGTAGACCGTAAATTTGTCGTTTTGATTAATTTTTATTTAAAATGACAATGTTTTTGGGTGCCCAATCACACCCTAATCAAAGATTGGTGGCGACTCCTCGAACCTTATATTTTTATCGTAAAGGAATTTCCAATTTTTTCGAAACGAGAGGTTTTCTAAAATCGCACTGTTTTTAATTAAAAATTCAATTGAAAAGAGAATAATTAAAAATGACGCGGTTTCCAAAATCACCCCGCGGTTTAAAAATCGTTTCGACAGCTTGGCGACTCCGCTGGGGACTTTTTTTTAGAGAGTCAGGCCTATAGTCGATTAATTAATTGTCTTTGCAAACGAAAGTTGTAAGTTCACTTTAATTTGATTTTTGATCCCTGATTTGTTTTAAATTGTTGTTTGCATTTTAATTTGCGTTTTAATTAACAAATAAATAGTTGTACTAATGTGTGATCTACATGTTTTCAGTTTTCTGACTTTCACTTTAGTCTATTGTTTCTCTTGGATCGAGGCAAAGGATTATGAGTTTCCCCACTGTTGCTGTAAACCTTTAATATTTAGAGCATTCTAACTGTGCTCTGTCCCGTTAGGTAGGGGTGAAAGCTACGCTTACGTGAGAAAAATTACTTTTCTCCGCATGGGCTTTAGCTAGTAACCTCTGGGGTACATGCCTTATGTTTACGAGTGAAACATTGAGTTTCCTCGCATGGACATAGGGAAATGTATCCTCTCGAAATTGAACTTGATCCATTTTAAGCCTATAATGGGCGAGGATCGAGGGTCTGGCAAGCCCAAGGGGGCACCAGCAAAGGACAATTCGAGGACCCTTTTAGAAATACTGAAACTCTGCCCATCTTATGTTGAATCTCTGTCCGCAGACACAAAGGGGAAACTCATTCTAACTTTTCCCTCGAATTTATTTTTTTTTGGCAAAAGTATGCGAACTAGAGATCATGTGGTTAGGTTTATTTTTCAAACATGCATGTGAATTAGATACCATGCAGTTAGGATTTTTTACGAGTAACAAAACATGTGGGTAAATATCATGTTGGGTAGGATCTACTAAAGCATGATTCGGTAGATGCCATGTTGGGTAGATACCATGTGAATTAGGTTTAGAATGTATATATTTTCTATCTTCATGTTTTTGACTATTCATTGTATATACTAACACAGTTTTTATTTTGTTTGTGTTTTGTTTTATTTATTACCGCTGCATTGCATCATCATTCATGAAAAAGGTGTTGATTCACAAGGTGGTCATAAAAGTAGAAGGCGGTCATAAAATGGACAAGAGCTTTCATAACAAGGAAGTGGATAACGCAGAAGTGAGGTCGTGGTCCGAGGAAACTCAGAGGAAGAAAGGCGACAGTTTGACTGAAGATTACATATCAGTACTACTAGAGGTTGCTCCGGTCAGTCTAAAGCAAAACGATTTGCAAGAGTTACGCGAAATTTGGGAAAGTTGGAATTCTAATGTGAAATACTCTTTCTGGCAAAAGTATGGTGACATCGCCCTTCTGTTGTACGTGAAAGTAAACGAACCCCTAATCAAAGCTCTCGTCCAGTTTTGGAATCCCGCATATAGCTGCTTCACTTTCAACAAGGAAGACATGACTCCCACGTTAGAAGAATACACCTCCTTGTTTCATTTCGAGACGATACACTTGGACCGTGTCTACTCAAAGCCTCAAGGACACAATCCTTTAAGAGCAAGCTCGCAAGGATTACTGGGATGGGAGAGAAGTGGGTTGCTGATCGAATCCAAAAGAAGGGAGAGTCCGATTGCTTCCCTTGGTCATGCCTCAAAGAGCTTATCGTCAAGCATAGCGATATCGAGAAGAGCATGGAGATGTTCGCCTTGGGAATTTATGGTTTGATGATTTTCCCGAAAGTTCTTTATCACGTGGAAGCCGCAGTGGTCGATTTATTCGAGCGTTTGGAAAGGAAGGTAAACCCTGTTCCTGCGGTTTTGGCTGAAACATTCAGAGCACTTAGCAGTTGCAGAAAAGCTGAGAGTAGCCGCTTCACCGGGTGTGTCCAGCTGCTTACTGTTTGGATACGCAGTCACTTCTGGAAAATTGACCGAGAGTATGGTCGACGGTTTTCTACGGCCTATTCACCCTTAAAAGATTTCCTCACCAAAGAGTGGCCAGAGCATCTCACCAGGAAAGATTGGGTTTCACTCTTCAGAAATTTACAGGAACATGATATAGTGTGGCGTGTCCCCTGGTTAGCTTTTGTGGATGTGTTGTACAAATGCGGGGATTCCGATTGGGTAACCCTATTAGGGTTATGGAGTAGAGTAGGTTATGCGCCACTGATGGTACTAAGGCAATTTGGGGCACGCCAATTCGTCCCAGCTACATCCGGTCTGAAGGCATCTGAATTTGTGTACTGTGGAGATCATTACAAGAAGACTGCTCGTGCAATGTCAGAGGCATGGAAGTCAACCTTTAGAACTGATTTCATAGCAGCTGAGGTCATGCTGACACCAGATTACGTGGCATGGAGGGCGGTGCGAAAGAATGATATCCTTCCGTTGGCGGATCGTGACCAAACAATTCCTTTGGAAGTACAGTTTAAATACGTACCGTCTAAGTTGGAGATACTGAAGAGTGAATTCGAAGCAGAAATCGCCAGGAAGGAAGCAGAGTGTGAGGCCCTTAGACAAAAGAATTTCATGTTGGACATCGATAGGGGATTCTATAATACACAGTTTGAGCTTATGCGCAAGAGAAAGGATGAAGTGGAGGCCAATCTCACTAGTTTACAGAGCGATTACCAAAAGATGAGTCGAGCACGGGCAATCGCTGGCCTCGGGAGAACTTCAGAGCAGTGGCGGTTAGAGCTCCGGGCTGAGAGGGATCGTCGAGTTAGAGACGTCAGAGCCGAGAGAGAGCACCGAGTCAGAGAAGTAGAGACAGAGAAGAAGAAAAGAAATCAAGAACTTGAGTCCGAGAGAAGGTCCTGGGTTAGGGTACTGAAGAGCGAAAGGACAGAGGCTAAAGAGTTAAGACAAAGGTACACCTTGAGCAAGAAGCGAGAAGAAGAATTGCATGCTAATATTGAAGAACTCAGAATGAAGGCAAATAACATGCAACTTGACCTTGAGGTTAGAAAGCAAAGAATCGACGAGCTCGAAACTGAGAAGAGGCAAAGCAAAGAAGAGCTAAAATTAGAAAGGCAACATCGGGAAAATGTTCTCCAGGGCAAACAGGATGAAGTATTCCTCTGGATACGGAGGTGCGGAGCAAAGAACGAACGGATAGAGGTACTCAATCAAGAGATGCATGAAATGGAATCAAGGCATGAGGAAGAGTTAGCTCGAGCCAAGGCAAAGAATGAAGAGTATAGTGCCTACGTTATGCAGCTTGAAAGTTCCTTATCTGCAGAAAACAGTCAGCGTTGCCCAGTGGATCAAAGGGTTAGCCTCGAGGAGAACGCTGCTTTGCAAAAGAAGATTCATGATTTAGAGGCTGCCTTACGAAGCTGCCAGACACAAATCGCTGGTCTCGAGCGCACCGTCCAAGGCACCAGACTGCAATGGCAAAACTCAAACGATCACTTTAGAGACTGGAAGACAAACGTGAATCACGTGATCCGAGAGACCATGAATCAGTTAAGCGGCGTTGCGAGGCAGTTGGGAGAGATGGACCTCCAAGCAAAAGTCATCCAGAGCTATGCCAATCCAGCATCAGGCGTAGGAAAGAGGGTCGATTGGCTTGTCAATCAGATAGTAGAGCTGAACATGAGAGCTAGGCCATTTCTGTAATAGACCTTTCTTGTAAAAATGATGCTTTTGTCCTAAATGAAAGTTGTTCTAAGACTGATCGCGTCTTATGAATCAATGCCTTTCTGCATGCAATTTAAGTTTTGTGTTGCATTTTTTATCACACTTTACATAATTTGCATCCATCCTCAAAAACATTAAAATTAACAATAAGGGATACATTACAGAATACTGGGAAATTTCAAGCATCACTATAACACAAGGAAGGCCATGGATGATAAGATTGCTCAAATAGAAAGAACTCAATTACAGTTGCAAGATGATCTGAGGAAAATGCAAGAAGATATGCTTAAGGCTCAAGAGGATATGTTGTCTAAGTTGGCAAATATGCTGGGAGGGAGAAATCCAGAGCACGGAAAGGCCCATGAGCAAACAAGTGAAGAACCACTTTACCCCCCAGGGTTTACCCCAGTACAGTCTCCGAATATCCAAGGAACATCTGTCCATACCAAAGTACACATAAATCCTGACGGCATTACAGTGAATCCGCAACCTGGATCTTGTTCGCATCCCGAAGAAAACCCATATCACCAGGTCCCGGACCTTGATGAAGAAGCAAAGAAGAGCGAAAAACAAGTTGTTGCAGGAGAAATATAAGCAGCTAGCAAATGAAGTACAAGCTATGAAAGAAGATACCAGCTTGTATGGTCTCGACGCTAAGGAACTGAGTTTAGTTCCTGATCTGGTCCTACCTCCCAAGTTCAAAACCCCTGACTTCGAGAAATACGACGGTACCCAATGCCCTTCTGCCCATATCACAATGTTCTGCAGGAAAATGACTGGTTACGTAGGGGACGACCAGCTGTTGATCCACTGTTTCCAGGAAAGCTTAGTAGGCTCAGCATTGCGATGGTATAATCAACTAAGGAGAGTTGATGTCAGGACATGGAAAGACCTGGCCAAATCTTTTCTCGACCAGTATAAGCATGTGAAGGACGTCAGGCCTAACAGAATGGTGCTGCAAGCAATGGAGAAGAAGCATAGTGAAAGTTTCAGACAATATGCTCAGAGGTGGAGAGAGGTAGCAGTACAAGTCCACCCACCGTTGGTAGAGGAAGAAACGAACCTACTTTTTGTTAATACCTTGAAGGCTCCATTTTTCTCACATTTTGTTGGTAATCCTTCTCGAAGTTTTGCTGATATAGTTACGGCGGGAGAAATGATTGAAATGGCGATCAAAAGCGGGAAGCTTGAGGGATGAGATTCCAGCAAGAAACAACCGATGAGGAAGAAGGAAACGAAGTCAACAAAATAAGGCAGTATGATTCCCATAATATCACAGTGTCCCGACCCAGGGAACGGTAGCATCACCCCAAATTGACAATAGGCAAGGGGCAAGAGATCCAAGGAGAGAGAGGCCTCAATTTGATCCGATTCCATGACTTATAAGGAGTATTCCACGAATTATATGATCGATGTAGTCTCACCTTATCATGTGGACCCTATACAACCCCCGTATCCCAAGTGGTATGATGCTAGTGCTAAGTGCGAATACCATGCAGGGGTTTCCGGACATTCTATTGAAAATTGTCCCGCTTTCAAAAAGGTCGTCCAAGCTCTGAGAAGAAGAAACGTCATCAATTTTGGTGACAGTGAACAGCCAAACATAGCCCAGAATCCATTGCCAAACCAGCAGGAGCCGGGATTAATGCAGTCGCTGAAGAGAAAGGAAGAACGACTGTAAAAAATGTTAGGGAGGTGATGTCACCCATGTCTTGGGTGTGGTGCCAAATGGTCAAGGTAGGACTATTAAAGACTAATCTGCCATGTGAACATTTCAACAATGAAGAGATGTGCCACTACCATAACTGCACAAAACACAGTATACAACAGTGTTCTGATTTCTTAGGGCTGGTACAAAATGATGGATAGTAAGGAAATCGAGTTCTTCAAAGAAGGGGCTGAGAAAGAAGAAGCGGAAGTTTACGCCTCTGAGGGATCATCCAAAGGGGTCTATAGTGCTAGTTGTCCCCTCGTCATTACTCCCAAGAATCGAGTGGTTGAGAAGGTAGCTCCAAAGGTGATTATTACACCTCCATCTCCGTTCCCGTACAAAGACAATAAACAAGTACCCTGGAGATATACTTGTCAAATAGGAGAGGTGACAAAGCAACAGGAAGAGATAGATGAAGTGGGACACATGACCAGGAGTGGTAGATGTTATCACAAAGAACCTGAGAAAAAGATTGCTGTCGAGAAAGGAAAAAGTATCGATGTGCAAATAAGAAAAGATGAACCCATCGTCAATGAGCCAGTAACGGAGAATGAAGCGATGGAATTTTTAAAATTTTGAAACATAGTGAATACAGTATGTCGAGCAACTGCACAAGCTGCCTGCCCGTATTTCTGTCCTATCACTTCTTCTAAGTTCAGAGGCTCATCGCAATGCCCTGTTAAAAGTTTTAAACCAAACCTTTGTCCCGAAGGAGATACCCGCAGAAAAGCTGGACCGACTAGTTGCCAACATCCAGGCCGATAATTTTTTATCTTTTCTGAGGATGAGATCCCTTCTGGGATGATTGGCAATCATAAGGCCCTACACATCACAGTTAGGTGCAAAGGGCATGTTCTATCCAGAGTACTGATAGATAACGGTTCGGCGTTAAATGTGATGCCCTTGGTGACCCTGAAAAAACTGCCGGTGGACAGCACCCTGATGAGAAGCTGTCAAAGTGTGGTTCGAGCCTTTGATGGAACGAAGAGAGAAGTTCTAGGCAAGATCGATATCCCTTTGACTATTGGCCCGGCGATACGAAGTGGAGTTTCTTGTGATGGACATCGTGCCTACATACAACTGCTTATTGGGAAGACCCTGGATTCATCAGGCCGGTGCGGTTCCGTCAACGTTGCACCAAAGGATAAATTTGCAATGATGGGAGGCTATATGCATTCATGCTGAAGAAGACATTATTGCTTCAGTTTTACTACTGCTCCATACGTTGAAGTGGAAGAGCAAGCTGTTGAATGTTCTTTCAGATCGTTGGAATATGTCAATACCATGTTTGTGGCAGAAGGAAAGAAGATCCCGAAGCCTAGATTATCAAACTGCACCAAAATGGGGCTTAAGCTGACTCTGGGAAGAGGAGCAAAAACTGGCAAAGGGTTTGGACGTCGGTTGCAAGGACTGGTGGGCCCAATCTACCATGTAACTAAAAGAGACAGGTTCGGTTTAGGGTATCAGTCGACTTTAAAAGAAAAACTGAGAAGCATCAAGAAGATTAAGGAATTGAGAAAGGCAAGATTGACTGGTGAAGACCCAAGCTGGGAGCCCATGACATTCCCGCCATTGAGCAGCATTTTCGTATCAGGAGGATATATGTTTCAAGGGACTTTGGAAAGCGGTAAAGTGATAGTTGAGAATGCCTTGGAGGACTTGGGCATTAATGTCATAACCAATGAGGAGTTCAAAGAAATGAGAGCTACGGGCATTTACCCTGCGCCACTGGGCTTTGTGTTGAACAACTGGACTGCGGAGGAATTGCCTGTAGTTTACAAATCTTTCGCAGAGTAATACACTAGAACTCTTCCCTATTGTTCATACCCTGGGACAGTAGGTGATTTGATGTAAAGGGTTAAGTTGTGTGTTTTTACTTGCTTTCAATAAAAGATGTGTTTTGTTAATTCCCGAATGACAAACATTTCCTCATGCATTTTTGTTTGAATATACGCATATATTATTTCTTTCTATTTGTTTATATGGGAAAAGATTCTCCCATATGTATATATGTATATATATCTTCTTTTTCGTTACCCTTTCAGGAACTCAGATATCAATAATACGAATGCTAATGACTCTGACCCGGAGATTGATTTCGAGATGCCCATATGTCAAGGGGAAATCGAAGGTTGTGATGATAATGAGGGATGTGAACCACCCTCAGAATTACTAAGATGGTGGAACAGGAAGATGAGCAGATCCTGCCTCACGAAGAGCTTACAGAGATCTTGAACCTGGGTACAGATGAGGATAGAAAGGAAATAAAGATTGGTACCACCATGTCTGCTGAAGGAAGGCAAAGCTTGATAGAATTACTTCAAGAATTCAATGATGTATTTGCTTGGTCATACGAGGACATGCCAGGGCTGGATACAGAATTGGTTGTCCATAAATTACCAATAAAGCCTGATTGCAAGCCCGTACAACAGAAACTGAGAAGAATGAGACCCGAGATGCTGCTCAAGATTAAAGAAGAAGTGAAGAAACAATTTGATGCTGGGTTTCTCACAGTGGCCAAATATCCTGAGTGGGTAGCAAATATTGTCCCAGTACCAAAGAAGGATGGGAAGTACGAATGTGTCGACTATAGAGATCTGAATAGAGCTAGTCCAAAGGATAATTTTCCTTTGCCACACATAGATACGTTAGTGGACAATACTGCTGGAAATTCCTTATTCTCATTTATGATGGTTTCTCCGACTATAATCAATTAAAATGTACCCTGAAGATATGGAGAAAACAACGTTTGTCACTATGTGGGGGACGTTTTGCTATAAAGTCATGCCGTTTGGATTAAAGAATGCAGGGGCAACCTATCAGAGGGCCATGGTGACATTGTTTCATGACATGATGCATAAAGAAATTGAAGTCTATGTCGATGATATGATTGTCAAAGCCAAGACGGAGGAGGAACATGTCGAGAATTTGAGGAAGCTCTTCAAAGATTAAAGAGTGCCAACTAAAACTTAACCCAAATAAGTGTACTTTTGGGGTGACATCGGGAAAACTGTTGGGATTCGTAGTGAGCCGAAAGGGAATCGAAATAGATCCCGACAAAGTAAAAGCCATTCAAGATTTGCCAGCCCCAAAACACAGAAAGAGGTTCGAGGATTTTTGGGGAGATTAAATTACATCGCTCGGTTTATCTCGCAGCTGACCGAAAGATGTGATCCCATATTCCGCCTTCTTCGTAAGAATGATTCGGGAGAATGGAGTGAAGATTGCCGAGAGGCTTTTGAGGCAGTAAAGAGATATCTTTCGAATACTCGATCCTAGCGCCACCTATCCCAGGAAAGCCTTTAATTCTTTACTTGTCCGTTTATGACAATTCAATGGGATGTGTGTTGGGCAACATGATCAAACTGAGAAGAGGGAGAGGGCTATCTACTATCTCAGTAAGAAGTTCACGAGTGTGAGGCCAGATACTCACCAATTGAAAAATTGTGTTGCGCTTTAGTGTGGGCTACCAGAAGACTTAGACAGTATATGTTGTATCATACTACCTGGCTCATATCTAAGCTGGACCCTTTAAAGTATCTAATGGGGGTCCCTACATTGTCAGGAAGGTTAGCCCGTTGGCAAATCCTGTTGTCCGAATTTGATATCCAGTATGTAAGCCAGAAGGCAGTTAAAGGGAGCGCCATAGCAGAATTCATTGCGAGTAGGCTTCAAAAGAATATGAACAGTTGAACTTCGATTTTCCAGATGAGGATTTAATGGCTATCGCGGAGGAAGAAACAGTTGCGCTCACCGGTAAATACTGGAAGATGAACTTTGATGGTGCTTCAAACGCCTTGGGGCATGGGATTGGGGCAATCTTGGTCTCACCAAGTGAAGAGCATTATCCTTTTACCAGTCGGCTCAATTTTGATTATACAAACAATATGGCTGAATATGAGGCTTGTGTTATGGGTCTTAGAGCAGCTATTGAACTCAAAGCAAAAATGCTGAGGGTATATGGAGATTCAGCTTTGGTAATTTACCAGCTCAGAGGTGAATGGGAAACCAAAGATCCCAAACTTGTGGAATATCGTAAATTAGTTCTGGGACTTATTGAAGAATTTGAAGAAGTGACTTTCAATTACCTCCCCAGAGAAGAAAATCAAATGGCGGACGCCTTGGCTACTTTGGCAGCAGCCTTTAAGATGAACGAGCATTCAATATGATGCCTATTGAGATGAAGGCTTATGAGTATCCAGCCCACTGTTTTAACATTGAAGAAGAAGATGATGAAGGACCTTGGTACTATGATATCTTCCAGTATATAAGATATCAAAGTTACCCCGAACAGGCAACTGAGAATGACAAAAGGACCATTAGAAGAATGGCAGCAGGGTATGTGCTTAATGGCGAGACCTTATATAAGAAAAGCATGGATCATGTCTTATTAAGGTATGTGGACACTAAAGAAGCAAAAATGATTCTTGAAGAAGTACATGAAGGAATATGTGGCACCCATGCTAATGGGCATGTAATGGCCAGACAGATTATGAGATTTGGGTATTATTGGTCAACTATGGAAACTGATTGCATCAATTATGCCCGAAAGTGTCACAAGTGTCAGATTTATGGGGATAGAATGCACACCCCTCCTCATCCGTTGCATGTGATGACAGCTCCGTGGCCGTTTTCTATGTGGGGTATGGATGTTATTGGGCAAATTTTTCCAAAAGCGTCAAATGGTCATCGCTTCATTCTGGTAGCAATAGATTACTTCACCAAGTGGGTAGAAGCAGCTTCCTATGCAAGTGTTACCCAGTCAACGATATGTAGGTTCTTGAAGAAGGAAATCATCTGCAGATATGGCTTACCAGAGAGAATTATCTCTGACAATGCATTGAACTTAAACAACAAGATGATGAAATCTGTATGTGAGCAATTCAAATAAAGCATCACAATTCCACGGTTTATCGCCCAAAGATGAATGGGGCAGTGGAGGCGGCTAATAAGAACATTAAGAGGCTTATAGAGAAGATGACTGAAACTTATAAAGATTGGCATGAGAAGTTGCCATTTGCTCTGTTTGCCTATCGGACTTCTGTACGGACGTCTACTGGGGCAACTCCGTTTTCTCTAGTTTATGGGATGGAAGCTGTCCTCCCTATTGAAGTGGAAATTCCCTCGCTCCGGGTTTTATCAGAGGTGAAGCTAAATGAGGCATAATGGGTACAGGCCGATATGACCAATTGAATCTGATTGAAGAAAAGAGATTGAAGGCTATTTGTCACGGTCAGATATACCAGAAGCGGATGATACGAGCACATGATAAGAAAGTTCGCCCTCGAGAAATCCACGAAGGAGGTTTGGTGCTCAGGAGGATATTTCCCATTCAAAAAGATTTCCGAGGGAAATGGATGCCCAAGTGGGAAGGACCCTATGTTGTCAAGAAAGCTTTCTCTGGGGGAGCTCTGGTCTTAACTGAGATGGATGGGTCTGAATTACCTCATCCAGTGAATTCTGACGCAGTTAAGAAGTATTTTGCTTGAAGAAAAAGAAGAAGAAAAAATGAGTGAAAATGAAAAAATAAAAAAAAAAAATGAATGAAAAAATGAAAAAATGAGGGTTCAAGATGAAAACTCGAAAAGGGCGTCTTGAAACCAAAGGAGGTCGAGTCGAAAACCCGCAAAGGCGACTTGAGTTTTAAATTCAGAGTTCGTGTATGGTGGAGGATCTGAATTGTTTTTGGGAGTAGGAAGATCCTGACATGGGTAACGACAATGGCCATTGGGGTTGAGACCAAAGATCAATGAGTCTTGATGGGGACAACCAGAGGGGGAATTGAATGCACGTGAGATTCAATATTGGTTTATGGCATCCAATTATGGGAGATTTTGGGGTCCAGAAAGGGTTTCACACTCTTAGGTGTCATCACCATTTTGGAGGTCCTTTTGACAGAAGCTACACCCGAGTCATTCTGACGGCGTGCCAGTTCAAAGCATTTGTGTTATTGATATTTGAAGATGCTATCCTTTCGTTCTTTTCTGATTAAAGTTTGTCATGTAGTTGCCTAAAAATTCTTCGCCATTTATATAAGTAAAGAGATATTTTCCCTTCTTAATTTCCCTTTTACAAGCATCTAATTTGAGAAAGTTAAAACGCATAGCTTAACTTGTGGTACATGAGATCATTTTGTATTATTATGCAAAAGGTTCTGGAAATGCATGTATTCTGAAGCTAGCAATGGTTTTACCCATAAGCTTGTATGGTTGCGAAAAGCTAAAACTTTGGAATTCACAGACAATCTTAGCCATTAATAGATGACCCAAAGAAATTGTCATTTATCGAGAAGTTGGTCACGTGTACCGGCAGGTTTCAAGAAAGAAAGAAGTCAAAGTCCGGTCGAGCCAAAAGTTATGGTATTGAGAGTGTTAGCTGGGGTGAACTGGTCAAATGCTCTGTACCCGAAACGAAATCGAGTTCTATTGAAATCAAAAGATATGAGGTTCCTTCGAAGAAGAAAATGCGTTAAATTGCACATTTGCATACATTTTAGGCATGAATAGGATCATGACATTGCATGATGACTTAAATATTTACAGGTTTCCCAGCGATCGTTGAAGATTGTTCGGTCTTATACTCTCTGAAGAAATAGGGAGCAGACGCGATTGTTGAAGTTTGTTCGAGTCTTATACTCTCTGAAAGAATAGGGAGCAGACACGATTGTTGAAGATATTCGAGTCTCATACTCTCTGAAAGAATAGGGAGTAGACACGATTGTTGAAGATTGTTCGAGTCTCGTACTCTCTGAAGGAATAGGGAGCAGACACGTTTTCAAAAGATTTTCGAGTTCTATACTCCCTGAAGAAAGTGGGAGCGAACCCGTTTGCAGAAGATTTTCAAGTTCTATACTCCCTGAAGAAAGAGGGAGCGAACCCGTAGGCAAAAGAGTGTACGAGTTTCTACTCCCTGAAGGAATAGGGAGTGAACATGTTTTCCAAGGATTTTTCAAGTCTCACCCCGGGGGAGGAGTGGAGCATATCCCTCATCAAATTTTGAAGCAAGAAGATGGAATTGGACAAAAACACCCAATATGAGTCGTCCGAGCCATTTAAGCTTTCTCAGAAGAGTGTTGGAGCAAACCATCAGATAAAAAAAAAGTATTCTCGGTTTGTGCAAGTGAGATGGAAGCAAAGGTAAAAAAGAAGACTGAAGAAAGGAAAAATGATGTTGCAATTGGACAAAATTAGGTCATTATTATCTTTGCTACGTTCTTCTGGTCATAACAACGAGCAAAGAGGGGCAGCTGTAATACCCTAATTTTATCCGGCAATTTAATTCATTTAGAGATGCTTGAGAATTAATTTGGAGGTAATCGTGCTCAAATGAGAATTTAATTCAAATGATGAATGGAAGCTTGCATTTTGGGGACAACATGAAAATCAATAACTTTTGCTTAATTGGATTGATATCGTATAGTTTCATTTTGGAGATCGAGATACAAATTGAAATTCAACCCCAAATTAAGTGTTTAAAGTCCACTTATAGTCCAAAATAGATTACAAATATTTATGGACCAATTACAACCCAAATTAATGACAAGCTCAAGACAAACCCAGACCCGAGCACCCCACGTGAAGGCCTTGTTCTGCTCCATAACACCCGGTCACTAGCTGGCAATCTCTCCCACGTGATGCACCACAATTGATCAGCATCCATGGCTCCCACGTGGATCATTCCAACAACAACCCCCAGAAGCCCATGCTGCTCACGCTGGAGACAAGGTTCGACTCCCGAACTGCTGCCCATGCTCCGCTACGGCATCATCCAACCTCGATATGGAACACCACGCCTTACTCCATTCACCAGAACTGGGCAGCTCGGTTCCCCAATGCCACTAGCACCATAGTCGAGCAACCCGTGCCCATGCTGCTGAAGCCCCGTGACAAGCTCGCGCCCGTGACCTGCTCGTTCCAGAGCCCTGCAAGCGCACCAAACGAGAGCAGAAACAGACAAAAACAAAACTAGAGAAGACGAGATCAACTAGAAATAACGAAAGGAGGGGGGGTAACAGGATCTCTCTCGGTCATCGGCAACAGAAACAAAAAAAAGGAAACACCAATCTCTCAGTCATAAGAAACAACAGAGAATACAACCCCAAAGAACACAAAAAACGAAATACCCAGAAACCAGCAACCATAGAACACAAACCCAACGCAAGACACTTACCCTTTCGATCCAGTAACTTTCGTCACTAGAAATCCACCCCGTCTGCGATAAGGTAAAACCTTTCGCTTCCCGTTCATTTTGAGTCGTGCATGTCAGTTTTAGGTCTCGAGCTTTAGGGATTTGAAGGGTTCGGTGTAGATTTGGTCATATGTTGGCCGGGTAGTTGGATGGTGGCTCTCATCGGAGTCTTTTGGGGAAGGAAAAAGGTCGCGGTGGCCGTGGTTTTGTAGTCTACTGGAGAGTGAAACAGAGTGGGATTCGAGGGTTTGGTTTGAGTCATGGGTTAGGGTCGTGTTTATTTTAGGAAGAGGTCTGCTTCGAGTTATCGTCGGGCTTGTATGGCTCCCCATCGGAGCCGTTGAACGACGGAGGCCGCGGTGGCCTTCTGTCTCGTTTAGGGTTGAGAGACGAGAGAGCAGAGGATATGGGAGAGGCAGAAAATGGCTGAGGTGAGAATGAGAGGCTTAGAGGAAATGTTAGGGTTAGGAATGTTACCCTAAAATCCCATATATCAGAATACCCAAACGGCGTTGTTTAGATACCCCCAAAACGGCAACGTTCTGATAGCCTGAGGGAATCCGTGTTTTGGGATGGTGTGTAATCACGTGTGAGGCCCAGTATGTTCAGTCTGTTTCATTTTAGTCCCTTAACCGAGCTTTACCGTTTTCTGATTTGCATTGTAATTTTCTGCGTGATTTATTTTAGTCCAATTTCAGTTTTGAGCTATTTTCGTGTTGTTTTCAATTTAGATGTGTGATTTAGGAAACTTCCATTTTAATCCTATGAAGTATTTTGGTTGTATTATGTTTGCAGTACCCAGAAATGAAAATGTTATGAAAAAGCTTATTGTTATTTTTTTTTCATGTTTTAGTCCTTTTAATATTTTATGCATGTCTGTTAAGATAATTTAGATTTATTTTAAATATATGCATGTGTATATTATTTCGAGCATGTTGTCCATACGCACTTAGGTGTATTTCTTTTTAAAGCATGTTAGCCCCGTTTACTTTAATCGCATGTTCAATTAATCTTTGCATTAACATCACTTTGTATGATTTGCATGATATCCTCATATGCATAACTTGACATTATTGCATAATCGGAATTAAGGGTAATGCCCTTTTAATCTAAAATTATCAGAATGGCTTTCCTTAACTTACAGGAAAGTTGTTTTGACGATTTTAAATTAAAATGGTATCCCGTCAGTAACGCCTAATTAAATTTGGATATATCATTGTAAAATTTGGGAGCGAAAGAAAAGGAAATATTCGACTATTTAAACTTTTCGAGAAAAGGTCGTTAGAACTGAACTAAAGATCTGGTCTCGATATTTTTAAATAATCGAATATTCTTTATCTTTCTAATGACTTGGTAATTTTAAATTAAATCTATTTTGTTGCTTTGAATGTTGCAAATTTGCATGTTTGTCGTTTAAAGGGATCATTAATCAAATCAAATTTGAACTTGTGAAATTCGTTGCAAAGAAATTAATTAATCGACTAGGTACCGATTTAGGGCGTTGTGGGGGGTGCTAATCCTTCCCCACACGTAATCGACTCCCGAACTCAGATTTTGATAACGCAGACCTCTACTTGTCGTTTTAATTAAAATTAATTTTTATTTAAAATGACAAAATGTTTTTGGGTGCCCAATCACACCCTAATCAAAGATTGGTGGCGACTCCTCGAACCTTATATTTTTACCGTAACGGAATTTCCAATTTTTCGAAACGAGAGGTTTTCTAAAATTGCATCGTTTTTAATTAAAAATTCAATTGAAAAGAGAATAATTAAAAATGACGCGGTTTTCAAAGTCTCGCTCCCACCCCCGTTTAAAAATTGTTTCGACACAAATGTTAAAAGTTGGTGTTAAAATTAAAAGTACGATGGTTTTATCGACATTAATTTTATAATTAAATAATTATTTGAGTAGTTTATTCTAAAATATATGAACAAATCAAAGCATAATATTAAAACACAACGTAACCTTGAATTGTTAACACGTGGGGAGTAAAAGCAAGAGCTTTAAATTAGATTACAATAATATAATTTATTTTTGGTCAAAAAGATTAGCAAGAAAAAGAAAGTAGAGTGTACGAAATGACAAAGATCGGTGAATGGGAAGAGAAAAAGAAGGATTAAATGCATTATTGTCCTATCAATTATATTGTTGATATCGAGTTGTTTTTTTAAAGTATATTTAAGATATTTTATTTTTTAAAGTTTAAATTATTACTTTATTTACCTTAAATTGTTAATTCCGTTAAAAGTTATAAGAGTAAATTACCTATTTAGTCACTTATATTTTTATGATTCTGTTTTGGTCACCCTAATTTTTTTTTCAAAATTATCATTAAATTTAAGTATTTATTTTATTTTAGTCACTCAATTCGATTCGGTTTATTTTTTAAAATTTGAAATATATAAAAATTTTATTACATCACATATTTTTTAACACAACACACAAATTTAACTTATAATAATAATAAATAATATTGTAATGTAAATAATAATCTGACTTTGATCTTGTGTTATACATCTTTTTTAGCCGCCGCACTGAAAACTTCTCTATGTGGAATCTCAGTATTTGTTGCTTTAATGCAATGTATCTCCTCCCTTTTAATATAAAATTTTGTAAAGTATGTTATGTTACACAATGTAGAACATTTTTAATTTTACATAGATTTAAGATCGTAAGATGAGTGAAGATAGATGGTTGAGATTAACAGTAGTAAATGAGAATATATTTAATTAAATAAAAAACAAGAAATCAATCTCAACCATCTATTTTTGGTCCACCCGACCCAACTCGAGAACAAGGAATCATCCACCCGATATTCGAACCAACCCGACCAAAACAAGAATTAACTCGACCTGGTATATAACTTAAAAATCCAACCCGACTCGACCCGAAATAATAATAAAAATAGTGATTTAATTAAAAATAATAATAATATATAGAGAATTTTATTATAATTATTCCTAAATATATAAGGTAAAATTATATATTTTTCCAGGTTGGGTATTTTTTACTCTAAACCATAACCCGATTTTTTTAAAAAACCTGAACCCGATTTTAAAAAAAACGATCCGATTTGACCGGGTTAGAACCCCTCGGGTTCGGGTCCATGCCCATCTCATGGGGAGCTTGTGTTCTTTCTCAGAAGCTGCAAAAAATTGATTAAAAGGAAGAACTTTGAATAGTTAAAAGTATATGATAAGGTTTATGTACGTTTTACAACGAATGACACTTTGGAAGACGATGGCTTGCTCGAATGTCGGTGAATACTGAGTACCCTTCGTGAAATTGCCACTGAAACTCTACTTTCCTATCAACCTATTGAGTACAAATAAGTTAATAATACACGAACCAATTTATCTCAATGATTAAAAGAATCGTTGTTGTTCTTAAAGGTCATGAGTTTGAGCATATACGACTGTAAGATAATAGAACATTCATTATCAAATGAATAAGAGTACTGAAACCCGAATTTTAATTCGATTTTGTTAATGCATTTACACTTCTAAATGTACCTGGAGAGTGGAAACACAAAAGAGACACTGGTGCTATATATATAGCTAGCGAGGTAATTACTCAAGAGTGTGGGTGTTTGTAGAAGACTTTTATTTATGTTATAATATGATTTATTATTATAAATTAAATTTATAGGCTGCGTAAAAAAATATGATATAAATGAATTCTTATATATTACAAACTTAAAAAATAAATCAAATTGAATTGGGGATCAAAATGAAACAAAAACTTAAGTTTAGTGATGGTTTTGAAAAAAATAAATTAGTTGAGTGACCAAAACAGGACGCCAAGAATAATTGAGTGACTAAATATGTAATTTAACATTGTGTTTTTTAACATAATTAACCGTTCGAGACAAATGAGATAACGATTTAAATTTCAGGGACCAAACGTCTCGAAAAATACTTTATGGGATAACTCGATACAAACAATATAATTTAATGGGCAATGGCACATTTAAGCCTGAGAAAAAAAATGATATAAAGAGTAAACTATACATATAAACATTAAAAATTTTTCTTTTCCATTTTGACTATGACTTGTAATTTTGTCAATCAGATTACTTAATTATTTAAGTGTTGTTAATCAAGCCACTTGCCACCAACATTTAACAGAGGAAGTGACATGACTGTTAAAATATTAATATAATTACACATTTGATCCTTACTATTTACACATTCTATCAATTTAATCATAATTTTAATTCAACTAAACAAATTTAATACTAATTAAAAAGTTACATATTCGATAAGAAAGCAGTTACAACCTAAAATATTGCATGAGTAATAAATTTAATTATATTGAGGAACTCATATAACATTGTAGATTGTAATTGATTTTCTCATCAAATATATAACTTATTAAGTTGTAACCATACAACAGTTTAAGTTGATAATCATTAAACTATTATAAAAATCTCATCAAACATCTCAAACTTAACCGCCTTTTTTTAATATTTATTTTAAGTGACAATCATTTAAAATATATATTATAAAAACACTTCGAATCGATTTTAAGTGAACAATCAGCTTATCTCAGTAGTTAAAAGAATTATTGTTGATATTAGAGGTCATAGGTTCATGCTTCGATAATTTTTTTATGGTACAGATATCATGCCCAAGTATCGATATCTCTACATAATATAATATAATATCAAATTAAACTTTAAAATTTTTAAAAATCGAACATAAATTTAAAGTATCGATACATCTCATATAATATCGTTATTGTTTTAAAGTTTGATATTTTAAAAGTTAAATTAAATAATTTGAGTATCGACTGATATCTTTGAACAAATGAAGATTATTAAAAAAATACCTTTGAAAATATAAACGTGTTCCTAAATATTATATATTTTTTCTAGCTCTCGGTTCCAAGGTTTCGCCTTGACTTATCTGGACCGACCCGCGTCGCACACCTGACTTTGGTGGGTGAGTTTCCTAACATGGAATTTCTACATATACAATGACTCGAACTCGAGAATTTACTTAAGCGATATCAAGCTGCTTACCTTTTTTTTTTTTAGGAAAATGAATTTCATATATTAACCGTAAATGGCATCATCTAATACATCATTTGTAATACAAGCCGGTTTGTCAAAATCAAACTCTAAAGACTGATGACAAGTAAAAGCCAGTTCGGCAAGTGTGTGAGCTACTCTATTTGCTATATGTGACGCATAAAGGACCTGGATTTCGGGGTATTGTGCCAATATAGAGTGGGCTTCCTGTAGGTTTACCCCAACCAGAGACATATCCACCCCGGGGTTGGTCAGACGATTCACTATAGATATGGTGCAAAAAAGGCTTGTGCTTCAGCCATTTCGGCAGTTTGAACCCCTACTAAAGTTCGAGCTACTCCAGCATAAACCAATCTGTGGTTGCCTCTCGCTACCACCCCTATTGTTGCTGTTCCAGTTGAACCCCAAAAGCACCGTCTACATTAATTTTCATAACAGATTACATGGGCTTTTTTCATAGAGCAGATCGATTCAGTGGCACCTGTAGGTCATCTCTCCCATGTGCCAGCTTAAATTCATAGCTAAGAATCCTAGCATGATCGACCACTAATCTCGCTGGGACCAATTGTTCTTCGTGTACCCATTTGTTTCTCCTATTCCATAAATTCCAGAGTAAGACCATCATGAAGGTGAAACTTTGAAGATCCAAAACTTGCAATGCGTTTTCCAGCAATTTTTTACAAGTGCTTTGAGTTCCATTAGCGACTTGCTGATCAATTGCTCCATACTCAACCTCCTTAGCCTTTGTGCAGTCTCGAAGAGCATGTAACGCACTTTCTCTTTCTTGAGTACACATCTTGTAGGATCCATCATCAAGGCTGGCAGCAACTAATTTATGGCCAATGGGTAAGGCATCATGGCATATTCTCCATCCAAATAATCTGATTTTTGCTAGTGTATGTAACTTTGCTAACGCCTTCCAAACCTTTGAAGTATCTCTCTCGATGTTGTTGTGCTATAGAAGCCAATTATAACCTGATTTTGTTGAGTAAGTCCCCGAGGAGTGGTGCTCCCAAATCGACTCATCTTCATTGATTGGTGAAATAGGGCATGCTAAAATTCTTAGCGCGTCCTCTGGTTGAAAGACTTGGAGTACTTGCCTTTCGTTCCAAGAGGGAATTCCTGGTAACATAAATTCCCCACATTTAGTTGGGTTTGTCGGATTATCGATATAGGCACCAGATAACTCCACACAATGTGTGTCGCCCCATCTGTTGTCATGCATACGAGTAGTGCTATCGGTGCCAATCCTCCAAAAGTACCCTGCTTTCAAAAAATTATTTGCTTTATGAATGCAAGACCAGCCGAATGAAGGTCTGTCTCTTAACTTTGCTTCCATGATATTACCATTACGAAAATAGCGAGCTGATAATACTTTGTAGCAAAGAGTCCCCTGGTTGTGCATTAACCTCCAAACTTGTTTCCTAAGTGATGCCACATTAAACAGTTTGAGATCTTTAAATCCTAGGTCACCATCTCTTTCCATGCTACATGTGCCCAACCTCTCTCGTTCGCTTTTCCCGACCACCAGTAGCTTCTCATTGTAGCTGCCATAGAGTCAATTAAACCATCGGGAAGCAAGTAGCAAGTCATGGCATAAGTAGGTAATGCTTGTGCCACTGTTTTTATCAGTACCTCTTGTCCCCCATACGATAGAAGATTTTTTGTCGATCCCCGCACTCTTTGATCCACAGGGTCTCTTAGGTAACCAAGGGCATTTGTCTTGTTTTTTCCCACTATCAAAGGCAAGCCAAGGTATAAACCAATATCTTGCTCTTCGCGGAATCCCAAAGCACCAGTGATCAAACTCTTGTTGTGGTCGCTTGTGCTGTTGCTAAAGAAAATCTGGGATTTATTCAAATTCACTTTTTGCCCCGATGAATTCTCGTAAATTTCAAGCATCTCTTTCAGTCTACGAGCCTCACTTTCTGAGTTCATTATGAACAAGAGACTGTCGTCCGGATATAATAGGTGCTTCACTCTTGGTCCATTTCGGCTAGCTCTCACCCCCTAATACGACCAGCTCGCTTCTCTGCCAATGGTAATGCCGAAAGACCCTACGTGCACATTAAGAAAAGGTAAGGAGACAAGGGATCCCCTTGACGTAACCCTCTCCCCGGCCTAAAAAAAACTGAAATTTGACCATTAATACGTATGCAATAAGAAACCGAAGAAATGCATTTCATCGTAAGATTGTTCCATATATCGTCAAACCCCATTTTCAACATAATATCATTAAAAAAATTTCATTCAACACGATCATAAGCTTTTTCCATATCTAATTTAATAGTTGCACCTTTATTCGGCCCATTTTTTTTATCCTTTTAAGTAATGAAATATCTCATGAGCTACCAATATGTTATCCGAAATGAGGCGCCCATTTAATATGCTCACGTGACTAATTATGTCAAAAATTTCTAAATAATTTTGAAAAGAAATATGCTTTTGGGCTTTTCCTTCTTCACCGCAGTACGACAGCGTTTAAGGACAGGCTGGCCCTCCTGAAACTGAAAGGCAAAAGAAACTTCATTAAATAGTCGTCCCAGATCCCCCAAATCATTCCCTCTTCAGAATCATCGTTCTACCCCAAATTTGTTCCCTTCTAAAACCCTAAATCCCCAATTTCAGCAATGTCGATTCCTCCCTCTTCCGCCACAAATCCTTCTTCTTCATCCTCGTCTCAATTCACCTACCAAACGACGACGAATCCGCCGTATTTTCCTTTGCCGTTTCATCTCCAGCAACAGGCCCAACCCTACGCCGCCGCTTCTCAGTCCGTTACGGCCGCCCCAGCCGCTGCCTACCCTGCCGCCGTCGCTCCCGTACCTGGCGTATATTCTCTCCCTCAATACCAACAGGTCAGCAGAGCAATAAACTAGAAATATAATTTCAGTTTTTATTTGGAATTTGGGATTCATGGAATTTACGAGTTGTTTTGGGTTTAAATTGTTTCAAGAAAAAATTGTTAGCTTGGAAATTTTCTGGGCCATGTTATTGAGAATTGAATTCAAAATTCAAACAAGAACAATAAGTTGCATTGGATTGGCGGAATAAAGAGTTGAAAATTGAACAAAGAATTTGAGTTTTTAGTTCAAATTTTTTATCATTATTGCTAGTTTTATTTTTTATTAATTGCTAATTTATTGTTCTTTATATGTATTTTGGATGAAGTGCCCCCCGAAACCCTATTTTTATTTTAAAGCGGTGAGTCTGAATACATTATTCACCTGTGTAATAAATTGTAGTATATTTGGACAGGCCCAACAGTTATTTCAAAGAGATGCTCAAATAGTTACCCCCGAAGCACTAGAGAGTGTAAAGGCTGCTCTTGCAAGCAGTGAAATTGAACACAAAGCAGAAACTAAAAAGAAAGCAATCCCACGGAAAGCTGCTGGTCAGTCATGGGAGGATCCAACGCTTGCAGAGTGGCCAGAAAGTATGAACTATCAACTGTCATATTCATTTATCCCACAATTCTCTTTGTTTGTTTACAAGTTTTTTCCCTTCCGAATGTGCTATTTCTGTTGTTAATATGCAGATGACTTTCGCTTATTTTGTGGTGATCTTGGTAATGAGGTGAATGATGATGTTCTTTCAAAAGCTTTTGCACGTTTTCCATCATTTAACATGGCTAGAGTAAGCTTTCTAATTACTTGATTCTTTTTTAAAATTTTCCTTTTTATTAGCATTGTTTACCCCATGTCTATCAACTCTTCGCATTTGCTGTTCAGATTTTTGTATGAAGTGCACAGAGCAGTTATTTGTTTGAGTCTAAGGTAGGTTTGCCTTGAACCTGCATGTCTGCAAATTAATAGAATAATCCATTTTATTTCATTAGAATTCTTTGATCCTGTCAAAATTATAGACATCGATATTAGATGTTGACTGCTGGATTATGACTTACAGGGTTTGAGTAAGGTCAATTTGACCTGACTTATGGAGTAGGCAGTAGATTGAGTCATAGCAAGCTGAATAGATTTTTGAACTAGTCTGAATAGATTGGGTTAAGAATTTAGATAGCTGTCCTGGTGTTTTCCTTCATCTAGTCAAAGATATTGTTGCCATGATAAGAGTTTTGGAAGGAGCTATCAGATGGGTTGACAGAATGGCAAACATAGAAGCTGATAGCTTAGCTAAGGCTGGTATTGGGTAGTTATTGTTTGTTGGGTTGGGATATTGTTTAATTGAGTGAAAGATGTGTTCTTTGGTGTGTTTCGGGTTGTTTTTGTAAGGGGCTTCTTTGTTTTAAACATTATGTAATCTTTTACTTATTAATGAATTATGAGGCACTCTTTTTCTCCTTCCGCTGATTATGGAACACCAATTGGTGTTCTGTTAATCATGAAGGGGGTTTTAAACGAGGCCTTAACTTCCTATCAAAAAAAAAGTTTGATGCCCACCTCCTGTCTAGCCTTAAATGGGGGAAACGAGAAGTGCATGGTTTTCCCTTTATCTGTTAATTTTTATTGTAGGCGTTGAACTTGAGATAACCTTACACTTTTTTGTCTGTGAACTACTATCCCATATCCCAACAATGTTTAAAACCCTTGTGCTTTCACTGGTCCTCTGACTCAAACATTGTGGCACATTTGAGAAGCCTCAGTGTTGCCTATGCATTGTTGTCTTAATCATGCCAAGAAGAATGGTAAGATACATATTTGTGAGTATGCTCATTTTGAGTTGACTAGTTTTTGGCACACAAACACTGATGATTTTAACTTTATTTTTGGGTTTATTTTGTTTGATAACTACATTACCTTGCGGTATATTGTTTCTTGTGTTTCTATTTAAGGGCATGGCATGCCTTTTATCATGCTTGTGGTTGACCTGTTGGGGTGCCATTTTTGTGCTTAAGAAAATCAGTGAGGGATTCATGATTTCCTAAAAACAATTTGATATCTGAGGTATTTATATGATATATTATCTTCCTTCCAGGTTGTTAGAGACAAACGGACCGGCAAAACAAAGGGCTACGGATTTGTTAGCTTTGCTAACCTCTCTGACCTTGCAGCCGCACTTAAAGAAATGAATGGTGGGCAGTATTATAATCATAGCCAAATCTGAATTACTTTTTTTGGCTTCCTTGATGATTATATATGTTTGTACCCTAAGAGTGTACACTTTTCTGATAATGTGTTGCAGGTAAATATGTTGGAAATCGACCAATCAAGCTTCGTAAGAGTAATTGGAAGGAGAGGATAGATCAAGAAGCCCTTGTAAGACAAAAGGTACATATACACTTCCACTCGTTTCTTTCAAGCTTTTTCCCCAAACCTTTTGTGCCATTTTTATTGGCATAATGACAAAAAATACACCTAACGTGGCTAAAGTAACTACTTAGTCAATCGTTAATGACATTTTTACCCTAAAATGAAATATTGAGGGTCAAAATGCTAAAAAATAATAGGGGTAAAAATGACTATTTAGTCAAACATTAGGGGGCTATTTTGGTATTATGCCTTTATTATTCTAACTTTGGGTATCTGTTTTGATAAATTCATTGGCAGAACCATTATCAGAAAAAGCCAAAGCCACAAAAGAAAGGGATATTACACAAGTGAGCAGCTCTGATAAAACTTTCGGCCTTGCTTTTCTTGTATCAGAACGACCCACCAGTTGAGCCTGTTTGACCTGACTGCACCATTGGTAGTCAAGTATGTGTTGCTACTTAACAATTCTATTGTTAAAATCTGGTAGTTGTAGAGTATTGTGAAACTTTATTTTAATAGAATCCAGCATTCAAACACAAAAATCAAAACGCTTGTGTTTGTGTGTTTCTTCAGCAAATTTCATCTTCGAACAAATAATAAAATTCAATCGTTAATAAACAAAAGCGCAGAGAAATAGCAGATTTAAGTAGAATTTTAAGTAGAAGAGTAGAAAAATAGAGAATAATAAAGAATGTCTCGTTGTTGTTTTTTTATTCACTTAAAATGCATATTTGTAGTATAGCATATTAGTGTTGTGTAATTTTTTATATCAGATATTATTCGATCTAAAATTTTGAATATCCGGAGATTTTTATCATTGTATTTGATCAAAAAAATTGAATATCTAATTTTTCAGATCAAATATTCGGATATCCATATCTGAACATGAAAGTTAATTTGAGAAAGGTTTTAGGGTAAATTATGCTATTGACTACTTAACTTTTGTTATCTTTCACTTTAATCATCAATCTAATTTTCATTTTTAAACTTTACTTCCAGGAAAATTTATAGCTGAGAAATTTGAAGTCTGTCATTAGTGTTGTTTAGGGTTGTTTAGGATTATTTTCTGTTTCTCTGTTTCTGTTTGGGGTGCTTTTTAGGCTGTATCTTATGTAATTTCTTATGTTGAATAAATTCCTAAGACACTCTTTTTCTCCTTCGGCTGATTAAGGAGCTTCTTTATAAGCTTCATTAATCAAGAAGAGGGTTTTTAATGAGGTCTGAAATTCTTATAAAAAAAATCTGTCATCCAAGCATATTCAAAGAAATTAAGAGTCTTCACAGGGAAGAAAGTGGCTTTAACTATGGTTTTAGTCCCCTTATTATGATAAATCTCGAAATTAAATTCCTCTATTTTAATTTCGAAAAAAATAATGTTTTTATTGCATAATGTCACGAGGTAACGAGTTTCAAAAAATATATATTTTTATTAAAATTTATCACTTCGAGGTAAAAAGTTATAAAAAAATATTTTTTATTAAAACTTATCACCTCGATATGACGAGTTTTATGTCACCGTAAAAAATATCATAGATCCAAAAATAAATTTTTACTTGCCCTATTAGGCTAAATAAAAAATTCATATACCTTACTAGGCCAATTTTACCTATAATTGACTCTTGAACTCAATTATTTTTGAGAAATGAAATTGTAGGTGTTCAATTGTGCTCAACCTAAAACTATCGATGATAATCGTATTTTATCGATTAAATATATTCTAATAATTTTTTTTCGAATCTAAGAACAATTTTGAGAAATTTTATAGCCTCACTCGATCGAGCACGTTGTTAATAACCTTTCAGAAAGCAATAGTAAATCATGCAGATAACAACTTATATTTTCCATTTACGTGCATGTTAATAACTTTTTATTCCCTTCATGTCCCTTGTTTTCGTGTTAACTGACTGCAAAATTTATCTCATTTATCTTAGTTAAACCGGTTAAGAAAAATTACAATCAAGCCCGTCTAGCTCAGTTGGTAGAGAGCAAAGCTCTTAACGATATTAGGTTCAAGCTCCACGGTGGGCGAATTTTTCAATAATTAGGGGTTTTTCCCAGCATTTTGAGGAAAGGAATAATGTCACCTTTATGCTCTAATGTTTTTAAGTTTATTCAGTTTAGCCATTTTACTTCTCATAATTCTGTTTTCACCCCATCTTATATCTTTTTTATGCATTTTACTCCACAGTGCTAAAAATAAAAAGTTCGTTGACGGTGGTTCATCATCTCACAAGACCCACCAATCAATTTATTGTAAGTAAAAACATCAAGGCTCCCCATGTTTCTCCAAGATTTCCATCACCCTGATATTTTATCAATATTCCTCCCCATTTAAGAACCCTTTGATCATTGGCTTAGTTTACGAGATTTTGATGACTTGAAGGTGAATATAAAAATTAGGCCTCTAATAAAAAGTATCGAAGAAAATGAATTGTAAGAGTAAATAAAAATGAATTAATTTACTACCTTTAACAAATTGTCTAATGAATACATCAACTTTCAAATAGAAAACGTCAAAAAATTATTAAATAATAAAATAAGAATTACATGAAAATTTAAAAAAATATATAATATCATCAATGCTTTTAATTTCGTAACCATAAAGACCAAAACATAAATAAAACACAACATCATGTATGATTTTAAATAATAATAATTAAATGATTAAAACAAAAATTAAGTAATTAGTGGGCGATGAGAGAGATAATTTACTTTTTTAATTATATGTGAAATTCTAAAATTTGGGGTCCTATCCAGGCTTGGGATTCTTTAAAATCAAAGGATAAGATTACTAATATTATGTTTAGAACTCTCATGGCTCAAGCAACTCACCATGTGAACATGAATTTGAAGTTGGTTTTAGTTGTTGTGGTGTATGGACTATTTTATCAATTTTATATGATAGACTTTATATTATTTTTTATAACTATAGCTCTATTTTATCGAATAAAATTAACAATTATCTATATATATATAGTGTCGGGTTGAATTGGATGTGGATTTTACCTTAAAAGGTGATTCGGGTAAAATTATCTTAAACTCCGATCAAATTTTAGATGGAAGATGTATTTTTATCGAGTTAGATTAATCAAACCCCCGATTCAACCTGGTCCATCCTTTGTTCTAATGTTGCACGATGAATTATATGGTACAAACGAAACGACCTCAGTGATAAAGAGAATGTTGATATTCCTTAAGGTCCCGGATTCAAGACCATGAATGTCAAAGGTGTGAAGGTCTAATGTAATATCCCAAATAACGGGTTAGTGACTAAATTGTAAAAATTTAGAATTTGGTGATTAAAGTAGAATAATTAAATAGTTTAAAAACAATTGTTAGTAAATATGAAATGAAATAAAGGACAAACTGGTCATTTGCAAGGAAAATTTATAATTAAGAATTTTGATGGGGTTATATTATAACCCACGTGGGGCTTGAGTAGGAAACAAATGTTTCCAGATCTCTCTCATCTCTTCTTCCTTAATTTCTTATCTTCTTCACTCTTCTCTTCTTCCAAACGTGAAGACCCAAGCTTAAGGTAAGAGTCAGAACCTTGGTCGTTTCTTTGATTTTTAGCTTGGAAGTTGAAGTTTGGATGTTATATAAGCTAAAGGAAAGCTTATATGACATTAAGACAACAAGATAAGTGTTTTAGAGATAGATTTGGAAAATGGGTTTTTAGATGAAATTTTGATATGGATGAGTTTTTGAAGTTAGAATAAGATTTTTGACTTGTCAAGAAGTTAATTAAGGAATATGGAGTGTTAGAATTGGATTTAAAACATGTTGAAAATTGGGTATGATTTTTAGCTTTGAGAATTTGAATGAAGCATGAGAGATTTTAAAGTATTGGAATTGATAGAAGTTAATTAAAATGGTTGTAGTTAAGTTTGGTGGTATGAAAGGAACCTTGTCTGAGAAATTTAGTGAAGAGTTGATGATCTTCGAGTTTGAACAGTAAAATTTTAGATTATGCAAAGGGAATCGATACCCCTTGGGGGGAATCGATACCCCTTGGGGGGAATCGATTCCCCCTAAAAGAAAATGTTGAAGTTTGGTTTATTAAATTAGTTTAAGTTGTTAGTATCAAATTACAAGGGTTAGGCTTCTGATAAATATCTTGAAAATTATGTTTATGTAGATATATAAAACGTAATTCTATTCCGGAACAATCGAAGAGTTAGGATTGAAACAACGAAAGCGAGGCCAAGGTGAGTGCCTATTTTAAGGGTAGTACAATGGAATAAGACTTGTGATAAGTCTAATCCTATGTTGATTTTTATAGAACAATAGTTATGAACATGCATACATGATAATTATTATGATACATGCATAAGGTATATATGCTCATATGATTTGATAAATGATATGTGAATAAATTCGAATGTATATGATATGAATGAGCACATAAACATATGAAATATAAGAATGATGCCCATAGTATACGATATGAGGGCTATAGGTATAGTTGGCATGCCAAGAGTCGAGGGTTTCATAGGTCCTTCGGGACAACTCATAGGTCCTTCGGGACATATTCACATGTCCTTCGGGACAAATTTCATATGCCACTCATTGGGACTTATACGAGCTGTGGTGACAGCAATAGTGCACAACCTCAATGTACTCGAATACCTTGAGTTCTCAGTAATGTACATGGGCTTATAGAATGTTATCAAAGGTAATTGCATTATTATTGTTATATGTTATATCATTGAATGGATAGATCACATGTTCATATTTATAAGGAATACATCATCATTATATTTATATACCTCACTAAGTCTATGACTTAGCGTGTAAGTGATTTACACGTAGGTACAGAAAAGTAAGAAGATCGATCTTAAGAGCAGCAACGCATCATACCATCATTAGGGGATCAGATCAGAAGTAAACAACAAAGTATGTATTTTATTTGTATAAAGTATGTTGGCATGTAATAAGTTGTTAGATACGAACACTCTGATCGACTTTTCTAATGTTTTTAAATGTAATTATGTAAGTGTATAATAATGAACGGATGAATTTTTACGAATTTTATGTACATTTTTACGGAAGTACTGTAGCAGTACTGTAGCAGGGGAATCGATTAGGGAATCGATTCCCTATTTGTAAACTGGAAAATTTAATATTTCGGGTACTGTAGTAGGTTACTGTTCACGGTACTGTAGCAGATTATTGTTTATACGTATTTTATTGTTCGCAAATATATTTTTTTACCTCCAAATTTTATACTGAATATAATTTAATAATATATTATCTTATTTTCATAAAATAAGTTCAAATATTTTGTTATTTTATAAGGAAAATTATTTTAAAAAGGTAATGTCACATCTCGGACTCGTACTCGGGTCGGGTACGGATTAGGGGTGTTACATTTAATATCAAATAATTGAGAATTTTACTTAAACGAATATTACCTTATAATCTCCTATTAATAATAATAATAATAATAATAATAATAATAATAATAATAATAATAATAAGGTGACGTTTGGTTCGCTGGAATGTTTCTGAGGGAATTGGAACCTGTGAAGGAATTGGAATTTGTAGGAATTGAAATCTGAATCTAAAACATGTTTGGTTGGCAGAAAATTGAATTGGAATCCAATTCTATATTATGTTTGGTTCGCAGACATGTCAGATGAATTTGATTTCAGTAATGCAAAATGACAGAATTACTCTTTTTGTTTTATTGCTTAATTTTAGTTTGTTTTATAACTTATATGTAGCTTTATATTATAAAAATTTAAAAAATGTTAAATTTTCATTTTATTGATTGATTATTCATTTCAATAAATTATAAAAATCATACTAATAAACATTATAAGTTAAAATCATCCCAATTAGGGATGGCTATTGGTCAGGTTGGGTTTTTGGTCCATCCGACCTGATCCTACCCGAATATATGAATTAGAAACCTGACCCGACCCGAAATAATAAAAAAAATATTTTTATTCAATAAAAACAGCGGCTTAATTGAAAAAAATTATATATAGAGGGATATTATTGTAATTATTCTAAAATATATAAGATAAAATTATATATTTTTTTCGGGTCGGGTCGAGTATTTTTCACCCTAAACCAGAACCCGAACCCGACCCAATTTTTTTTTTTAAAAATCCAACCCAAATACCAAAAGATTGATGAGGGTAGTATGATCAAATTTCACATTCCATCCTCCAAAGGATTTCAATTCCATCATGTTTATGGATGAAATTTACTTTTCCTCCTTTGATAGAACCTTTGAAAACTTAAACCAAACATTAGAAAGTGGTGGAATTAGATTTCAATTCTCTTAATTTCAAGGGATTCTAGCGAACCAAACGTCACTTAAAAGTTATACGCACGCGGATCACGTGCTTGCTAGCCACCGCGCACAAAGCAGAAGGAAATTAATCAAATTATGTACCAAAAAGATATAGAAAAGAAAAGAAAAGTTTCCATTAAGGAGAAAAAAACATAAATTACTTTTTCTTCAAAGAAAAATAAAAACCCCAAAAGATTAGAGAAATAGATAAAATTCCCTTTCATCATCTTCTTCTTCTTCTGCTGCTGAATTGAAATCTTTGTTCGATTTCTTTCTATCCTTTTCCCCGCCTCCTTTTCCTCTTTTCATTTGATATTCTCTTTGTTTTAATTCCTTTTTATTGATTTTTTCCCACGAAAACTGTTCTCTTTTTTTTTTTTCAAGCAATGTGGTTCATTGATCCAATAATTTCCTCCTTTTATTTATCCCATTTCGAGCCGATTCTGTTATGAAATCGTCTGAGTGTTTTTTTTAATATCTTGATTACTTTTTGGTGAATAATCTAGTAAATTGATAATGGATCGTGTAGTCGGTGGAAAATTCAAAATGGGCCGGAAGATCGGAGCTGGATCTTTCGGCGAGCTTTTCCTCGGTAAATCTGTTTCTCTTATTTATTTCCTCTTTATTTTTCACCTTTTGAATTGAAGTAATAATTAATCTGATTTACTGGGAATTTGTTTTGATAGGGATCAATATACAGACAGGGGAAGAAGTTGCGATTAAGATGGTATGAGCCTTGTGTTTCTGGAATTAAATTTTAATAAAGATTTGATTAGCTTAATTTTTGTTAGTAATTTACTGATTTTAGATGCAATCAGTTGGATTTTGAATGTTCTCTGTGTGGAAATGAGTTAAATTAAGTTGTCATTATATTAAGGGAATAGCCATGTATCTCATTTAGTAAGCGTGAGTTTAAGAGATTTATTGGATCAGAACATGCTTTGCCCAATGATAAAGTTTTCAGTTGGTTGCTAGATTTGATTGGGTGGATGCTAAAATATTGAGCTTTGAACTTGTGAGTTGTAATGTGCTGGGAAATGCTGATCAGAACCGATATTGTATTAAAAGTTACATTGAATTTTGGAGTAGGGCCTTTTTTGGGCAGTTTCAAGTTTTGTATTTCTCACAACTGTGTAAGCACTATATCTGTCAATATTTTATTTTTCCCTTTTGACTAAATATCTCCGCCTAAAGTTGAACGTGTGATACATAGGCTGAAATTTATGAAAATGGAACTATACCGAGTATTGTAGTTTCATAGAAGCACTTTAGAGATCAGTACAATGCATGCATTGTAGAATGAAAAGTGCCATTTTCTTCTTGAAATGTTATGAGAAGTGAATTCAGAATGATTTTACCAGTTCCCTACCTTAATCTCATTGGATATTGATCACCATGATATTCTTTTTGCCTACATTTTAGGAACCTGTGAAGACCAAGCACCCTCAGCTTCACTATGAGTCAAAATTGTACATGCTTCTTCAAGGCGGAAGTAAGATTTTGTTAGTTTCTGTGCTGATTATAAATAAGTATAATGGGAGAAATTAACTCAATATGAAAAAGATTAGCTAAAGTTTATTGTTGTTTTTCTTTATTTTTTTGATGAAGCGGGGATTCCCCACCTCAATTGGTTTGGGGTTGACAATGACTTCAATATTATGGTTATCGAGCTTCTTGGACCAAGCCTTGAGACTTGTTCAACTACTGCAATCGAAAGCTCTCTTTGAAGACAGTTTTAATGCTTGCAGATCAGTTAGTATGTTTACATGACTTATTGGATAAATTGATCTTCTTCCTATTTAGTTAACATAAAATGTAAGGAGTTCTTCTATTTCTGTTATCCTTCAGATCACAGAATTGAATATATGCACTCAAGGGGATTTCTTCACCGTGATATAAAACCTGACAACTTTCTAATGGGTTTGGGACGAAAAGCAAATCAGGTACTTTAGCTAAATGCTTTCAATTTCTAGTTAGATTGTGGAGTGCACTCATTTGAAATTTTATCACACTTCATGGTTGGTGAAATAGAAAAAGGTGGAAATTTAGATTTTAGAGTGTGACGTTTATTATTTTATGTCTTGCTAATACCGATAAGTGGTTCTTAAGATTATTCATCATTAATAAGGCTATGGTTCACACTCATAATTGTAGCAGTTAATAGTTTCAGATTACAATAAGAGAGTTTAAAGAAGAAAATTATCATGTTCCAGAGTAAAAGCTAATCCTTTTTTGTGTAAACTGTGAGATTAAATAGTTCATTATCTGATACAGTGGTAACTGAGAAGTTTAAAGAGAGGACTTCAGCAAGATCTTGTATTGTGAATGCATTGATGTGATTTTCTTTGTGAAAATTTCACATAAGCATTTCTGCAACATAAATATGATACAATTATTTAATTCAATGAAGAGAGAAGAGTTTAAGATATTGAAATAACATGTAGGCGGGTAAGATTTTATCATGTATCCTCTTATGGAGTAAATTGCCTTTATTTATGTTGAGCTTTAATCAAATATTGTTTCATATTGATGCCATAAGTCAGCTTCTGATTATGTATTGAAGTTTGCTTTAGTTTCTCTTGCTTGTATCAATAGTTGATAACTGTATATTCCAAAAAGTTATTGCAACTGTATTTATTTTTTATGCGATTGGCCATTATCTAAAAATATTGACTTGCTACTAACCATCACATTGATTTTATAACAGGTGTATATCATTGATTATGGCCTTGCTAAAAAGTATAGGGATCTTCAAACTCATAACACATACCATATAGGTATGCATTTACCGTTGTTGGTTATCCATAATAGTCTTACAATGAGTCCTTGTTTCCTGCAATTTCATTTATCTAGTATGTTTATCAGCTGTATGTAACATGTTTTTCTATCTGAAAGGTAGATATATGTAAACTAATTGCTTATGGCCTTGCCAAAAAGTATAGGGATCTTCAAACTCATAAACACATACCATATAGGTATGCATTTACAATTGTTAGTTATCCATAATAGTCTTACAATGAGTCCTTGTTTCCTGCAATTTCATTTATCTAGTATGTTTATCAGCTGTATGTAACATGTTTTTCTATCTGAAAGGTAGATACATGTAAACTAATTGCTTATGGGTGGTGATTCTTGTTGAAAATGATTGCATATAACTAAACAAGCTAGAAAAGGCCGGTACCAGGGTACTTTGGAAGTTTTTGAACAGTTGTGATCTTCTTTTACTTTCATTCTTTTGTGTTCAATTGCTTACATGCTACTTTAAATTGTCCAAAAAGTGATTGCATCTTGACCAACATCTAGGATTAGTTTCAATTGTTTATTTGAGTGGTTGTTTATCTACTTATTCTTTGTTTTCTATATTTGCTATTTTTACAGAGAGAACAAGAATCTTACCGGAACAGCTCGATATGCAAGTGTTAACACTCACCTTGGATTTGGTGGGTAAAGTGCTAGATTAGTTATTTTCTTGTTTTTGCTTACTCATGTGATGCAGGAGCTTATATTGTTATAATATTCATTTATTTTTTGTTTTTATTAAATATTAAATATATTTTGGATGGCTAGGATTATAAGTTTCCTTTATGTTTTTAACCTAGGGCTAGGATTAAATAATCTTTGTAACTCTAGGATTAATAAGCTGTAAAAATATTACAGCCACAACTTATCATTATTTTTTCTTTGAATTAAAAAGAAAATTATAGGTTTCCTTTAACCCTAAGTTTTTCTTGAGTTCCATCTTCTTTCCTACTTTTTTTTTGATAAGATTTGAAGGCCTCATTAAAAACCACCTTCTTGATTAATGGAGTTAATGCGTAAACTCCTTAATCATCTGAAGATGGAAAAGAGTGCCTTATAACTTTATTGAATAAAGTAGGAATTACAGCCTATAGGGAGAAAACCCTAACCCTTACAAATAATCACTCGAGAACAAAATACATAAAATTCAGCCTATACCAGCTTTTGCTAAGGCATCAGCCTCCATGTTAGCTGTTCTTGTAACCCATCTAACAAATCCCCCACAAAACCTAAGTTTAACGACTATATCTTTAACAATATAAGCATACACAGCTGGACAAGAATCAGCTTTAACAATCCAGTCCACAGCTACCCTGCTGTCACTCTCAACAATCAAACGGAATTTTTCCCTCTCTTGGATAGATGAGACGAAAACAAGTCCCCTTTGAATAGCTTTAAGTTCCTTCAAAGTTGGAGGACCCGGACCTTCTGACTCCTGAAAAGATCCTAATATTGCACCAAGATGATCCCTTAAAATGCTTCCCAACCCACTTTTCTTCCAATCACTACTAGTGGTAGCATCCACATTCAGTTTAATGAAGCCTATAGGAGGAGGACACCAGGGAACATTAGAAGACTTCAGGAACTTGTAGGACGAATGGGAATCCCCTATTGAAGGGTCCGAAATCAACGAGTCTTTAGGAATAGAGATATCCTTATACTTAGCTAGGAACCAAGATGCCAGCCTGACTCTTGCTAAAAAGAATAATTCAATCTGATCCAACTTTCCCCCTTCAAAAACAATTAAATTTCTGGTTTTCCAAACGGTCCAAATAACAACCCCAGGAATGAATGACCATATAGCAGAATTTGGCTTCAACTCTTCCCAGCCTAATAAAAAAGTTTTAGCATCTTCATGAAGAACAGAACTAACACTCCACAATTGTAAGAACTTATTCCATAATGCCCACACAACCGAACATGAAAAGAATAAATGCGAGGAAGACTCATCAACCTTTTTACAAAGAGGGCATAAAACATCGTCAATTCCTTGAACTCCTCTTCTTGCCAATTCAGTCTTAACAGCAAGCTTTTTTGCACAATTTTCCACAGTAAAGTCTCAACTCGAGGTGGTAGTAGTCCTGTCCAAACAACCTTCATCCAGAATTGAACCTCTTCGGAACCAAAAACACATTCTTAACACAAGAACTTACTGTAAACATACCATCCCCACTGCCTTTCCAAATTAAGCCATCACTGGATTCTGTAGACAGAGAAACAAGAGAAATAGTGCTCATCAAGTTACACCATTGTTCCAACTCCCAATCATTTAAATTTCTCCTCACTTGAACATCCCAAATCCAGCCCGATGGATGAAAATCTCCAAACTCACATAGCTTTCCTGATTTATTAATAGCTATCAAAAACAATCTTGGAAAAATAACCTGTAGCGGTTAGATCTTTTTATTGTTGTTGTTTTTATTACCCACATCAATATTGGTAATCAAAGCATCGTTAGATCTTTGGAGTAAGGTTTACTTTGAAGCCATAGTTGGACACGGTAGAGGCCCTCCAAGAGGAAATTAGTGTCAAGGGACGGATTTGGCTGCAATTTTATGCTTGGTAGAAGAATTATCGCATGTAATTCATGATAGACAGCGACATGAACTAGTGGGAGCTCGGGTGGAGATTCTAGAGGGTACTCACAATCAGTTTGAAATATTGGAAGGTAGTCAAACTGAGGAATCTGATCTAAGAGATGAAGTAAACCTCTTCCATGATGGTGGAACCGTAAATCAGGCGACAACAGGTGGATTGGAGGAGCTATTGGACATGCCCTTGAAGGCGAAATTAGAGTCGAAGTTGCTGACTTTCATGGTAAGATGCATGCATAAGATTATTTGGATAGGAAAACTAGTTTAGGGGATTGTTTCAAGTCTAAGCGTATGGTAGAGGTTAGTAAGGTGTTGTTTGTGAAGCTAAAATTGAAAGACTCTTCAATGGTGAAAGAGAGTTGAAGAGCAATGAGCATGCGGAGGTAAGCAAAAAATTAGCTCGTTGATTATGCAATGGAGTTGTATGAGAAGTTCCACTTGTTAAGGCAAAAGGGATTGTCGGTGAAAGAGTACACCTCTGAATTTAACAATCTTTTTGTTTGAGGTGGGTTGAATGAAAGTAATGAGCATATGACTTTTCGTTATCTAGCAAGACAAAATCAGTCTATTAAGGATGAGATTAGAGTGGTTTGATTATTGAACCTTGAAGATGTACGACAACATGCTTTAATGGCTGAAAAGTGTGTTTGACGATACGATGCAAGAAAGCCTCTAGAAGAATTGAAGTGATACAAGGAAGGGTTGGAGTTGTTTGAGGTGTTAAAACATAACAAACAACCTTAAAAAACAATTGCGAGGCTTCTTCTATGAATTGTGGTAAAGGAAATATGGAAAATCTTGGGAGTATTGACAAGAAGGCCATACTGAGATTTGTGGGTGAAAGTAGTTGGACAAAATGTTTCTAAGGCTGGTAGCAACTCTTAGAGTCGTTGTTTTACTAGTGAAAGAGGCCATAGTTCTTATTCTTGTCCTGGACAAAGGGTACCTTTAACTAGGATGGAAGAGCAAGAGGACATTATCCTAAACCCCATTTACGATAAGCATGTTAAAGAGAATGAAGATATGGACGTGTACCCTTTTCAATGAGAATTCTTGATTGTTTGTGAACTGTAATATCAACTGAAGGTGAACAAGAAGATTGGATGTGACCTAGCATTTTTCGTACTAAATTACATTGTGGTGGGAAGGTTTGACATGGTTATTGACGGTGGTTGTAGGGAGAATGGTATTTCAAAAGAGGTAATAGAGAAGTTGAAGCTGGCTACATAAAAGCACCCTCATCCTTACAAAATATGTTGCTTAAAAGAGGTAAAGAATTCTTGTCACGTCGAGATGCTTAGTTAAGTTCATTGTGGAGAATGATTTGGATGATGAATCCTTGTGTGATATTGTTCCTATGAGCGTGAGTGAACATTTTTATGGGGAGAACTTGGTTGTATGATCATGATATAGAGCATCGAACCAAGCCAAATACTTGTTCCTTTACAAAGGAGGTAAAAAGTACGCTTTCCATCCTTTAAAAGATGTGAAGGGAGTTGTTAATGCTTCTAAAAGTAGCAAATTTAGTGGGTTTTTATCAGTTGAACAATTTTAGCTTAAATATAAAGAATCAAATCTAGTGTGTGCCTTGATGAGTAAATTTGTGAGTTGTGACAAATGGAAAGATCACTTGAATACGTACCAAAAATTCAGTATTTGTTGAGTTAGTTTGCAGTGATATGCTTTAAGGCTTGCCACCCATGAGAAGTATTCAACACGCTATTCATTTAGCATCGGGTGCCTCTTTACCAAATTTGTCTATAGTGAGAGAAGCTCTAGCTTCTCTCTAACCTAGGTGTTTTTCAAATTTCAAATATCCCAGGCATTTTTGAAATTTATTCTCCCCTCTGACATTCATTCGTTGTCCGCCACCGTCGTCCGCCACCCATCGCCGCCGTTTGTCACCGCGTCGGCCGCCACATCCGGTGGCTGTTGACCACCAAATCTTCCAGGTTTTTTCGTCTCGGCGCCATCATCTCGGTTCTAGGCATCATTACGTCAGGGTGAGCCTTCAACTCAGTAGATCTTGGACAAGGACCTTCGGCTTTCAGTTTTTGGCGATGCATCTTCTCCGTCAAAGATCTTTACGCTTTGGTTTCCGTTTTGCCAGCGTCTCATCGCCTGTACATCTTCTTCCCGCTGGGCTGGCCTTTTTCTTGCGACATTACAATTTTTTCCTATCTTCCAGACCCATGGCGTTTTCGTGTTTTAGTTTTTTTGTCGGGATAACTACGAAGTTCATCTGTCTTCAGGTTCTATATCTACCTGTTGGACTCTATTCATCACCTACTCCCTTCTTTTTTCGCCGGCAGTCACAGCCTCCATCGTCGGCAGTCACAACTTCCATCGTCGGGCGCTAACAGATCAGTTCCGTCAAGTCCCTGGGTTGTTTTTACTTCAACGTTTTTCTTCTTGCGGGGTGCTGGAATCCTCCCTTCTGTCCAGCAGAAATCGAAGGGCCAAACTCCTTCATTCTTTGCAGACGCGCTTTCTCCGTCATCTCTCACTTCTCATCTTGAGGAGGTTCGTACCATCTTCATTATGGGTCTGCCTGTAGATGTCAAAGAGAGAGAGCTGCAGAATCTTCTGAGATGGCTTCCAGGCTTTAAAGATTCTCATTTGAGTTATAAAGGAGAAAAGCCTAAGGGTTTCGCTCTCTTCTCAAATGCAGAATTTGCAGTTGTTGCCAAGGATGCTCTCCAGAAAATGGTTTTTGATTCTAAGTTGAAGTCCCTTTTGCACATTGAGATGGCAAGGAAGAATCTTGTTGTTAAAAGAGGTATTATTTCTAATTCTAATGCTCCTGTTCCTCCAGTATAGCCATTGCCAAATCCAGCCTCTTTAGCATCTCCAAGTATTCATGTGCCTTTTAAATCTGGGAGTTGCGACGAAAAGTCAGCAGTTGATGGTGTCCACGATGGAACCAGGGAATCTATCACAAAGGAGTGCAATGTTGGTAAGTATGGATGCTACACATTATTTGTTGAAAATTTACCAGAGAATATCCATTGGAAGAGGCTTGGATCATTGTTTTGCTCCCATGGTCGGGTTATTGATGCTTTTATTCCAAATAAAAGAAATGCAAAAGGAGTTCGTTTTGGTTTCATTCGCTTCGCTTCAATCGAAGAAGCAAGGAGAGCGACCTCAAAAATGAATGGCTCTTATATCGACGGCAGCAAAATTGGCGTTTCTTTCGCTAAATTCAAACCTCGTCAATCCTATTGGAGAAAGTCTTCCACAGGTGTTCTCCACAAGTCCGGGATGGAAGATGATTCGAGGAAGAAGCATTATAAAGTCGAAGGTGTTATTGATGAAGAAAAACTTCAGGTGTTGAATTATTGTCTAGTGGGGTGGTGTAAAAATTTCATCAAAATCAGTCATCTCGCTAGACAAATGCATGCGAAGGGCCTCACTGGCTTCTCCTTAATGAGAGCTGCTGGAAATGCGGTATTAATGATTTTCGAAGATTCTGCTTCTTTGAGAAGTGTGAAGAACGATAAATCAGAGACTCTCGCAGAGTGGTTTTCTATAGTCGAAGCTTGGTCAGAGAGTTTGGTATTGGAGTGTCGCCGAGTATGGTTAGTTTGCGAGGGTGTTCCGTTTCACGCATGGAATTGGGATACCTTCAAGAACATTGTTGATAGTTGGGGTCATTACTAGCAATCGACGAAAGCTGTCAGTCACCATCATCCTTTGATCGGGCAAAAATTCAAGTCCTAGCAAAGGCTGGTGCGAGAATTGATGCGACGTTGGAATTGAAGGTGGGTGACAACTCCTTCAAGATCATGGTGCATGAGATAGAGCCTTCATTCAAGCCAAACTCGTGGGCTCCTGAAGAAGACGAATCTAATTAGATTTTGCCTTTCTATTTGTGGTTTAATTTAGTTTATATGGTTGCAGGTGTTGCTTTTATTTTGTTTTATGTTCTGTTGCGTTGTTTAAATTCTATTACTGGAGGTGTAATTAGAAATAAGGTGTTTAGATTGCGACTTTGGTTGAGGTTATATGAGGTTAAGGTGTTTGTTGTAATGGTGTTTATCACTATAGGAGGATATTTTGTGTAATCTTTTGTATTGGGTATTGTTATTAATATAATTTGAGGTACTCTTTTCTTCCTTCCAATGTTCGTTAACATACTTCTTAGTGTGTGAACGAATAAGAAGGGAGTTTTTAATGAGACATCCAACTTCTATCAAAAAAAAAGTAGAAGAATTGTTGGTTAAGGGTTTGGTTTGTGAAAGTTTCAGCCTGTGTGCATGCCTAATGTTGCTCCAAAGAAGGATGGTTCTTGGAGGATGTGAATGGATAGCCTTGCAATTAACAAATTCGCCATTAAATATAAGTTTCTCATCTCGTGATTGAATGATATGCTTGAATAATTGGCTGGTTCTAAGGTTATTTCAAAGATTGATTGAAAAGTGGTACCACCAGATCAGGTTGAGAGGTGAAGATGAATGGAAAATGATGACCAAGGCTTCTGGTCTTTATGATTAGTGAGGCCCTTTGGCCTTTCAAGTTCACTGAGCACTTTTATGTCGGTCATGAATGAAGTACTTAAGCCATTTTTGAATTCTTTGTTTTTTATTTTGACAACATCAATTTTACAGTTAAAGCAATTAAGAACACTTATCTCACTTGCAACAAGTTTTGGAGGTGTTGAAAAAAATGAGCTTTATATAAATTTAATGAAGTGCACCTTTTTTGTGAAGAAGTCTTTTTGGGGTTTGTTGTCTCTGCTGTTGGCATCAAACCAGATCTAGAGAAGGTCAATGCACAGCTAGAGAATGGTTGACACCGTAGAATTTTAAAGATGTTCGAAACTTTCATGGGTTGGCTTCATTTTATAGGAGGTTTATCAAGAATTTCAGTACTGTTATGAACCCTATCACCGAATGTTCGAAGATGAACAACTTCAAAAGGCCTTTGAAGCAGTTAAGATTTTGATGACAAAGGCACTTGTCCTTGCACTTCCAGATTTTGAGAGTTATTTGTGAACGAATGTGATGCATCTCAGTTGGAAATTGGGACTGTTCTCAGCCAAGAAGGAAGACCTGTTGAATTTTTTAGTGAGAAGCTACTCGATGCTAAACAACACTATTCGACTTATGATTTATAGTTCTATGTTTGGTTAGGGCAGTTCAACATTGGAAGTTACTTTGCTTATTGAGAGTTTGATGTTTACTCAGATCATCGAGCATTGGAACTTTTGAGCTCGTAAAAAAGCTCAAAGATCGGCTTGCTAAGTAGTGTTCCTATCTTAATGAGTTTAATTTTTACGTGAAGTATAAGACCAAGGACACAAATGTTATGGCAGATGCATTCAGTAGACAATTTTCACTATTGACGTCTATGAGTGTCGAAGTGATGGTTTCGATGAATTGAGGAACCAATAAAAAATTGACCCATATTTTGACCATTATTTCTGAATTGGAAGGATCAAGTAAGCATGAATAATTTGTTTTATTGGTTACATGTTGGGTATGTGTTTAGAGATAACTGTTTGTGCATTCTGGAAGGATCTTTACATGAGCAGATTATGAGGGAACTTCATGGAAATTGCTTGGGAGGACTCTTTGAAAGAGACAAGACCATGGAATTTATTGCGGATGGATATTTTTGGCAAAAAAAATGTGCAAGGATATGGAGAGATTGGTGAATAGGTGTCCATCTTATCAATTTGCAAGAATTTTGCACAGAATACGGGATTCCAAAGGGCACTTATCACAAGTTGAAGTCAAAGAAGTTTGGGCTATGTAAAGTGTTGAACAAAATAAACTCTAATGCTTATGTGAGTAAGTTGCCTTCAGATTTGCATATCAGTCTAGCTTTAAATGTTTCAGACCTGTATCCTTTTGTGGATTTTGATGGGGATGTTGCTGAACTTTCAGATCAAGTGCAACAACTTCCTAAAGCGAAGACTGAGGCTATTAATTATGTGTTGGATGTTAAAGAAGTTAGGTCTGGTAGGGGTAATCAATATAGGAGATTTTTGGTGAAATGACTGGTCAAACCAGCTAGTGAAAGTACTTGGATTGTGAAGAAGAGTGCAGAGATTTGATCTCGAAACTTATGCTGAAGTGAAAGTTCTCTCGCAATAGTCGAGTTTTCTAAGCTGGGGATAATGACTCAGGAGCATATATTGTTATAGTATTTATTTATTTTAATATTGTTAAATATTAGAGATATTTTGGATGGCTAGGATTGCAAGTTTTCTTTATGTTTTAAATCTATGGCTTGGATTAAATTATCTTTGTAAATAAGTTGTAAAATTATTACAGTCACAACTCATCATTGATATTTTCTTTGAATTAAAATAAAACTAAAGGTTTCCTTTAACCCTATGTTTCTTGAGTTTAATTTTCTTTCCTACATGTTTGTTGAGCCTTGTATCTTTTGTTTATTGTTTTTCCCCTTCTTGTCCACATAATCATGATAGACATGATTTAAATTGTGCATTCTAATTGTTTCTTGATTCATGTGCAGAGCAAAGCAGAAGAGATGATTTGGAATCACTTGGTTATGTGCTAATGTATTTCTTACGGGGAAGGTTATAACAATAAAATCACTATTCTTTTGTGCGTTCTAAATTTGATTTGAAAACTATTTTTCTTTATTCACGATCTTAAAATTTTTGTATTTCTGGAATCAGCCTTCCATGGCAGGGCCTTAGAGCAGGGACAAAAAAGCAGAAGTATGATAAAATCAGTGAAAAGAAGAAGTTAACTCCTGTTGAGGTACTGTAAGTTTCAACTGGTCACTTGCATGTAGGATACTATGCTTATAATATTGAATTCTGAAAAGGCAAGGCTATTGCCGTTACCCTGTCACTGCACTTCCCTTATTTGTGACTAATCATATAAAAAATGCCAATCCTTCCTTTAGGTACTTTGCAAGTCATATCCATCTGAATTCGTATCATATTTCCATTATTGTAGTTCATTACACTTTGAAGACAAGCCAGATTATTCATACTTGAAGAAGCTTTTTCGTGACTTATTTATTAAAGAAGGTAAGAACCAAGCATTGTAGTTTCATGTTCGAAAACTTTCATCATATCTCAGTTAATACTAATGGATGGAAGTTTTTTGTATCTTTTGTAATGCCCAAAAATATTTGTAACGTCTTGAATACCCTAGTCTATCTGCGTCTTAACACAAATGCTACCATTCAACGCATGACTGTTTCAATATTTAACATTTACACATTATTGTGGAAGCAACTTGAAGATGGGCTGCTTTCTGGAAACTTGATGGCCTACCTTTCTAATTTCTTCTGGTCTTGTCTAGAGTCATCCAAATGTACCAGAAACTCTGCATAGATTGGTGTTGCTGTGTCATAACTCATAATTACATGTACCCAAATATCAGTAGCTAATTCATGCACCTTAAAATTGGAAAAGGATTGTGTACCAATGTCTTTCAAAATTTATTTGTAACGTCATTAGCACGGTTTGTTATTGCAAAATTGATAACGCGTCCATCATATCATTCTGTTTCTAGCTGGAGTTGGTTTTCCTGCTTTCAAGTTGCTCCAAAATATTTCTTTGAAGGCTGGTGGAGGAAGTTTTGACCGAGTTGGTTTTCTTGACAGGTTATCAGTTCGACTTTGTATATGACTGGACCGTACTCAAGTATCCCCAGCTGACTGGTAGCTCTAAACAACGGGTCAGTGAGTGCCACCATTGAGCTCTGCATCTCGCCCATCGCGGATTATTCTTATTTGCTTTGTTGTGTGTCTTTTCAGCCATCAAGTGGAAAAGTTGTTGCAAACATTGGAACATCTGCTGAAAGAACAAAGAAGCCATCAGGTATGATCCGTTCTCTGGATAGGTTGTCAGGAGGGGGATATTCAGTTGTGTTGTGTGATTAAAATGTTTAGAATGCTTAGGGTGCATTTGGATTTCTGATTTCCATAGTTTTCTAGAATTCCTTCTCGATACAATTCTCAATTGCAATTATCATGCTCGAGGCTCGGGTACTTAACCTTGCCATTTTACAGCCAAGTGATTCGACATGTTTCAGGGCTGTTACTTCATGAAAGAAAAAAAGTTTTCCCTTTGTGTTAAGTGAATGTTAATGGATTTTCCCCTCTTTTCCTTCCATGTGTTTTACTGTAGCACGAGAAACCCGGGATAGAGTTTCAGGCGCTGCTGAGGCATTTACTAGGAAAAATGCTTCAGGCAGTGGACATCTCAAACAGAAGGTATCAGAGAAGGCATCACCATCAAAGGATATGGTAGGCATCAGACTGCCAAAAAATTTGTTGTATTTACACTCGGTTATCGTTTTCTTGCTTCTTTCCTATATGGATCTGGATCTATTTCATGGAATACGTTCGATATGTCTGTCCATGTCTTTGGATACGAGGATGCATGTAGAGTTCATGTTTTATCCCGAAGGCTAATGTGAAGTTCGATCATGGTTTTCCAGGATAATGACTCTGGAAAGGCACGAACTTCTTCTAACCGCCCTAGCAGCATGTCCAAGAGGGCTGTTGCATCGAGCAGCAGCAGGCTGACCTCTTCTTTAGGGCCCAGCGATAGTCGATCAAGTTGGCTTCTTTCAGGTAGCAGTCGCCTCTCCATGAGCCAGAGACTCCATTCAGGGTCCGAGCAAAAATCATCTCTCTCCCGAGTTACGTCCTCAAAAGGTGTCCGTGGAGATCAGAATCAGAACCAAAGCACCGAGCTCCGTTCGAGGTTTCTGGAGAAGAGGAAGGTGTGAACGTTTCATTTGGTAAGAGAGAGCACTTCTTCTCGGTATGGTCCTCGCATTCCCATGTCGATCGAAACGTATTTCTTGGATGCATTATGGGGTGTCGCCGCCGCCGCTAAATTCCATATATTTTTTGTTGGAATATCATATTTTATATAATCATCTTACTGGCTGTCAAGCTGTGTTGTTGTAGAGTTAATGAAGAGAAAGTAAGAATTTTTATCCAGGTTTTTTTTATATTTAAAAAAATGTTAAATATTTTCGGAAAATAATAAAAAAATATATTTTATTTTTATTTTTAGGATGTGGAATGAATAGATATTGGTTTGTTTTTATTCCTTTATTTTTAGCTTGTTTGTTTTAGATTTTTCATGTTTAGTTCTTATTCATTAAAAATTTAAACAATAAATAATATAAATAAATTTAAACAATGAATTGAGTCAATTGAGTGGCATCAATGGTTAAAGGAAGTATTATTTTTTTGAGGTCTCGAATTTGAATAATTATATTATATTATCTTGTAATTATCATAGGTTATTTAAAAAAATCTTAAAAGTCTTTTAACTATTTTTTTCATTTTTGGTTGATAGATTGTCGAACCAATTTTTGTGTTGGTTGTCGCGATCAATATTTCTAGTTTTTCCTTTAATTTTTTATATAACATATTTATTTATTTTTTTTGTTTTATAGTTTTTTATAACAATGTCTTTATGATAATTTTTTATTTTTTTATGGCACGTTTATATCCGCGGGCACTTTTGGGTTGTTTGACTGTTATTTTAGTTTTTTTTTCTCAGGGTTAAATTTGACATCACCATAACTGATCAAGATGGCGCTTATTTGTTATCATGTTTATCTTCCATGCTTTGAACCCTCGAATTGGATTTAGATACATGATTTGTGTTCGCGAAGAGGTTTTTCACTTCGCTCGATTATGATTTGTTGTTTGTCGGTGATCTTTCAGTAGCTTTATCCCTTTTACAATTAATTTATTGATGCAGTCAGATCTGTTCGTATCTATCTTTTATTCTAGTTTTTGATTAGGTTTTTAACTTTTTTCCTTGTATAGTCATTGTGTGATCTTAAGTGTATAGTTTTTGTGTTAATGATCATAAGAAAATATCCTAGTTATGTGGTTGGTTTACATTTATAATTATTATGATCGTAAACATTTATTATAACTTTAGATATTTCATCTTCTAATAAAACTAGCGTATTCCATTAAAAAATTAATTTTATATAATTAAATTGTAATATTCAAATTCACTCTAAATATATTTATAATATATAAAATCAAACTCAATTTTTTATTTAAGTTTCATAATATGATATTGTCTAAATTTATCACTCTATATATTTGTTTAAGTTTATTTCAATGTAAATTTGAGTATAATTGTGAATATGCATTAACTGTAAATGTAATTATAATTTTAAGAGATATAAATAATAATTAAATTATAAATAAACTAATTAAATTCTTTAATTTTTAAAATCAATCATATCTTTTTAACATATTATTATATTAATATCGTGACAATTAATATCATAAATTATAATAACAATATCATAATAATTAATGTCACTTTCGATTAGTTAAAGAAAAGATATAAATAAATTCAAAGTCGCAATAGTTTTGGATAAAATACACAAATGGTCCCCAATTATAGGGTGTTACTTTTTTGACTCCCTCGACTAATAGAAGTTACAAAATAGTCACTCCAACTATAGACGTTATTTTGTTGAGTCATTCGACTATTAAAAGTTACAAAATAGTCACTCGATTATTCATTTGTTCCAAACTCATCCTTCTTTGTTAAAAACTTGATAACAATCTGAGTTGGATATTAACATGTTGACCGAGATATGATAGTCGTTTAAGATTTTGAGATTATATTTTATCATATCATACTTAGCAATTTAATATTTAGCTCAAACTATCATCAATTTTTAACAAAAAAGGACGAGTTTGGAACATATAATAGCCAGAGGACTATTTTGTAACTTTTAATAATTGAAGGACTCAACAAAGCAATGCCCTATAGTCAATAAACTATTTCAAAAATTTTAATAGTTGAGTGATTCAATAAAATAACACCTTATAATCAGGGGGCCATTTGTGTATTTTACCCTTTTTAAAAAAATTGAGTACATCAAATATAATTAAGCTTTGAAAAATTATTACAGACCAAGATTTATTGGGTGAGATTGCTCAAAAGAGCCTGATCCTTGAAGAGGTGTCGTTCACCACATGGCCATGTGGATCACCTTAATTATTTTAAGAATAAACTACACGTTTAATACTTCTATTATTACATTTATTTCATTTTAGTCACCTAATTATTTTTTAAAATCATCCCTAACGTTATATTTTGATTTCATTTTGGTCACCGTTGTTAAAAAAATAACAAAATTATTGACATGAAATTTTTTAAAATGATATCGTGATATTACCTTATGATGACATATTAACACCACCGTCAATTTTTTAATTGTAGATGACTAAAATAAAACTAAGACGTAACGTTAGATAGATTTGAAACTAAAAAAAATAGGGTGACTAAAATAGAATAAAAGTGATAGTTGTGTTATAAAACGTTAAGCTTACTTTTATTTTAGTTTATTTTTGGGTAGAATAAACGTTTAACACCTAAACTAGTATTTTTATTCAATTTTGGTATGCAATCTTTATTTTTTTCAAAACTATCCATAACATTTAGTTTATGTTTTATTTCAATATCTTGCCGTTAAAAATTTAATAGTGATGTTAACGTGTCACCATAAGATAATACTACATCATCATTAAAAAAATAAAAAATTTCATGTCGACAGTTCTATTAATTTTCCAACGGCGAGGTATCAAATTAAAACCTAAACTAAACGTCATGTACGGTTTTTAAGAAGCTTTATATAAAAATAAGTGTTCAAATTATACACTTTTTCTCATTTAGATGTCTAAAATATTTTTTCGATCAATCTAAGTGTTTAACGTTACAAACGTTATCATTTTAAGTGACTCGGCCGTAACGACCGTTAAAAAAATCTATTAAATAACACGTGTCGCATTTATATTTTTTAAAAAGTTGTTTCTTATTTTTAAAATAAAAATATTATTTTTATAAAGAATCATTTAAAAAGTCTAAATGTCCCCCGTCCACCAACCTGCGCACCCCCTCCCCCCGTCCCCCACCCACCCATGCGTCTTTTTCCCTCTCCCCGCAACTTGAACTACAAATTGAAAAACATAATGTGAATGCAGCAGGGACGGCGTTGGCGTCATTCCCCCGTCTAAACCTCTTGTAGGGGTATAAACGAGCCTAGTCGAATCGAGCCTTGATCGAGTTGATCTCAAATAGCTCACGATTATAGCCCTAACCTCTTGTATGAACCCTTATTCCCGCATATGAACACAAACAAGCAGTTTGAAATTTGAGTTTTAATATGTAGGGATCTAAGTATTAAGATTTTTCATTTCAACAACAATGTTCGGGGTTGGAATAAGGGGTTTTCGCCGGCAATGTTGGTGGAGGTCAACGAAGGAAAGGGATTGAAATTAGAGATTTTAGATTTTTTGGGGTTTTTTTTTATCATTTTTATAATTTTAGGGTTTTTATAAAAATAAAATTTTAAGTTTTTTATTTTAAATAAAATTTTTAAAATTCTATAAATGTAACATATGTCATTTAACATACTTTGATAACGGTCATTACGATTAAAACACTTAAAATGATAACATGTATAACGTTAAATGTGTAAATTGATCGAAAAATTGTTTAGGTACCTAAATGAGAAAAAATGTGAAGTTTTAGCCAATTTAAATACTAAAATAGAATAAAAGTAATAGTTTAGGTACTGAATATGTAGTTTAATCCTTTAATTTTTCTCAAGAAAATCAGTACTCTTTTTCTTTCGAGTAATAAAGAAATCAAGATTGTGCTCTTGTTTTTCTTCTCGGATGTCACTCCAAAACTTCTAATTTCTTACCCGATCTATCTACGTCTTGATTTTTCTTTTTAATTGTAAATCACTTTGTTTCGTCCCAAATCACTCACTTGATAACGTCAAAAAAACAAAAAACCAAAAAATAAGAAAAATCGTCTACTTCGGTTTCCCTGTTTCCATGGAGATCTAGGGTTTTCAATTGTTTCCCAGCTCAAAATCGAACTTCCTCATTCACATTTTCAATTACTTACTATAAATAAGTTTCTGAGCTCAGATATGTTGGTTTTATCTTTTTAAAGCTCATTACATTTGATCTGTGTGGAGACTTTGTTTTAACTGTGTTTGGTTATGCGAAGAAAAGAAAATGGAGGCAGTTGCTGCTGGAGATATAGCGCGTTTGGATCCGGAGCTATTGCAGCTCCAGGAGATGTCTCCGTTTGTTCTCAAGTCCAATCCCGAATTCACGCAAAAGCTTTTCGAACAGTGGCTTTCTCTTCCCGATGCTTACAAGCTGGTACTTTTGCTTTTCTACTTTCGAATCCTCTTGGTGTTTGATTTGTTTTGTTTTCTTTATATCTTGAATTGAAAATGATTAATCGTTATTGCCTTTGCGTGTTTCTAGTCAGTTCCTTGCTCGATTATTTGATGGTAAAATATTTAAAAAAAAGAAATTTAATTTAAGCGTATGATAATTAAACTATATTTGATCGTTATTGCCTTTTCATGGTTTATTTAGTTCATTGTAGATATTTATGTAGACCTTTTTAAAGAATAAATATTGGTAGCTTTTGGGAACTTGATCTTAGAATTTGGATTTCAAAGATATTGTAAATTGGGTAATAAAATACATTTTTTAGAACTATAATAAAATACTTAGAAATGTAACATTGATGATAATTTCTCCAATCTATGGATTTGTTAAACGTCTATACAATAATGACTTTGGAATTACTAATTTATTTTTGGGTTTGATCAATCCATATTTTTGTATTTTTCATCTATATATTATATTGAATCTTAATTGTATATCCACAATATATGCATTTCATTCTTATCATTTACATAGCAAACGAAATCCAAGTCCAATTTTTCAAATTCTAATTTCCAATTGTAGAATTAGGTAATTTAGTGGATTAAATTGACGTGAAAGGGATATTTGACCTCCGATTGTTGATTTTTCATATATCTTTGTTCAGTAATGCTATGTGCAAATTGATTATATGTTGGAGGCTTAACAGTTGTAACACTATTCTAGAGTAGTTTTTTTTTTTGTATATTCTTGAATGAGAGAATGCCAATAGTCTCTTTTGTATTTATATGTGGAATGTTAACCTGTCTTTGAAGCAAAATATTTGAATCAATGTGATTTATTAAAATGTCCTCTGAGCCTAGGGGTGGAGTTGACTTTTGTTTAATTTTTTACTTTGCTAGGTGACGTCATTGGTTAATGATGCCAAGGCATGTAATCCCTTGAATGTTCCTGGAAATGTTTCCTCTGGAAGTACATCAATAAGCAATGCTCTACCTTCCTTGTTTCCTGCTGGCAGTGCTCCTCCCCTTTCACCAAGAAGCGCATCTGGTTCCCCTCGTATAACAAAACAAAGGGCTGGTCCTTCAAACTTAGGGTCTCCACTGAAAGTAGTTAGCGAGCCTGTGAAAGAGTTCATACCTCAGGTTTGGATCTTGTTTATTTGATATTATAGTTTTCTTTTCTCGGTTTCTTGGTTGTGTTTTCTGCTGTATTTTCCTTTCTATTCCGAAATCAGCTTTAACTTGTTACATTTGTATTTGAGAACACCTCCAGTTTTACTTCAAAAATGGCCGTCCGCCTCTAAATGATCTAAAAGAACAATGCATGTTTCGAATCAATCAGTTCTTCTATGGGCATCCGGATGGGCTGCAGCTGCTTGGTAAGATAAATGCATGTGTGCTTTAACATATATTTCTGGAACTTGTCTTATATTCATTTTTTACTTTCTATACATTTCAGAATTCAAACTAGTTACCAAAGAAATCTGCAAGCTGCCTTCATTTTTCTCTCCATCACTTTTCAGAAAAATTGATGTTAATAGCACTGGTGTGGTTACAAGGTATAGTTTCTTGTTCATAGAAGTGGAAAAGCTATATTTATATCTCAGATGCATCATATTCTTTTAACTGCTAAGATATTTATTTGAAAATTATGAGAATTTGGTGCTCTCCCCATTGAGCCTTTTAAGAGTACTGTGTTCTAAATATAAAATTGTTACTAACAGTGATAAATAGATGAAAATGTTATTTTAGAATCTGACTCCTAATTTGGCATCGCTTCTCCTTGTAATTGCTTTTCAGCTGTAATATCATTTTCTTCCTTTTTGTATTGTAGCTTTTACTGATATTTTTCTCTAAACTGCTTGCAGAGATGCATTTATTGATTATTGGGTCAATGGCAACATGCTGACCATGGATATGGCAACCCAAGTATATACAATATTAAAGCAACCAGAGCTCAAATACCTCACTCAGGTCTTTATACATTTTCAAGTGCTTAAACAACAACATTATTTGTTGATAGTCTAATGGTATATGTTTAAACTTAATTTCTTCCGTACTTACGAATTTGATAGGATGACTTCAAACCTGTGCTCCGTGAACTATTGGCTACTCATCCAGGGTTGGAATTCTTACAGAGTACACCTGAGTTTCAGGAAAGATACGGTTTGTTTTTGGTTGATACCTTTGTCTGTTCTCTCATTTTATTTTTATTTTTGGGTGCTCTTTCACCTTTTCTATATGTCCCCCTCCTTTTACAATATCTAAGGTATTTGAACTTTGTATGAATTGTTTCCAAACTAACTCCTACACTAAATGCTGGAACCACTATGATCTGAACTTGCAAATCCTGTAAATGCATCTATTTTTGTGGGAATTTCTACGAATGCAGTTCACCCTGGTTCATTGATGTAGTAGTTTTGTTTATAATATGTTTGATCGTTTATAATGCTATGTTAAAAACTATTAATAAAATGGATATAGCATATTATTAAAGTAGGAATGCAAACTTGTTCTTTGATGAGCTAGTGTTGAAATTTGCACTAATCTTGATGGAGGAATAAGGTGCATAGAAAACAGGATTCATATTCTTGTTTATCATGCTGGTCACTTATCTTTAGTAAGAAAGATTGGCGGTGTAGTTCTTTTGATAGAAGTTGGAGGTCTCATTAAAAACTCCCTTCGTATTCGTTCACATACTAAGAAGTATGTTAACGAACATTGGAAGGAAGAAAAGAGTACCTCAAAGTTTATTAATAATAATACCCAATACAAAAGATTACACGTAATAACCTCCTATGGTGAAATACACCATTACAACAAAATCCTTAGCCTCATATAACCTCATCCAAAGTCACAGACTAATCACCTTATCTCTAATTACACCTCCAACAAAAGGATTAAAACAACGCAACAAAACATACAACAAAAGAAAAGCAACACCTGCAACCATATAAACTAAATCAAACCACAAATAGAAAGACGAGATCTAGAGAGATTCGTCTTCTTCAGGAGCCCAAGAGCTTGGTTTGAATGAAGGCTCTATCTCATGCACCATGATCTTGAAGGAGGTGTCACCAACCTTCAATTCCAACGTTGCATCAATTCTTGCGCCTGCCTTTGCGAGGACTTGAATTTTTGCCCGATCAAAGGATGATGGAGACTGACAGCTTTCATCAATTGCTAGTAATTGACCCCAACTATCAGCAATGTTCTTGAAAGTATCCCAATTCCATGCGTGAAACGGAACACCCTCGCAAACTAACCATACTCGGCGACAATTCAATACCAAACTCTCTGACCAAGCTTCGACTAAGGAGAACCACTCTGCGAGAGTATCTGATTTCTCGTTCTTCACACTTCTCAATGAAGCAGAGTCTTCGAAAATCATTAATACCGCATTTCCAGCAGCTCTCATTAAGGAGAAGCCAGTGAGGCCCTTTGCATGCATTTGTTTAGCGAGGTGACCGATTTTAATAAAGTTTTTGCACCACCTCACTAGACAATTGCTCAACACCTGAAGTTTTTCATCATCTATAACACCTTCAACTTTAAAATGATTTTTCCTCGAATCATCTTCCATCCCGGACTTGTGGAGAACACCAGTAGAAGACTTTCTCCAATAGGAACGACGAGGTTTGAATTTAGCGAAAGAAACACCAATTTTGCTGCCGTCGATAAAAGAGCCATTCATTATAGAGGTTGCTCTCCTTGCTTCTTGGATTGAAGCGAAGTGAATGAAACCGAAGCGAACTCCTTTTGCATTTCATTTATTTGGAATAAAAGCATCGAGCACTCGACCATGGGAGCAAAATAAAGATCAAAACCTCTTCCAATGGATCTTCTCAGACAGATTTTCAACAAATAATGAGTAACATCCAGACTTGTCAATACTGTACTCCTTTGTGGTAGATTCCCTGGTTCCCTCGAGGAAACCATCTACAACAGACTTTTCGTCACAACACCCAGTTTTAACAGGCACATGAATACTAGGAGAAGCTACACAAGCTGGATTTGGCGATGACAGTACTGGAGGAACAGTAAAACGTCCATATTTGACAGAAACATCAGAATCAGTAATAATACCTCTTTTAACAAGATTCTTCCTTGCCATCTCAATGTGCAAAAGGGACTTCAACTTAGAATCAAAAACCATTCTCTGAAGGGCATCCTTAGCAGCAACTGCAAATTCTGCAATTGAGAAGAGAGCAAAACCCTTAGGCTTTTCTCCCTTAAAACTCAATTGAGAATCTTCAAAACCTGGAAGCCATCTCAGAAGATTCTGCAGCTCTCTCTCTTTAACATCAACATGCAGACCCATAATGAAGATAGTACGAACCTCGTCTTGATGAGGAGGGTGTGATGGCGGAGAAAGTGCAGCCGCAGAGGATTAAGGAGTTTGGATCGCAGAACTCTGCTGGAGAGAAGGGGGGATTCCATCACTTGACATGAAGAATAATTTATGAAGTTAAAAAACCAGAGACTGGACGAAACTATCCAAGTTGCGCGCCCGGCGAAAGTGAAGGCTGTGATTGCCGGCGAAGAAAGAAGGGTGGAGTTGATGAATAGAGCCCATCAGCGCGAGAATACGACGAGCCCAGTGGAAAGAAGATGTATTGGTGATGAACTTCGGCGTGAATCGGAAAACCAAGGCTTTTAGAACAACGCCGAATAAAAGACCTTCTTGAAAATCTAGTCTCGACAAAAGAATCAGAGTGGGGCGACGATCCTCCTGAGGAAAAACGGCGGTGAACTGATGACGGAGTGAGGCGGCGGGCGACAGTGGACGGCGTGAGGCAGATGGCGATGATGAACGTCGACGGACGGCGATGGAAAAGATGAAATGATGGAAGAAAGCAAAAATGCCTTGAACCAAGAAGAAGCGGGAGCTTCCGCAAGGCTTTACTGCTGTGAAAGTTCACACCTTCGATGGAGAAGAAGATGCGTCGCCAATAGCTACTAGTAGAAGGGCCCCGTCCAAGATCCACTGAGTTGTAGACTCACCCTGGCGTAATGATGCCTAGATTCGGGATGTTGGCGTCGAGACGAAAAACCAGGAAGTTTTGGTGTTCAACAGCAACCGGACGTGGCGGCCGGCACGGTGTCTGACGGCGACGGCGGGTGGCGGACGGCAGCGGAGGACAACAGATGGATGTCGGAGGGGAGAAAAAATTTCTAAGACGCCTGGGTCGTGGATATTTGAAATTTGAAAAACACCTTGGTTAGAGAGAAGCTTCAGGTGCTGCTTTTGTTATTCTTACCTCCGGCGGTGTAGTTCTCATCAGTCCTAATCTTTAGTTTCAATGGCTATGCTTCCATTTTATAAAATGTGTAGGTTTAAGATGATGAATTTGCATAAGTTCTAATAATTCATCCTTTTCTTAGTTTAATCGAGATTCCTGAGTAACCATATATTTTTCTGATTATATTTGGGACTGATTATTGACAATTTAACGTGCATATGAGAGGGTTTACATGGAAATATATTGTGTATATTGTGACTGAAACTAAACTATCTTACACCAAGTCATGCATTACAGCTTAAAGAATATCTGTCTTAACATTCCGGGCTCTCACCCATTGTATAGGCTGTTTACTGTCGCTCAAACAACTAGCATAAACTACTACTACTGTGTTTTTCAATTATTTGCAAGTCTAGATTGCCTCTATTACTGCCAAATATGTTGCACATTTTGTCTGATGTTACTTGTTAACATAACTTTTGTTTCACATGGCCAGCTGAAACTGTAATATACAGAATATATTACTACATAAATAGATCTCAGAATGGTCACCTTACTCTTAGGGAGTTGAAACGTGGAAACTTGATTGATGCGATGCTACATGCAGATGAGGAAGAGGACATTAATAAAGTTTTGAGGTAGGGACTTGGCTTGGAATAAGTTTATATAATTGCTTTTTGATGCATCCCCAATACATTGTATTTTCAAATTTCAATCTCTCTCTTCTTCTATACTATATGTACAGGTACTTTTCATATGAGCACTTTTACGTGATATACTGCAAGTTTTGGGAGCTGGATACGGATCATGATTTCTTGATTGACAACGAGAACCTTATCAGATATGGTAACCACGCGCTTACCTACCGGATTGTTGATAGGATATTTTCTCAGGTTTGTCTGAGTCAGATGCCATTTTTGTTCCTTGGTCCAAACTACATTCTATATGCAGAAGAAGCTTTTCATTTAATTGAACTTTGTCTATTCCACTTTCCTTTTCTATCACTTTTTCTGTGTCATTGATTGATTTAATTTATTCACAAGTTTGGAACTTTCACTCATGTTATTGCTTCCATCCTATCTTAGGTTCCAAGAAAGTTTACCAGTAATATTGAAGGAAAGATGGGGTATGAAGATTTTGTTTACTTTATCCTTGCAGAGGAGGACAAGTCATCTGAGCCTAGTCTTGAGTACTGGTATGTTTGTGCTCTTTCTCTGTTGAGTCAAGGGTATTATGTTGGATTTTGTTCACGGATTATCAATATGAAGTTTACCTTCTTAGTGATGGAAGTAAATATACCTCTTCTTATTGTATAAATTCACTTGTTTGAACAAGCCCCCAAAATATTTGAAATAACATTTTTTTTTTGCATTCCTCACCTAAAATTCTGAAAATATTGTCAGAAGCTACTGATTGGGAATCTTGCTTAAAGAAAAACTGATGTAAATGATTCATTAGCATCTGTATAATTATGCCATAATTTTCTGCTGCTGCTGTCTGAGGGTGAGAAAAAAGCAGCGTGTTTTGAAGGGGTGGAGCTTTTGGACGATCAAAATAAGATTGGAGTTCCAAGTATTTATTATTATTGGCTAGTTTTTCTAACGTGGTTTTTTCCTTTTCTAGGTTCAACTGTATAGATTTGGATGGCAATGGGATTCTAACACGTAACGAAATGCAATTCTTTTATGAGGAGCAGTTGCATCGAATGGAATGCATGGGACAGGAGCCCGTGCTCTTTGAGGACATCTTATGTCAAATAATTGACATGATTAAACCGGAGGTTCGTCATCTTATCTTGCACTCTTTTTATTTTCTTGTCTGTTCAATATGGTGCCTATTGGAGTGTGCTCACGGAAAATGAATCAGAATACTATGTTGTGCTAAGATCTGCTTGTAATTTCAAACTTAGAGATTTCTGTTTTTATAAGGGTAAGTTTCTGGCAAATTGAGTTTAATCTCTTCTCGTGCTCCTCCGGAAGTAGGTAACTCATGGCTGCTTCGTAATAAGATCATTTAGTGTGATCTAATGAGCTAATTATACTGTGAACTGCTTTTACCATATGTTGGTTTGGGCTTTTAGGTCCTGAGTGTTCATTGAATTCTCCTTCCTACACACTGCAAATGAAGATAGATTGTTTTACATGTTCAGCTACCAAAGCTTTCTCATTTGCAGGATGAGAGGTATGTCACATTGCGTGACCTGAAAGGTTCTAAACTTTCGGGAAGTGTTTTCAACATCCTTTTTAATCTTAACAAATTCATGGCCTTTGAGACTCGTGATCCATTCCTCATTCGTCAGGTAAATGTGATACTTTAGCTCCTTTAATATTACCGCTACCGGGAATTGTAAACCATCATATTTCTATGCAAGTTTTGGATAACAGCATTGTTTATATCGGAACAAACAGGAGCGTGAGAACCCTACATTGACAGAGTGGGACCGATTTGCACATAGAGAATATATTAGGCTTTCAATGGAAGATGATGTCGAAGAGGCCTCTAATGGAAGTGCAGAAGTTTGGGATGAATCACTTGAGGCTCCCTTCTAAGTTGAATAAGGTAAGCTTGTCAGTTCACGTTGTGTTGTTATGGCTTTGACCGAAAAGAAAAAGGAAAAGAAAATTAGATCACATAAAAAAATGTAGTGCCCAATGCATGTGTGCAGTTGTGCACCGGCTATTTTACAAGTGCACCAAATCAAAGAATCAAAGCTAAATGACTGCAAAACATTTATAATCGAGCAACCAAGATCTTGAAAACTTAACTGCAAATGTCTGTTCACTACTTTTTTTTTCTCATTATCTGTTATATCTCTACAGGTGCTCAGAGAAGAGCTCAACATGCTTCTATGTTGGGCACCGGAAAGAGAATGTTGCCTTGATGGACGAGGAAGATACATTGGAACTCATTGGAGGAAAATTTCGGGCTTGTCCTTCTGGGACATACACTTGATGCACCAGTGAAGGATTTCCAGGCCTTTGAATGCATTATTTGAAAAAAAAAAAAAAACAAGATGAATCATGCCATTGGAGCCAGCTTTATCTAAACAATTTTTCATACGAACGAGTTTTTCTGGGAGACTGTAATCGAAATCCAGGTATAAGAAAGCTCAGAACATTTTAATATCCTTTTGTTTCTTGATTTCTAGGATACGATCTAAGTTCATATTTTCCTCTCTGGGGTCCAGGTTGGTTCATTTAGTAGTAATTTTAGTGGTATGGTTTAAGTGTAGGATTGTCGCGTTAGTTCTCTAATCATGTAAGAGTCTTGGTTTGATTATCTAGCAATTGATTTTAGTTCTTATGGATGAATGTTGTAGCATTTATGTGGAAAACTAAATTTGCATATCTGTTGTAAGCTGGTTTGGTTTGAAAGTAACAAAGAGGAGGGGATTATCATGTGGACGTGCTAGAGTATGTATAATCATTGAACAAAATTTCTCCTGGGATGGAAGGGAAGGTAGCTATATTCAAAAAATTTAGTATTCGATTATTCGGATACGAATACAATGTGTGTTCAACATGTGTTGCGGTAATCGTATTTAAATACGTTAATCGTGTTTAAATATGTTGTAGCATGTTGTTAGATGCACCATGTAATCATCTACCAAAATCAGTTGGGAAAGGTAATCTTTGTAGAAACATTTGTTGGCGAAAGGTGATCATGTTTTAGGGTTTATGTGTAGTATTTATATTTATTTATTTTTTAATTTTTTTAAACTCAAATTGAAATCAAACTTAATTAGATTGTCATGCAGAGTATGTGGGTGAAAGAAAATATGCATGTATAAAATTTTATTGATGAAATATTTTTATTGATCAAATGATTACCAATCTAGAGGATTTTTTGGTTGATAGAAAAAGGGATGGGTATGTGACGGGTTGGGTCGGGTTTTTGGTCTTCCCGATCTGAGAACAAGGAATTCTCCACTTGAGATTCGATCCGACCTGATCAAAACAAGATTCCACCCGACCTGAACCTGACCCAATTTATATCTTAAAAACCTGATCCGACTCGACTTAATCCGAAATAAAAAAACTATGATTTTTATTCAATAATAATAGTGATTTAAATGAAAAATAATATATAGAGGGGTATTATTGTAATTATATTTAAATATATAAGGTAAAATTATATATTTTAGGGTTGGGTTAAGTATTTTTCACCTTAAATTCAAACCCGACTCAAAGAAAAGAATCACTGGTTAAAGGTGAGAAACATGGGCTTATTTTATGTCGACGAGAATAATGTCTGTAACCTCGACTTCACTCCAGGCTTAGTTGAAGTGTGCACATATGTAGCTAATTTCTTTCTAATGACACTAATCTCATTCATTCTAGACTTGAATAATGTGTTCGATTGATGATCTATTTTCGTCATCTTAGAATTTTGTAAGTTCGTCATTTTCTAAAATTTTAAAGTTCATCTTCTGACATAAAATTCTGCGTCCGTTCTTGTATATTTTGTTTATTTTCGCTGCTCGAATTGAATGTTGTATGATTCTCTCATCAACAGTAGTATATCTAAAAATTTAAGAATGAGGTACACAATTTTAATATTCTTTACTTAAAAATAATGGGTATACAATTTTTTTTAATATTTTTTCCCTTAACACATTAAATAAAATTTAATCATTTTTCTAAAGTAATTTTAGCTGACTCTTATTCCCATATGCAATGGGGTAAGAGGAAGGTAAGATAGTAGAGACTTAATGCATCCGCCCTTGCTCATCCATGTCCCTAGTTTTAGTATTGTTTAGCTTAGCATTTCGCTTAATCCTTTTAAGCATTTAGCATGCACAAACAGAAGATTACATGAACAAGTTGACCAATTAAATTTACCAAATCCATTAGAAAAAGCTAACTTAAAACTAACACCATCCACGAAATGAGTAAATAAGCAGAGCAAGAGACTATAAGCATGACTTTCAAACACCAACCATTCTATATCTGAAAAAGGGTTCCCTTACAAACTAGAATAATACTATTATTTAACTGCACCCAACCATTACAACTTATATCAGATGCATGGAGATTTATATTTTTTTAACGACATAATGATAAAATTAACCTGTCTGTATAAATGGTTATTTTCTCCATATTCGGTTTTTGGAGTATTTTAACTCTAACGTTTCAAATTTTATCAAAATAGTCCCTATTGAATGAAAATCGTTAGTTGACTAATGGTTGACATATGTTGTTGATGTGATATTTTCACATATGTTTAATTGATGACATGATATGTGTCACTTCACGTAAAGTGAAAATGTTGTATCCACCGCATCACTAATTAAGCATATATATATAAATACCACGTCACCAATTAACGATTTCCATCCAAAAGAGTTATTTTGACAAAAAAAAATGTTAGAAGCTAAATTATGATTTGGTTGCCAGATTGTACCGATTATGATGCTTCTAGGCAAGTCATACATTTTTCTTTCACTGTGTAATGGTTGGGATACAACATAGAGAATTTGTTAATCTACTTTTAATAGGCATATCATGAAGAAATTTACTTTATGTTTGGTAAAAATGATCTCCCGATAGGCTGCTTCTTGGACCAGTTAGTTTTCAGCCAAGCATATTCCCTTCCATCTTGGTGGATACATTATACGCAATTTCTTTTCTGAAGCTTTTGGCGACTATTGTAGGCACCAGAAACTTAGCTACCAAAAGACACCGGGTGATGAAGTCGAAGATATGTTTATTTTGTTAAATGAAGTTAAGAAGCAGATACCTTCTGTCACAGCAGTTTCTTCTGGTGCAATTGCAGCAGATTATCAAAGGCTATGACTAAAAAGTGTTTGTTCAAGATTAGGGCTTGTTTCTCTGGCATATTTGTGGAAACAAGATCAATCGTTGCTTCTCCAAGAAACTTAGCTACCGAAAGACACCGGGTGATGAAGGCATAATGGTTGTTTCTCTGGCCTGTTCCTGAAGTTAGCGACTTGATTGAAGTTTCAAGTTATAACCTTCACCTCTCTAAAACAGAAAACAATAATACATTTTCTATGTGTTGTTGGTTGCAAGATCCATCAGGACAGTCAGCAGGTACAAAAAAGAAAAGACCTTTTCAGATTTGCTGTTATCATTCCATGAAACATATTGTTTCCCTCTATTTAACCATTGTTTCCAAATACAACACTACATTCTGTTTTCAATTACCTTTTGTTTGATAGATTTGCAGGAAGATCTGAAGCTGATCCTTAGGCAAATCGAGTTGCAACTTGCAGGCTGTGGTTTCGGTTGGGAGCGTGTGCTTTATATCCATCTCTACATTTCTGACATGGATCAGTTCACTCGGGCAAATGAGACATACGTGAGATTTATCACCCAAGACGAATGCCCTTTTGGTGTTCAGTCACGAAGTACTATCGAACTGCCGTTAGTTCAAGCAGGTTTAGGGAGAGTGTATATTGAAGTTCTAGTTGCCAATGATCAGAGCAAAAGAGTTTTGCATGTTCAAAGTATTTCATGTTGGGCACCAAGTTGCATTGGACCTTATAGTCAGGTACTTCTAATAATGGCAATTGGCATCAATCAGGGAAGGTTCCTTTTTGAAACATTTTTATACTTCCAAAAAGGTAAACGATCCACACTTACTCTGAACTTTTTCAATGAATAATAAGTATGCTGAGAAGGAAGTTTTCACCTTGAATTTGTGTTTGCTTTTCGTACTCGATGAGTAATCGACGAAGTAATAGTATGTGCTGCATCCAACAGAAGGGCTGTTCATCATCTTTGGTTTCTGATATTGCAGAGCACTTGTAGAAGTAAAGCCGATTCTTTATGTCCCGGAGACTGCAGAAACACCCGAAGAAACCTCCTGTGAACTTTCTAGCACCGTGGCACCAAGTTCTTTCGGTTTTCAACCTGCAGATTGGCACGATTCATGTATTCAGAAATGTGTCATTCACGGAAAGATATGTTCAATGGCTTTGACTATCACAAGTGTAGTGGCAATGAAGATTTGTTCTGATTCTATGAATGCCGATCGGAGCAACAGCAATCACCAGAATTCTCTCACGGAGAACCAAATGAAAAGAATATCTAGATTTTGCATCTATCTTCTTGACAAAACTGCTATTGAAAATGGTTTCTCCTGGAAAGATACCATGGTAAGTTTCTTAAGCAAGTGCCAAAATTTCCTTCAACATTGATTGTAATAGAGTTGTATCCTGTTGAACTGTGGTTAGGAAAATGATTTTCACCAGGAAATCTTCATAATGCTAGATTTTGATTATTGGTTCCTGGAGTTCCTCACGTCTATTTCCTCCATTCTTTTTTCTAGATTTTGAGACTCTACATCCCACAAAATCTCCATGTGCCATTGGAGACAATATCGAGCTTGTTCGAGGACGCATTCAAGGAACTTGATCAGATGAATGGCGGTGCCAAAGTCGACGGGAAACCTATCTTCAATCTTGTTCCAGTCCTAGGTGCCGGAAGATCCGCTGCGTGCACAGAAGATACGATCACCTGTGAGTTGTTTGCTCGGAAATATTGACCCTCCACTTGGCAATGCCATCATTTATTACTCCATGGGATGGATCAGTCATCAAAGAAACTACTTTTTGAGCTCTTGAATGATGGGAAAATTATACGGTGGGACACTTTAATATAAAACTAAAATAAGACGCTACCAGTTTTTATTATTATTTAAATAATAAAATCGATAAAAATTATTTAAAATATTATTATTTTTATCTAAAATATCAATTTTTTAACATTTTCGGTAAAAGTGCCCAATAATAACAAAATTGGTAGAAAAAATAACAAAATGATAAAGCGCCCAATAATAACAAAATCGGTAGAAATAATAATGTTTCCGAAATTTTTTTACCGATTTTATTATTTAAATAATAACAAAATTGATAATGCTTTTTTTAAGCGTATATTAAGACTGTCGCACGTGAATATTTCCATAAATGATGAGGTAACACTTTTGGTCAATTTATATGTTCTCTTGCCTTTACAAGCAACTCTTCACATTTGAAGGAGTCTATACAAGTGAAATCAAATTTAAATGTTAATTGCAAGATTTTCTGATATATTCTGATTAGAATTTCTTGCTTATGTCAACTGTCCTTGGTGCAATAGCTTTGCCTCAATAAATAAATAATGGTAAAATAATAGAAACCCCCCGAACTTTACCATCTTATTATTTAAGTCCCTATACTTTTACTAATCCAAAATTAAGTCCAATAAGTCCTTAACCTTTAACTTATACCCAAATAAGCCTCTAACCTTTTGATTTGAAATATCGGTTTATTTAGGCAAAACCAAAGGACTGACATATTTAAGAAAAGTGAAATAGTTGAAGGCTTTTAAACAATTGGATGAAGTACACTTGAGGTCACTGAAATATATTCAAATGGTTGTTTTGATCATTGAACTTTCAAAAGTCACATTATGGTCATTAATTTTATCGAATGGTTACTAAACGATCATTAAATTTATTAGATTTTTACAATTATTATAATAAATTTAATGACCATTTTATAATTTTTGAAAGTTTAACGATCAAAAAAATTATTTAAACATTGTTAAGTGATCTTTTTTGTACTTTACCCTAAACAAATTAACCATATAATAAAGAGTAGTGAAATGATTTTCCCAATTGGGACTAACAATTTGCATGTGGACATCAAAATTAGCTTGTCATCATGTATGTATATATATATATGGGACAAATTTTAAAAATTTTATGACGACGAATTTATAAAGTTTCAGAAAAGATGAAAATCTTGAAACGATTGTTTCCATTCGTCCTCTCAATCCATCCTCCTTATCACCCCAACACCCTATTAATTTGATCGCAAAACATCATATCATCATTATTATAACCTTGACTAACCTAAGTGTTCATATATTTTGAGGAAAACCCTAGTCCAAGTTACATCAAATTTGTCTCAATGAGACTGCTAGTGTATCCATGGCCATAAGTTATGGTGTTTTTTTTTTTGGGGATGGGTTTTATGTGGGAAATCACAGCTCACATGGGGAAAATGGGGTGGACCAGTGACAGTTTTAAGGGGAAAATCATGATAGTGTTAAGCAAAGAAAGCCAACATGGACCTCAACCTCTATGGTCCACACATGATTTAAATAGCGGTAATGGAATAGCAGTCATTATATAATGATAACGACGTTATATAAAATTGTTTGCTGTCAAAAATAATAGCGTGAGACGAAATCACACCAATAACGATCGATCGAGGCTACAATTTAACAGGTAACGACCAATGCATCAATAGTGAGTCGTTATTTCCGTTATTATTCCATTACTGTAAAAATTAAAGAACAGAATCCAACGGTCCATTGTGACAATTAAAAATACAATGATAAACACAATGCATTTTGATATATTCACTACCGTGATAAATACATTGTGATCAAAAATACAACCACAATTACTATTTAGATCACGGGTCACACTCAACACTAAATTTAAATATCGAATTTGTTAAATATTATATTTAAAATGTAATTGTATAAATGAAGAATGTTAAAAACTTGATTCTCAACAAAGATTTTGATGATTATCATATGTGTTTTGCAATAATTGAAATTAATTAAATGATTTGGTTGTTGCATTAAATCACAATAAATATAATATTTGTTGTCCCGTGGGACAAATTTTAAGTCTTCATCATAGTAATTAACTAATGAACCATAGTTTTAGACCTTTTATTAGTAAAATAAGAAGGCATGAAGGTTCATTGTTATTATTGTAGCTTTTGTTGAAAAATAATTTTTTTTTATAAAAATCGCTAATTTTATTAATAATAGAAAATATCTAAAATTATAATAGAAGTTTACAAACATAATTGTAAATTAAATAAATAAATAAAATTTTTTATTATAATTATTGACACAAGAAACTAGTCACTTCATATCATACAGAGACCATACAAGGAAAAAAATTTAAAACTTAACAATAAAATTCAAACAAAAGATAGATACGAACAAATTTGATTGCATATGTAAACGAACCACAAAAGTGGATGAAGCTACTGAAAGACCATCTACAAATTGTAAATTAAAGTTAAACAACGTGAGAAAATGATCTACGAACGCAATTTGTGTATCTAAATCAAATATGATGATCCAAAGCATGAAAGATCAACATTGTAACAAATAAGCACCATCTTGATCAGTCATTAAGGCTGCCAAATCCAACCCTGAGAAAAAGATAAACAAAAACAACGTCCAAATGAATGAAAACATACCATAAAGACAGAGGAAAACGTACCATAAAAACATAGTTATTAAAAAAATATGTAATAAAAAATGAACAAATAATGTCCCTAAGGATGATAAAGATAACTTTTCTCACCCAAATGCTCTTAATTACTCTAAACTAACGTCCCCTAAATCCCACATTTTCTCTCAAACATTGAAGGAGAAATCTAATTTGATTTCTTTCATGAGAAAAACTGTATTTTTTTATCTGTATTATGTGACTTCTAATTTAAAGTGATCATCTTCAAAAGTAATTAGATATGATTCTTACTTGATTAGGCTCAAATCTTACATAATGAATCAAACTATTCATATTTAAATCGATTATTCAATAACTTGAGACAAAATTATATTATCGACTCGAAAAATTTAGATAGTTACAGAATTAATGTTCAAATGTCACCACCTACATAATTTGACTTTAAAAAAAAATAGTTCGATGATCAATTGTAGGGTAAACTATGGAATTTATCAAATTCTTTTCATGTTTGTACACTTTTATTCACTAAATTTAAGACATATAAGTTTTGGTCACTTACGTTATCGATTTATTAAATTTTGATCACTTACATTATTGATCATTATATTTTAGTCACTAAGTCGTTAACTCTTATTAGTTTGATGACATGCCATGTTATTCAAAAGAGGCTAATTTTTAATTTGACTTATGAACTTTTGGTAGAATACTAATTTGACCTTGAACTTTAGCTGAAATATTATTTTGACCTCTAAAGTTTAGATTAAATATCAATTTGACCCCCTGAATTTGACTAGAACCCCAATCATCGGCTGCCACTCACCACCATCATCGTCGATCATCTTCGGCTACTATTGTCGATGATCGTTGGACCTCAAAATTTTAAGGTCACTCCTTTTATGCCTCATGAGCATGAATCCAATATTTGTTTCATCATAAAATGTTTTGAACTCAAGAAATTTAGTATATAACCTTTCGACTTCCTTTTAAAATAAATCATCATTAATATTCTTTTAAAATAAAAAAATAAAATATTAAATCTATATCATGATCAAATTCATACTTTTCATATGTAATATTGTTATAATTTTGTTGTATTTATAATAGTAATTATAAGTTTTTAATATTTATAAATTATAAAATTATTTTATGAATTTTATAATCTTTAAACTAACAATATCTTTCAGACTATTTTATATATATTTTTTGATTAATTTGGTGTAAGTACAAAGTAGTATGTGTTTAAAGATAAATTTCAAACATTTGACATTGAACGCTCATACCTTTGACATTCATGGTGCTTTAACCCAATACCTCAAGAAACAACAACAATTCCTTTACCACCGAGGTCTCTTGGTTCATGCTACTCTTTTATATATTTGCATTATATACTTTATTAGATATTGTCAATGAAAAGTTCTCAATTTTTTGATAAGATTTGATTCAAATAGTTACAAAAATTAATCTCACTATTTTACCCATACAACTATCAAATACATTATTTTATGATTATGAATTAGTTTACTTTATATTAGAATTAGATTAACTTCTAGATACTACCTTTGAACAAATCAATGTTAGGGGTACGAGTGATCAATGTGGTTGACAATTATCTTTGAACAGATACTACCTTGTACTTACCCCAAATTAATCCAAAAAGAAAAAAGAAAAAAAAAGAATTAGATTGAACTTTCATCATCATTTCCAAAAGTTAACTTTTATTTTGTATTAATTCATTTTAATATTATAAATATTATAAAACATAGTAAAATCAAATTATAAATAATAATTCATAAAATTTATATAATCATAATTTTTTATTTGATTTTTAATTAATAACCATTTCTTTAAATACAAATTAAAATTTAAATAATACACAATTATCTAACATCCATACATTAAGAAATATATAATATTAAATTTTGTTACATCTTTAATATTTATAAATATTAAAAAATATATAATTAATATTATATACATAGAAAAATTATAACATATCAATATTAATAGCAAAAACTTTATGGATTTGATCATGATATAGATTTAGTTGTATGGAGTATATATGATACGTTTATTAGTATGATTTAATTTTAAAGGAATCAAATAGTTCTATGCTATATTTATTGAATTAGAGGTAATTTTTGGTGAAATGGATACCAGATTCACTTTCATGAGGCAAAAATTGAGTGAACTATAAACTTAGGGTCTAACGATCACCGACAATAGTGACTGATGGTGGTCGGTAACAATGATGGTGAGTGACGAACGATGACGAGAGATTTTGATTGAATTCATGGGTTAAATTGATGCTTTATCTAAAGTTTAGGGTCAAAATGATACTTCATCTAAAGTTTAGGGGTCAAATTAAAAGTTAACCCCTTTTGACTTATGTGCCACATCATCAAGTTAACAGGAGTTAACATCCCAGTGACCAAATTATAACAATTGATAATGTAAGTGACTGAAATTTAATAAATTGATAAAGTAAGTGATCAAAACTTAACTTTTTTTTTAATTTGATGAGAAAAAATGTACAAATATAAAAGGTAAATGACCAATCCAATAGTTAACCCTTCTATGTAAGACGATAACAAATAATTGAATAAACTACATGTTTAGTACCTTAATTATTACTTTTGTACCATTTTGGCACCTAAACTTTTTTTTCAAAACTATAACTAATGTTTAGTTTAAGTTTTAATTTAATATATCACCTTTGAAAAATTAATAGAGATGTTCATGTAGCATTTTTTTTATTTTTTCAATGATTATGTGGCATTAGCTTATGCTCACGTCAACATCACCGTTAAATTTTTAACGACAAGTACCAAAATGAAACTTAAACTAAACGCTAGGTATGATTCTGAAAAAAAATTAGATAACAAAACGAAACAAAAATAATAGTTTAGGTGTTAAATGTATAGTTTACCCCTAAACAATTTAGTCTTGTTAAAAAACGGGCTTATTTTTTTTATCTAAGTAATTAATGTATTTTTTTTATCCAAATAGATACCTAAAGTATTTATTTTTTTTAATTCAGATACTTAATTTTTTTGCCAAAATATTTACCTAAAGTATATAATATTTTCATCAAAATACCTAAATTTAATTAAAAGATATTTTAAGTACCTAGATAAAACAATTAATATACATTAAATAAATACCTTGAAAAAATAATTTAGATATCAAAATATAAAAAAAATTAAATATCTACTTTAATAAAAATAAAAATTCAAATACATAAAATAAAAAATAATACAGTTTATACAAGTATTTTTAAATTAAGTCTTAAAATATATGCTCCATTTTTTAAGTAACAATTTATCTCCTGAAATGTTTTTTTTAAATAAAATATTCATTTCACAAGTTGGTTTATTTTTAAGAATATTTCTTATTTAAGAGCATATAATTTTTAAAATTGGCTAATATACTGAAAGGGCCCTTGAATTCACATCTTATATAAACAAACCCTTATTTTTTTGTAGTTAAATAAGCCCCTAATCTATTATTTATACTCATAAAAGCCCTTAATTTATTTTTACTTTTACACCTGTCATATTTTTAATGATTAAAAAGTATCTTAAAATGCATATGATTAAAATACTTAAACTATCAAGTTAAAAAATCAATTTTCATATTTACTAAATAAGCAAAAGTAAGTTATTCTCAATAGTTTCAATGGCTAAATAAGAGATTTTATGGATAAAAATATAGATTAGGGGCTTATATAACTACAAAAATAGTACAAGAGTTTTTTTTTAATATATCAGCCTTCTAAATTTATAGATGGTTATAATTTTAGAACTGGCAAAATAATTTTTGTCCTCTAATTTTATTAATTTAATCATTTTAATACTATAAATTTTATAGGATAAAATATACAAATAGTCCATCAACTATAAGGTTACAAAATGACTCATCGGTTATAGGATGCTAATTTGTTAAGTGTCTCGTCTATTAAAAGTTACAAAATGTTCATTCAACTATTAATTTGTTTCAAACTTATCATTTTCCATTAATAAATGGCAACCGTTTGAGCTACATGTTAACATGATGACTAGGATATGATAAAATCTGATCCTATTGTAGACACCCATTTTTTTTGAGTTTTAAAAAATTATTATTTATTTATTTATTATTATTATTATTATTAATTTTTAATCATTTTATAGGGCCATGTTCAACCCCATCATCTCACAAAACTCCTAAAAATAAAAGAAAAAATCATCCAACCACCCACCATATCTCACCACTACCCCCACCATTATCTCAACCACGTTGTCCCCATTTCTCCACTTCCAAGGCAACCACTTTCCCACACCTGTCTTCCTGCACAAGTCTATAAATTCTTTCCATTAACCTAACTAAAAGGGGGAGACCAAGCGAAGGCAAACATTCTTAGTCTCAGATCCACAAACTTATATCCAAACTTTATTTTTTTTCTGTTTGATTCTTGAAAGAGAGAGAGAAATGGAGAGAGTGGGGGGGGGGGTTCTACTAGCATCACACACCATCTTCTTTCAAAAGCGGTCTACCATCGAAACCAGCCTTTGAGCTAAATCAGTCGTATTTCACCAGGATGGCTAGAGAGTTGAAGAAACATTTGAAGAGGCTCAATGCCCCTAGGCATTGGATGCTAGACAAACTGGGTGGTGCCTTTGCACTAAAGCCATCATCTGGACCACACAAATCCAGGGAATGCTTGCCACTGATTCTCGTTATCCGTAACAGATTGAAGTATGCTCTCACATACAGAGAAGTTGTTGCTATTCTCATGCAGAGAAATGTTATGGTGGATGAGAAGGTTCGCACGGATAAGACCTATCCTGGTGGTTTCATGGATGTTGTGTCCATTCCTAAAACAAATGAGGACTTCCGTCTCCTTTATGACACCAAAGGACGTATTCGTCTTTATGCCATCACTGGTGATGAAAGCAAGTTTAAGCTGTGCAAGGTTCGATCTGTCCAATTTGGCCAGAAAGGTATATACCTCAATACATATGATGGGCTTACTATCCACTACCCTTTAAATATATTATAAATGGGATCATGTTTTAATAGCTAAACCCATTTGCATGTAACACACGTGTATTTGGTTTTTTAGTTTTTTTATTTTTCCCTTTTTTACTAACTTTTATTTATCTTTATTATCTATTGTATTTATTTTGTTATTATTATTATATTAATATTTTTTTCTTTTTTTCATATTTATTTCTATTTTTTATAATCTAACATTTTTAACTTTCTAGGGATGTTTTCAATCGATCAAAATTAATTCGAATCAAATTTTTAAATTTTAAATTTCGCAATTAAAGATAACCGATAAATTAATTGGTACCGAAAGGGCGGTTCAAGGGTGTTAATCCTTCATTGACCATAATCGACTCCCGAATCTGACACGTTTATGGTAAAACACAAATCAAGTAAAATGGTGTCCGATCTACCTATATGTTTTTAAAATGGTCGGTGGCAACTCCAATTCGTTTAATACAAGTAGTAGCCCAACTCCGGGGCCCACCCGAAAGACGACTCCGACAGCTTGGCGACTCCGACAGCTTGACGACTCCGCTGGGGACAGGTAAGCGAGTCAGGTCGAAATTAATTTCCGGTTGTCTTTTTGAGCGAAAATTACAAATTTAAGTTTTAATTTATTTATTCGATTCTAATTATTTGTCTTTGATTATTTTTTCATATAAATAGTTGTACTAACATTTTTTCAATGATTTCAGATTTTCAAAATTTTCATCTCAGGCTCTGTTAGGATTTTTGGAAGCTTGAATCGATAATCGGAACGATTTACAAAGAGGGGTCGGAACGATTTTGTGTTTAGGGAGTAAGGAGATTGAAAGATAGAGAATTGCCCAACGATTTATAGTGGTTTGACTTTCTCAACCAAAGTCTACGTCCAGTACCTTAGCTCCTCACCAAGGATTTTCCAACAAATTCACTAATTTGTTCTTTCTTTTGAGGATAAAGAGTAACCTTACAAACTCCCTAGTTTTTCCGGGCTAAACTAGAACCTTTCCCTAGCTTCTACACGGGATTAGCTAGAATCTTTCCCATTTACAAAAGGATAAGAAATGTAAACAAGAAAACCTCTCTAAGGTAGGTGTTTACAAGAATTAAGCTCACAAGAACAAAATATTTACAAAAGAAAGATGAAATAAGAATGAAAAACTCTTCTCTTGTGTTTGATTGCTTGGATGGTTGTTCACTTGTTTCTTCAAGTGTCCTTAGCTTGTATTTATAGCTTGGAATGTATTTGAAGTCGTATATAGCTGTTGGGGATGTTTTGGAGCCGTTTGGAGATGAGAATCAATTAATAAAACAACTTGGAGCGTGGGGGGAATCGGTACCCCCTCATAGGAAATCGATTAAAAATGACATTTGAAAGATTTGGAGTAATATTTTGATATTCGAATAATTATATCGAATATACTTAGAAAATCTTTTGGAAAATCTTAAAATTCATTTAACTTAATTTGTTATATCGAAATATCAAAATATTTTCAACAGGCTTTATACCCAAGCTCTAAACCCTTTTTAAGTGAGGGTGAAAGCGACACCTTCGTGAGAATTTATTCTCCGTGTGGGCCTAGCAAGTAACCTTCGGGATTCATATACCTTATGTCTTCGTGTGAATTTATTCACCGTACGGAAATAAGGGAATATTTCCTCTCGAATTTAACTTAGTCCACATAAGCTTGTAATGGGCTTAGGACAAAGGGTCTGGCAAGCCCAAAGTGGCACCAGCAAGGAGAACTCGGGTACCTTTTTAGAACCTAAACCGTGAGAGTATAGGGAATTAGAGTCCACCCCAAAACCTCATTTCAAAACCTAGGATGCTTGAATTATTTTCTGCTTTACTTTATGTTCAAAGCATACGAACTAGACAAATATGCGGTTAGGATTTGTTTGAAATTAGCATGCAGGATAGAGATCAATCCCGGGTAGGAATAATAAGCATGTGGGGTAGGACTTTTATTTTCATGATTGTTTTTTATTATTATCTTTACCTCACTAACTCTTTTCATTTTTTTATTTTTTCATCATTTGCATCATTCAAAAGAGGTGTTGATACACTAAAAACGTGTTTGTTAAACATAAATAATTTGTTTTAATAGACAAAGAGGTTGTAATACAAGAGATGAAAAATGCAGAGGACAATCTACAAGTCGACTATGTGTCATATTCAATCCAGAAGACGTGGTGCCCACAATTGAAGAGTATATCACTCTGCTGCATTATAAAGGACTCAAAATGAGCCGGGTCTACATCAAGCACAACAAAAGTTTATCTTTGATGAACTAACTGGTAGAGGTTGCATGGGCAAGATGAAGGTTACTAATATTAGGAGTCCCTTCAAAGACAACAATGGTAAAACGATAGCTGAAATTGGAGACCATTGTTGACGAATTCAAGAAACAGACAAATGAACTTCGCATAGTTCCTATCAATTGAGGGCTTCAATGACGTATTCGTTGGGAACATATTCAACAAAATATGAATGCCATAGATGCAGTGATTCGAGACTTCTAGGACCAGTACAAAAAGTAACTCAACATTTGCACGGTTCATCCAGAGAAGCCGGAGCGGTTCGACATGTTATTCAACCGGTGACAGACGAAGGCTGAAGACTAGTCAACATGTCAGAAGCTGTCAGGATATTTTTGTCTCTTAAAAGATAAAACACTTTTGTCCCCAATAAGGATTATTTATGATATCAGACATGTTTTCGGATCAATGTCTCGAGCATTTCATGCATTTTTGCATCTACATTTCATTTTTAAGCATTTTTATAAACATGAAATTTCTTCATGGAGGATTTGATGCAGTGTTCTTAATCACGTGACACCACATGGAAGAAATATTTTAACAATTAAAAAAACTGAAATCAGTACAGTGGGAGCCTGATAAATTGATTGTAGGGCTAAGCCTGCCAGAATGATCTGAGAAAAGAGGCCCTATATCCTGAAGGCCATGATATTAACTGTTGAAAACATTTTGATGTTTCGATATAACAAATTAAATTAAAAGAATTTTAATTTTGAAAAAGAATTTGCCAAGGTTTTCTTTACCGTTGTTTAAAACAAAATATTTATATCCAAAAGGATGAAAATAGCTAATGTTAGGCTTTTTATTTTTGAAAATTTTATATGGAGTTTTCTTTAAAATTGGCCTAATCATTACTCGATTTACAACATAAAAAGCGGTATTTGTGGCTTCCGTCCAAAAATATTTTGGCAAATTATTTTCACAAAGCATGGTTCTAGCCATTTCTTCTAAAGTTCGATTTTTCCTCTCAACAACTCCATTTTGTTAAGGGGTTCTAGGTGCTGAAAAATTATGGCTAATACCATTAGAATTACAAAACTCATTAAGTCCAAGATTTTCAAATTCAGTGCCATGATCACTTCTAACACTAGTGATAGAGTAACCTTTTTCATTTTGGATTACTTTTGAAAATGTGATGAAATTTTCTAATGATTCATCTTTAGTACTTAAGAATATAACCCAAGTATATCTAGAGTAGTCATCTACCAAGACAAATGCATATTGTTTTCCACCCAAGCTAGTAGTCCTAGTTGGCCCAAAAAGATCTATATGGATCAATTGTAATACTCTACTAGTTGACACATCATTAATGAATTTAAAAGAAACTCGCTTTTGTTTTCCTTTAGCACAAGCATCACATATTTTATCATTATCAAATTTTAGTTTAGACAGCCCTCGAACCAATTCTCCTTGAACTAACCGTTGCAAAACACTCATGCTAGCATGTCCTAGTCTCCTATTCCATAACCAACTATCATGCTCATCCTTTGCAACTAGGCATAAATTAGTCATTTCTATAGAGTCTAAATGCACCATGTATATGTTTCCTATTCTATAACCAACAAGCATAATCCTATTAGATGCAATGTCAATGACTTTACAACCATTAGTTTCAAATATGACATTGAATCCCTTATCACATAATTGACTAATAATCAAGAGATTATGCTTTAATCCATTCATATATAACACATTTTTAATTTGTATGGAAAAGGTATTACCTATTGTACCTATACCTTCAATGTGACCTTTTGAATCATCACCAAAAGTCACTTCTCCTCCATTTTTGGCGTTAAGCTCTATGAACCGGTTTTTGTCCCCGGTCATGTGTCTCGAGCATCCACTATCAAGGTACCATGAATTTAGATTTGTTTCCCGTGCCTTGTAGAAATGCTCCTTTTCCTACTTGATTTTTGGTACCCAAATTCTTTTGGGTCCATATTCATTAGTTTCCAAAATCCTAGTCCCCTTAGGTATCCATTTGTGTAGGATATCCTTATCTTTAGTAGTAATGAGCTCTTTAGAAACCCATATACTTCTAACGATTTTTTTATTAGAGGTTCTTTGGGGACCTCTATGATTGTAGTTTTTAAAACTTTTTCTAACAAAGTTGGATTTTGAATTTTCTCCATTTTCAAAATGTTTTGTTTCAACTTTATCAAAAGAAGCTTTAAGATCATCAATTTTCTTTTGATGATCACCATTGACCTTTGAAAGTAAATTTTTCAAATCCAAAATTTTCTTTTCAAACTCTTCTAGTTTGATTTGCAAATCTTTGATTTTACTTTCAAGATCGTTGTTTGTTTTGGATATGAGTTTATTTTCATTTTTCAATTTTGAAATATCATTTTTATATTTTAAAAACAATTTCTCATAATCCGAAGCCAGCCCATTATATTCCGCTAATAACTCATCATAGGATAAATCATCAAAATTAGATGAGTTAGAGGTTACCTTAGAATCTTCCCCGAATGTCATTAAGCACAAGTTTGCTACTTCTTGTTTCTCTTCATCGGAACCTTCTTCATCGCTCCATGTAGCCACATGAGCCTTGTGCTTATTCATTGATTGACCCTTTCTCTTCAATTATGGGCAATCATATTTGACATGCCCAGGCTTTTTGCATTCATAGCAAATGATTGGGTCCTTCTCTTTTGGTTCATTTTTGAGGCCTTCATTTCGTTTGAATTTTCTTCCTCGGTAAGGTCTCATCATTTTTCTGAACCGTTTGGCAAACAATGCCATTTCATCATCATCATTATCTTCATCCGAATCACTCTCATCTTTTGTGAATTTGAGAGCAACTCCAATGTTTTTCTTCTTCTCCTTCTCCTTTGGTGTCTCTTCAATCTTATCGAGGTCCACCTCATCTTCAAGCATCATTTCATGAGTGAGGAGTGAACCGATTAACTCTTCAAGAGTTAAGGACGTTAGGTCCTTAGACTCAATGATTGCCGTCTTCTTTGATTGCCATGATTTTGGAAGGGAGTAAACTAACTTCCTCACAAGCTTTTCATTTGAAATGATCTCTCCATATGATTTGATACCATTGACAATCGTTGAGAATCTATCCATCATAGCTTTGATATCTTCATTTGGTTTCATCTTGAAATTTTCATAGCTATGTGTAACATCCCAAATTATGGGTTAGTGACCAAATTGTAAAGTTTCAGAATTTGATGACTAAAGTAGAAGAATGAAGTAGTTCAATGATTATTGGATATATATGATGAAGGTTATTTAGTAATTATTAAAGTAAATAAAGGGTAAAATGGTCATTTGATCATTTAAGGAAAAAAATGGAATTATATTCACGTGGAAAGGGAGAGAATTCTCCAGAATTCTTTTCTCCTTTCTTCTTCTTCTTCACGTGGAAAGTGACATGAATTACATGAAAGAAACTACGTGATTACATGTATATGTGAATGAAACCATGAGCTTATATGAATATATGATATGGTTACATGAATATGAAAAAGGATATAAAAGATAATGCCCATGTTATGTGTCATGAGAGCTAGAGGTATAGTTGGCATGCCAAGAGTCGAGGGTCTATGTGGTCCTTCGGGACATATATGTATTCTTTGGAACATGTGTGAAGTCTGGTGAGACACATACTTGATCTTTGGCATATGTATATGATTCTTAAGGAATGATATGTGGTCTTTCGGGACATATATGTATTCTTTGGAACATATGTGAAGTCTGGTGAGACACATTCTTGATCCCTAGCATATGTATATGATTCTTAAGGAATGATATGTGGTCCTTATGGACATTATTATATGGCACTACGGTGCAATTCTACGCGGCACTTCGGTGCAATTATATGTGGCACTTCGGTGCAATTATATGAGCTGTGGTGACAGCGTTAGTGCACAACCTCTATGTACTCGCATATCTTTAGTTCTCACATGAGTATCATGGGCTATTAAATAAATAATATTAATAAAATAATATGATAATATGTTTGTTTCCTTGTGGAATTTCATGGGTGATATTGATTGTACAAATGGTAACTTATAAGACCATGTGATGAAAGGAATCAATGATAGTGATAAAATAAGAAAGAAATGAAGATGATAATATAATTGCTTGGGTGTACGTGTTTTATGATAGTATATATATAGTGTACACGACATGATATGTATATGTGCAATTGGTTATGGTATATGTTATATGATATGGACATAAGAGATCATAGGAACATGAGATAAGATATATGAATGATAAGGACATATATGTATGCATATATTCGTTACATGTAAAAGTATGAGTGGTATGAAATGATAGTAAGAATTGTTTAGGTATGATTATTAGTTACCGTTTACCTTATATGTTTATATGCCTCACTAAGTCTTTGACTTAGCGTGTAAGTGATTTACACGTAAGTTTCGAGAAGAGGAAAGAGCAATTTGGAGCAAGAAAGGTCAGTTCTCCTTACTAAAGGTCAGATCAGAAAAGATGTGAATAATATGTATTTTAGTATATAAAGTTCTAGTTGGCATGTTTTCCAAAAGAATTTATTGTTTAAGCTATGAACCGTTTTATAAATGTTTCGAATAGTTATATGGAAATAATAAGTGAAAGATACATGCTCTGATTGGTTTTGTAATAATGAAAATGTCTTTTATGTAAACGAGTCATTTATATGTTATAAAAGTTTTAAATTACTCACTATTTTATACGAATAAATGTTTGAAAAGTCAATGTGACACTTCGGACTCGTATCCGGGTCAGATACGGGTTGGGGGTGTTACATTTAATGGTATCAGAGCTACGGTTTAGCCGATTCTAGGCTTAAATCGAAGTCAGAAGTGTTTTAAAAAGTGTACATGCCAACTTAAAGTGAAAAATTCTGATCTGATAGTGTAAGGAGTATGTTGTCTTGCTAATAAAAAATAGATTATTATGTGATAATAGAAGTATGATAATAAGAGCTTCGAAAGAAGTGAAATATAATAAACCTGAAGGTAATAGCATTCACCTGCCCTGGCCAGGCAGGGAGAAGAGCGAACACCTCAGGAAATGCCTGTATAAAATTTGGAAAATTTTTCTTCATGATTGAAGAATGTTCTGATGTGTTTTCAATTTATATTTTTTTTAACTCATAGAATGAATGTATCAAATTAGTTGATAAAGTTGCGAGCACCCAAGTTCAAGGGTGGATTTGAGGAATGTTCTATTGTTATAGACCTTTGGTTGAATGATATGATAGAAGGTTTTCATTTCTTCAAAGTGGAGATGTTGAATTGAGTAGTTTTGTTACTACTTTGGTAAGTTAGAGTATGGTGGACAATTGTCACCATAAGAACGTTAAAAGATTAAATGATGTGATTAGAATTGTATAAGAGTTCAAGAATAAGTGCATTGATGACCAGTTTATAAGACAGATGAAACTGGAATACACGAGCTTGAAACAAGGGAATTTTACCTTGTATGAGTATGATTATAAGTTTATTAAGCTAAGCAGAATTGCTGCTGAGTTAATTCCGACTAAAAATGATACATGTGATATTTTGTTAGGACTTGCGCCTTAAATTAAAAGAGTGTTACTGGTTTTGAATTTGTTATCGTTTCAAGAAATGTTTAATTGTGTTAATGCTTTAAAGAGAAAAAGCTCAGAACGAAAAGTTTGGAGAAATAAAATCTTAGATGATTAAGAGAATTAGTGCTTCATAGAATTTTAGCACCATCAAAGAAAGGTAGAGATTCTGGTTCAACTTTAAACCAGACATGAATTAGTTGTATTCTCCGTCAGAGAATCAAATCAGATGAGAGTTCGACAGACTCCAACAGTAGGGTTGATCTTGAAAGATTAAACAAAGAGTTAATTGAGGATAAGTCAGGGTTAAAGACAACCCTTGTGAATTGGGTTAAAAGCTCTTTTAGAAGTTATGTAAATCGAAGCAGAAAAAGTATTGAAATCTGGTGATTTTTTTTAAACAAGTGAAGAAAACATAAGTATAAGAATGGTAAAGAATAAGGTTTTGTGCGAGTAAAGTTTACTATCAAAGTAATGAAAATGTGATAAGGAGTGATAGTTATGGATAAATATATGTGATATAAAAGAGCATGGGATTATGAAGAACATGATATGGTTTAGTTATGTATAAGACAATGCGGATTATAAAAGGATAAATGGATAAAGATCAAGGAATGGATTAAGTGTTTTTCTAGAAATTAAATAATGTGAAGGATAAGAAGTATTTTAAATGTATCAAGTGAGGTAGATACTGTTTTTGTATTTAAAATGGAAAGAGTTAGCGTGTGTTAACAAGATTATGGGACAGAATGTATTGAAATTACAAGATTTCAAGATATGGTAGGTTATGATAACCAAATATGAAGTGAATCTGGATACAGTTGTATACTGTGATTATAGTAAAGTGATAGAGTGAAGGAAGTGAGGATTCAAATGTTTGAGTAAAACTAAGGATTGATAAGAAGAGTTTAAGTATGGGTACATCAATGATCAGTTTATAAATAAAGGAAGTTAGAATGTTAAGCTTGAATAATGGAAGTGAAATGGTGTATGAGATTGAATGTTTATTTGATTAGTTGAGTAAACTATTGTTGAAATAATTCCGACTGCAAAGAATGTTTATGAATGGTTCGATGAAGGTAATAAAGGAGACAAGGCATAATACTGTATATGAATGAGATTATGGGTTCAATAAGTGAATTACACTGGGTTGACTTTAACTGAAATGATGTGTAAGATTAATTTGATCAGGGCTTACGCCCTAGATTGAAAAGTTGTTATTAATTAGCTGTAATGGCATGGATGTTAGAATTATCAGATTTGAAGGAAACATAAAGTAAGTTAATCAAATGAGATACGAATCTGGATGTGGTTGTATATTTTGATCATATAGATATGATATAGGCAAGGAGATAAATATTTATGTGTTTTAAAGAAAATTTTAAAGGAAGAAAATACAAGAAAGATACGATAAGAATGAGGTTTTGTATAAGTGAAGTTGATTAGTAAAATTATAAAGATATAATAAAGACTGGTAATCAGAGATAAGTTTAAGTGATAGGAAAAGAGTATGTGAACATGAAAGAAAGATATGATTGGCGTATAAGAATATTTTGAGTTATGAAGAAAATAAAAGGATGAAGTTTAAAGAATTAGATGTGATAAAGATTATGTTGAGATATAGGTTATAAGTTTAACCAGAAGTAAGAAAGGTATGTCAGGTAATATGAGAAATTGTTTAGTTATGCAAAGTGTATGTTTAATCAGTTATGATGAAGATTTAAGGTTATGTTTCTTGGTCAAGTGGATGTAGTCAGAGAAATGAATAAAGATTTATATGTATTAAGGAAGTTTTGGAGTCAGTCAAGTAAGGATGAAATAAAAGTTTGGTGATTCTTGAAAGACAATTGAAGATTGACAAGGAATTTGATTGATTTATGAGTTTAAGTAATAAGAATTAATGTTATTGTCTATCTGATAAGTGACATGATAGGAGATATAAAGTAAAAAGGTAGTCGAATAATTGAAAAGATAAGAACCAAGTTATTAAAGATGATACAAAAGATTAAGTTCAGAAAGCAGCATGTGAACGTTAGAAGATATGTCCTTTTCAGGATGTGCAGTGAAAATTCGAGGACGAATTTTTTTAAAAGGAGGGGAGATTTGTAACATCCCAAATTATGGGTTAGTGACCAAATTGTAAAGTTTCAGAATTTGATGACTAAAGTAGAAGAATGAAGTAGTTCAATGATTATTGGATATATATGATGAAGGTTATTTAGTAATTATTAAAGGAAATAAAGGGTAAAATGGTCATTTGATCATTTAAGGAAAAAAATGGAATTATATTCACATGGAAAGGGAGAGAATTCTCCAGAATTCTCTTCTCCTTTCTTCTTCTTCTTCACGTGGAAGCCAAGAGCAAAGGTAAGTTTGATTTAGCTTTTGATTTCTTGAAAGTTTTAAGTTGGATTTGAGTCTTTGAGGGTTATATAAGCTTAAGGAAAGCTTATATAAGTTTAAAACACCAAAGAGATAGAATAAGAAAGGAATTTCTATTAAGGGTTTATAAATGAACTTTTGTTATAGAAAGGTTTTTGAAGTTCTAAAGTTGGATTTGACTTGCCATCAGCTTAATTAAGAAGTATTAAGTGTTAAAATTGGATTTGAAACATGTGGAAAATAGGGTATGATTCTTGAAATTCCTAAAGAGGAGAGGATATTAAGGTTAAAGATGAGATAAATGAATATTAATGAGTTTAATTATGTATATGAAAGTTAGGAATATGAAAGGGGTTGAAATATGAAGGATTTAATCCAAAAAGAAGGATTTTTCGGGTTCAAAAAGAGGTTCTGGGCAGAGTGCATCGATGCATATTCATAGTGCACCGATGCATCAATGTTAAAACCCAGAAATTGTTTGGAGGTGTATCGATGCATTGGTAGTGCATCGATGCACTCTTTTAAAATAAATACATCGAATGTAATTTGTGCATCGATGCATAAGTAGTGCATCGATGCATCCCATTAATAAGGAAACATCGAATGCAATTAGTGCATCGATGCATAAGGCATGCATCGATGCATCCCAGTAATAATACAACATTGAATACATTTTATGCGCCGATGCATCAGTAGTGCATCGATGCATACCTTCATTAAAAGATGAAATTGACTTTTCTCTTGGTCTAAAGAGTAAACCATTAGAGTATATTAGTTATAATACTAATATAGATCTATGTATGATGATGTAGATATAGAACGTGATCCCGTTCCGGATCAATTGAAGGATTATAATCGAATCAAAGCAAAGCTAAGGTGAGTGCACATTCTCTAGTATATGAGGTTCAAGGGAAAATAAGACTTGTGATAAGTCTATTTCCAATAGTGAAAAACATGAATTCATAGAAGTATGTATTTGTTATGATTTATATGTGTGCATGGGTATATGTGTTATTGATATGAATATGGTAAGTAAAAGGGATTAATGGTGATGATAAGAATAATAATAAGGATAATGAAGTGATAGGTATATGTGAATATAGGTATTGATATGTTTTGTATGTATTGTAAGATGATATGTTTATGTGATAACATGATAAGATGACAATGAGTTACATGTCATATGAACACATGAGAAATGTTATGAGCCATATGAAAGAGAAAGTATATGTGATACATGAGGGTGAATCCTATGTGACATATGAATATGAATTCATATGAAAAGTGACATGAATTACATGAAAGAAACTACGTGATTACATGTATATGTGAATGAAACCATGAGCTTATATGAATATATGATATGGTTACATGAATATGAAAAAGGATATAAAAGATAATGCCCATGTTATGTGTCATGAGAGCTAGGGGTATAGTTGGCATGCCAAGAGTCAAGGGTCTATGTGGTCCTTCGGGACATATATGTATTCTTTGGAACATGTGTGAAGTCTGGTGAGACACATACTTGATCCTTGGCATATGTATATGATTCTTAAGGAATGATATGTGGTCCTTCGGGGCATATATATATTGTTTGGAACATGTGTGAAGTCTGGTGAGACACATACTTGATCCCTAGCATATGTATATGATTCTTAAGGAATGATATGTGGTCCTTCGGGACATTGTGGTCCTTCGGGATATATATGTATTCTTAGGAACATGTGTGAAGTCTAGTGAGACACATACTTGATCCCTAGCATATGTATATGATTCTTAAGGAATGATATGTGGTCCTTATGGACATTGTTATATGGCACTACGGTGCAATTCTACGCGGCACTTCGGTGCAATTATATGTGGCACTTCGGTGCAATTATATGAGCTGTGGTGACAGCGTTAGTGCACAACCTCTATGTACTCGCATATCTTTAGTTCTCACATGAGTATCATGGGCTATTAAATAAATAATATTAATAAAATAATATGATAATATGTTTGTTTCCTTGTGGAATTTCATGGGTGATATTGATTGTACAAATGGTAACTTATAAGACCATGTGATGAAAGGAATCAATGATAGTGATAAAATAAGAAAGAAATGAAGATGATAATATAATTGCTTGGGTGTACGTGTTTTATGATAGTATATATATAGTGTACACGACATGATATGTATATGTGCAATTGGTTATGGTATATGTTATATGATATGGACATAAGAGATCATAGGAACATGAGATAAGATATATGAATGATAAGGACATATATGTATGCATATATTCGTTACATGTAAAAGTATGAGTGGTATGAAATGATAGTAAGAATTGTTTAGGTATGATTATTAGTTAACGTTTACCTTATATGTTTATATGCCTCACTAAGTCTTTGACTTAGCGTGTAAGTGATTTACACGTAGGTTTCGAGAAGAGGAAAGAGCAATTTGGAGCAAGAAAGGTCAGTTCTCCTTACTAAAGGTCAGATCAGAAAATGTGAATAATATTTATTTTAGTATATAAAGTTCTAGTTGGCATGTTTTCCAAAAGAATCTATTGTTTAAGCTATGAACCGTTTTATAAATGTTTCGAATAGTTATATGGAAATAATAAGTGAAAGATACATGCTCTGATTGGTTTTGTAATAATAAAAATGTCTTTTATGTAAACGAGTCATTTATATGTTATAAAAGTTTTAAATTACTCACTATTTTATACGAATAAATGTTTGAAAAGTCAATGTGACACTTCGGACTCGTATCCGGGTCGGATACGGGTTGGGGGTGTTACACTATGCGTTAGAATACTAATTTTAGATTTCTTTATCTCATCGTTACCTTCATGAGTGACTTGAAGTTTGTCTCATATTTCTTTGGTGGTTATACAAGATGAAACTCTTTCGTATTCATCTGGTCCAAGAGCCCAAAATATGATATGGATGGCTTTGGAGTTGATTTGGAACATTTTTGTCTCTCTTTCACTCCACAATCTTGGATGAGTGAGAGGCTTGATGTATCATTCTTCTACGACATTCCATGCTTCCATGTCACTTGCTTGAATGAAGTACATCATCCTATTTTTCCAATAGGCATAGTTAGCCCCATTGAAGAAAGGAGGCTTGTTGACGAGCATCGAATCAAGACCGGAGTCGAAGTTTGAAGTAGAGGCCATTGATGACTTTGATTATCGATGTAACTCTTCCCGAATCGACTCAAGAGGCGATTAAACCTTCAAATGAATTAGGCATGACATTGGAGAACCATCATCAAAGGAAGAAACGAAAGATGAGGAAACTCATGATCCTCTCGAGAATTCAACCATTGAAGAAAGGGAAGTATCTTATCCAAGAGAGTACAACTATGTCAAGGATGGTGAGATTATAGGTGATCCATCCAAAGGGGTAACAACTCGATCTTCTCTTAGAAATATTTGTAATTATGTTGCATTTATTTCATGCATAGAGCCTAAGAATATTAAAGAAGCATTAAATGATGAACATTGGATTATGGCTATGCAAGAAGAATTAAATCAATTTGAGAGAAGTAAAGTATGGACATTAGTTGAAAGACCTAGTAATAAATCTACTGTAGTTACTAGATGGGTATTTAGGAATAAGCTTGATGAGAGTGGTAATATAGTGAGAAACAAGGCTAGACTTGTTGCTCAAGGGTATACTCAAGAAGAGGGCATAGACTATGATGAAACATATGCTCCCATAGCTAGGATGGAAGCAATTAGAATGTTATTAGCATTTGCATGTTTTCATGAATTTAAACTATATCAAATGGATGTTAAAAGTGCATTTTTAAATGGTTTTATAAAAGAAGAAGTGTATGTGGAACAACCTCCAGGTTTTGAAGATTCAAAATTTCTGGATCACGTTCTTAAATTGACAAAAGCACTTTATGGTTTAAAATAATCTCCTAGAGCTTGGTATGAAATATTGTTAAATTTTTTAATTGAAAAGGGTTTTTCAAAAGGGAAGGTTGACACTACGTTGTTTTTAAAGCATAAAGGTAAAGATTTATTAGTAGTTCAAATCTATGTTGATGATATAATATTTGGTTCTACTAATGATGTTCTTTGCCAAGAATTTTCTAAGCTAATGCAAAGCGAATTCGAAATGAGCATGATGGGGGAGCTCTCATTTTTCTTGCGACTCCAAATCAAGCAAAGAAAAGATGGAATTTTCATCAATCAAGCTAAGTATATCAAAGATATGCTCAAGAAGTTTGGACTGAAAAATGGCAAACCTCATGACACTCCAATGAGCTCTTCAACAAAGCTTGACTTAGATGAAGGAGGTAAATATGCTGATTTCTTGATTTTCAAAGAAACAAAATTTGTTGCATTATCTACCACTGAAGCCAAATACATTTCAGCTGGTAGTTGTTGTGCACAAGCTTTATGGATAAAATAACAACTTTTTGATTATGGAATTGAAGTAGGTACCATTCGTATCAAGTGTGACAATACTAGTGCTATTTGTCTCACTAAAAATCTCATCCAACACTCTAGAACTAAGCACATTGAAATAAGACATCACTTCATTAGAGACCATGTCACTAAGGAAGATGTAGTTCTAGAATTTGTTGATACTTTGCATCAATAAGCGGATATCTTTATAAAACTTTTAGACAAGGAACGTTTTTTGACACTTAGGAGAGAATTAGGTTTAACTGACCTATCTTCACTTAGTGTTTAAAATAATTTTAGCTCTTTTAAGACTAAATGAAAAATGCTTATAAATAGTAATTTCTGATTACATTCATTACTATTAGATAGGGTGAGTTTATGATTCTTGATGAAAAAATAACTTTATGTTCAAATGTAGTTTAAGGATTAATATTATTGATTGAACATAATTAATTTTTGATATATGAGTTACCAATACCACTAGAGAAGATTAATTTAGCATTTTGAGTGTTTAAAATACAGATTTTTGAATTATAGGGCAGAGGGAATCGATACCCTCTTAGGGTTCTAGTTTTTAAATCGGGCAGAACCCTAAAATGTTAAAACCCAAAATTCTCTTCTCTTCCCGCCGTTTCCACTCTCTACTCTCTTACTATCTCTACTTTGCCTCAAAACAACGTTTTTAATCGGAATTCTCTTAAAATATCATCTCCTAAACCTGCTAACATCATTAAAATCGTGCAAACAACATCAAAATCCACTCAATCTCATCTTTCAAGGTAAATTTTTCTAATCTCTCTATTTCATTGATTTTGAACATAGGACTAGTTTTAATTAGTTCTAGATAGAAATAGTGATCGGGCATTGATTGTTCAGTAATTAGAAACTAGATTTTACAACTAATTTCATCAAAAACACAAGAATCTTCCAAATTTTTTGAAATTTTCGAAATATAAAAAAATTAAAATTATTGTATTTTGACTGAATTACGTTGTTGTTATAAAAACTATACATATATTGATTTTCAAAACCTTGTTTTTCAATAAGTTTTTCGAAAACTTTGCCCATTAGGATTGGTTTAGAGAACCTTGAAATATTGAGAACTCAATTGAGTTTTGGGATTGATTGAATTACATACATGTGTTTTCTAAATTGCATGTTATCCATTCTATTCCGATTTCCTAAACCATGTCCAATCCTAAACGTGCTAGGTCATCATCTAGTCGCTCAAACCGTCAATCCAACCCACATCCAAATCCTCCTCCTATTCCTGAAATTCCTATTCCTAATCCCGTTGATCCTAATATGACTATCCAAAACTCATGCTTCAATCATCCTGGTCCTAGAAGTCATCATTTTTGGTATTATCAATATTTTGACTCTTACAAAATTAGAGAAGAACGTATCCCTTCTCGTCAAGCTATGATAGATATCGATTTTAGATATCTTCCTCTTTTACAAGAGTGGAAATTTGATAAACTTTGTGACCTTGAACCTATAGTTTACCAACAACTTGTTCGCATATTCTATTCTAATGTCGTTTGTATTAAAAATCGAGCTCAAACCAAAACCATAGCAGTTCGTTCCTATCTCCTAGGACAATTCATCCATCTTGACTCGGCTTACATAGCTAATGAATTAGGATTAGATAATGATGGTATATCAAATGAAAAACAACTTTTAGGTTCTCGTTATAAAAGAAGGGATAGTGCGAGTGTCTTAGATCTTAATGATTGTTTTCTTCATCTAATGATTTCTTGGTGGTTTCGACCATCCGGAGGTCGTTACTCTACTCTTCGTGCTTTAGATCTTTGGTGGTTATATTGTTTCCAAAACAGTATTAAAATAAATCTTCCTGAGATTATTTTTGCGGAAATCGTTGAAATCGTAAACTTAGTGCCAAATAAGAAACTTTGTTCCTCTCTAGTTTATGGTTGCATTCTAAGTAATCTATTTTCTAAAGTCGGGCTTAGAGTAGGTCTAGATGCCGTCTTTCCTCTCAAGAAACAAATTAATCTTCTTTCCTTAACGAGAGCGGGATGGATAAAGAATAAGGACACCTATGAATGGGTTCGATATTCTAAAGATACTTCGGGAGCTAGTTCTTCACGAGCTCCTCCAGCAGATAACGAAGATCCCGAACTTGAGCAATTAATGCAAGATATTGACGAAGTCGACGATGAGTCGGAACAACACGAGGAACAAGCTCAACAAGAATATCATGTGCCTCCATATTTTCAATCATTCATGGAGACATTTGATTTCCGTTATGCATCCTTGGATTCTCGCTTCACTTCCATAGAATCTCACTTCTCGACTATGGAAGTTCAACAATTGGAAATTCTCTGGGAGATGCGTGCAAACAATGAGGCAACCAACACCTCCCGATCCTATGCGAACTTCTTGTATTAATGAACTCACTCATGAAATGGCAGCTATGCGAACTCATTTCCCACCTCCCGATCCTCCTACGGATGCTTGAACTTTAATCTTTGCTTTGCTTGTTTGGATTGAACTTGGATATTTGCATTATTGTTAAAACATTTTGAATGCTTTTGGATTGTTTATTTTTGGTTGTTCGAACTTGTGTTTAATACATTTGATTTGGATTTTGTGTTTATTTTGCATCTTTAGACATATATGACCAATTATCCATTACATGTTTATGAATATTGTTTATGAAACTAATGGCTAACCTCTCTTTTGATTGTGTTCTTAGCAGTCTAAGCTATATATATTTATAATCAATTGGCTAAATGATTTCAAAACCTTGTTTAAAATCTCTTACGAGTATTTTTGATTTAACAAAAAGGGGGAGAAATGTTAAAAGTATTTTCGAAGAGGACTAGTGTTAGGAGTAGTGTTAAAGTAAGGAGGAGTAGTATTTTTCAAAATCGAAATTCATTTTGAAATTAGAAAATCTTAAAATGTTTTGTTATATCAAAAAGGGGGAGATTATTGAAAACATTTTGATGTTTCGATATAACAAATTAAATTAAAAGAATTTTAATTTTGAAAAAGATTTTTCTAAGCATATTCGATATATTAAATCGAATGTCAAAATATTACTCAAAGTATTTCAAAGTTCATTTTAAATCCTTACTGAAGTGTAAAATTAAGTTTTAATCTTAAAATAATTTCAAAACGATTTTACAAAATATTTCGAACCATTTCAAAGCAAAAAAATTCCAGATTGCTCAGAGGGAACCGATTCCCCCCCAAGAGGGTACCGATTCCCCCCTAAATGGTTTGGCTCCGAGAATTCTAGTATGCTCGGAGGGAATCGATTCCCCCCACTGTTCAACGGTCGAAATATTTGAATTTTACACTTAGGGAACCGATTCCCCATGAAGGGTACCGATTCCCCCTACGCTCCAAGCATAAATATTAATTATTTTCACACTTAAATGGCTACAATAACTTCATTAATGATCCCCAACGTTCAGAAGTGATTCAAGGTGTATTTAAGAAAGCTTAGAAGCCATTGATCAAGAACAAAAAACATCAAACAACTAGAGAGAGAATCAAAGAGAAAGCATCAAACCTTAAGTTTGAGCATTTCAAGCCTATTTTTCATTCAATATTCATTTTGCTTTCAAGAACACTTATTATGCTCAATCATATTTATTCTTGAGTGTTCTTTCTTTGTTCTAGAATTGTGCAAACATATTTGCCTTGTGAGGCTTTTCTTGTAAGTTTGCAAATTTGTAATATTCTCTTTAAGAAAAGAGTGTTCTCAATAATTGAGGTATATTTTTGAGGGAGTTGTAAGGTTATCTCTTTGGCCTCAAAAGAAAGAACAAATTAGTAAATTTGTTAGAAAATCCTTAGTGTGGATAGCTAAGGTAGTGGACGTAGACTTTGGTTGATAAAGTCGAACCACTCTAAATCGTTGTGCAATTACTTTCAATTTTCTGCAAAAGCTTACACAAATTTTTTTAATTGCCAATGCACCCCCCTCTTGGCCGATTCCATCAATCGATTAACTCAACATTAACGCCATCATATTTGGAGCTCAGGGAACACCACTGAGAACTGTGGGGCATTGAAACGTAAGGTCCAAGATTTGATCGATTCAGGGGCATTGTCTTTCAATGTGTAATGGGGCATTCGATCGAGAGTCGGATGGGGCATCCATTCAGGAATTTTGTTGCATTTTCAAGCATATCATCTTGTTTGAACTTGTTTTTTCTTTCGTACTTCTTATGTGTGAATGTTTTTAAGTCACTTGACGTTCAAACATTTTAAATAAAATGTTTCCTTATGAGGAAATGAGCAAGTTTTAATCTTGAATTCCTTGAATATAACCTTAATCAAAAACTTTTTAATAATTGAGGTTGTAAATCTTTGACAAATGAAAAGATTGAACCCTATAAAACAAGGACCACTTTTGATCTAGAACATACAATGGAATACATACTTTTCTCTTACAGGAACCAAGCTAGCCCTCTCCTCGCATGTATAGCCAATCAAAGGTTTGGTATTCAAATATGTGTTAAGAGCAAACATAATGGGACAACTAGCACATGAGATTGCAAAACTAATTGGTTTATACTTTTGTTTACGATGTTCAGTGATGATCATGATCTTTACAAATGGGATAGTCGAGTAGGTGAATCTAATTTAGGCCAGTTGCTTGGAAATTGAACTCTAAAGATGAAATTTTTGACCTTAAAAAACACCTAGACTATAACAGGTTCTTCTTAACAAACTTAAGAAATTGAATCTATATACCCACATTATAATTTTATACTATACAATAAAGCTTGAGATGTCCCTCTAAAGCAATTGGTTAAACGCCCCAGCTTTATGGATAAGATTCAACTAACTTGATAAAGGTGTTTACATATTGAGCTATCCCTCTAGAGCAATTGGTTAAACGCCCCGGCTTTATGGATTCAGCTAGCCAGACAATGGTGAATTAAAAAATTAAATAAGGAGTTTCGGTAAAGATGGACTAAGGGAGTTAAGGAACACCTGTTATAGTCAACTTCACACGAGCATTCAGGAATTTCATTTTTAAACTGATATTTCTACACTGCCTTTGTTAGAGGAGCCTATGAAGCTTGAACAAATGAAATATTTCAGAGAACTTAAATAGAAGTGTTCTGAAAGGTCTAGCCATTGATTTTACTAGTTGTGTCATTTTGTTCGCCTCCGATTAAAATATCAAACCAAAAAAGAGGGGCGAGCCATGACCGAATTGAGGAAACAAACCTTAGGATTTAAGTATCCCACCTCTAAACCAACTTTTCGATATTGATATTTGTCAAAGATTTGCAGCTATCAAAGCGTAAAAGAGAATTTGATTCTTTTGATATCCAATGAACTCCTGTTTTATGATTTGCTTCAATTGTGAAACCTAGAAGGAGACAATAATTTTCAAAATTTTAAAAATTCAAAGGAAGAAAAGCATTTTCAAACAAGATAAGTTCTCTAGAAGCATATCTTGAAATTCAACAAATATCTCTCCGAAGCTCAAGATCGAAGCTGAGGCAAATGAAGCCATTTATTGGGGAAAATTTGATAGGGGAATGAAAACAAATTGTCTTAGGTTGAGGTTTGTAAGAGTACACCCTGGTGGAAATGAAGACAAACTGAGTCAGGGATAGATTGAAGACTGCTCACACAATTATTCCCTTCACAGATCAGCGTTTTGTATATCGGATTTAAGCATATTAAAGAATCCAAGATCAAGAATCAGAAATTCAAGATTCCAGAATCAAGAAGACTGACAATCAGAGATTGAGATTTCTCTCCAAATCCTAAAATAACATATTTCGCATATACATTTTAGGCACACATAAGAGCATTGCATCCATAGCATCGCATATATGCATAATTTTGCAGATTCATGCTTCACAGCGAAAGATATTGAACTCGAAAGAGATACAATTTACAAGTATGGATTTTAACTTCACAACGAAGGACGTCCAATTAAAAGCTCAATTTCACAGCGAATGAGCCATCCACGATTTCAACTTCACGAAGAAGGATATCATGCTCGATGAAGTAATTTAGCGTCACAGCAAACATGCCATCCACATATTTGACTTCCTTAAGTCAACGATTAGAGCTTCTGAAAGGATTTCTTTAACATGCAGGAACAAGCAGATTATCGATCGAATTTGAGATTATTTCTCTTGAAATAAAGGGTCGTCTCACTTGAGACTAATTTACTCAAAACAAAGTTTTTTCTTTCTTGAGACAGTTTCTCTTGAAACAAATTTTATCTCTCTTGAGACAGTTTCCCTTGAAATAAATTTTGTCTCTCTTGAGACAATTTCCCTTGAAACAAAATCTTTGAATATGTTTTACATTAAAAAAATTTCGTCTCCCTTGAGACATTTTCTTTTGGAACTAAGTTTTGTCTCTCTTGAAACAAATTTTGTCTTTGTCTCTCTTGAGACAGTTTCTCTTGAAACAAATTTTGTATTTCTTGAGACAATTTCCCTTGAAACAAATTTTGTCTCTCTTGAGATAGTTTTCCTTGAAACAAAATCTTTGAATATGTTTTACTTGAAACAATTTTCGTCTCCCTTGAGATAGTTTCTTTTGGAACTAAGTTTTTCTCTCTTGAGACAGTTTCTCTTGAAATAAATTTTGTCTCTCTTGAGACAGTTTCCCTGGAAACAAAGTTTTGTCTCTCTTGAGACAGTTTCTCTTGAAACACCAATCTTTGAATATGTTTCTCTTGAAACAAAATTTTTCCTCCCTAGAGACAGTTTCTCTTGAAACACAAGAAACCTTTGAAATCGTTTCTCTTGAAACACAAGAAACCTTTGAAATCGTTTCTCTTAAAACACAAAAAAACCTTTGAAAATGTTTCTCTTGAAACACAAAGACCTTCGAGTTCGATTACACTCAGCTTCGAGGGTACACTATTTGCAGTATAACTCAAGGCTAGAAGGCTTATCTGCCAACAAAGACCTTTGAGTTCGACTACGCTCAGCTCTAAGGCACATCATTTGCAGCATAGCTCAAGGCTAGAAGGGCTATATGCCACCAAAAGACCTTCGAGTTTGACTACGCTCAGCTCTAAGGTATATCATTTGCAGCATAACTCAAGGCTAGAAGGGCTATCTGCCACCAAAAGGCCTTCGAGTTCTACTACGCTCAGCTCCAAGGCATATCATTTACAGCATAACTCAAGGCTAAAAGGGTTATCTTCTAACCAAATACCTTCGAGTTCAATTACGCTCAGCTCTAAGGCATATCATTTGCAGCACAGCTCAAGACTAGAAGGGCTATCTTCCACCAAAAGACCTCCGAGTTCGACTACGCTAAGCTCCAAGGCATATCATTTGCAGCATAACTCAAGGCTAGAAGAGTTATCTGCCAACCAAAAACCTTCGAGTTCGACTACGCTCAGCTCCAAGTCACATCATTTGCAGCATAGCTCAAGGCTAAAAGGGCTATCTGCCACCAAAAGGCCTTCGAGTTCGATTACATTCAACTCAGAGGCAAATCAAATTTACAGCATAGCTCAAGCCGAGAAGGGCTATATGTCAACAAAAATTGACGAGTTCAATTTCATTAGCTCAATGACAGCGAGGAACTACTTCCTGGAAGAATTTTCAAGCCAAAATCTTTAAACCGAGAAGAAGACAAAGGCCCAATTTCAGAAAGCCTAATCACATTTGAGAAAATCGGACAAAAACTGATTGTCTTTTTTTTGTCGTTGCCCTATTCTTGTTAACACAAAAATGTGCAAAGAGGGACAACTATAGACACCTGTTTTTGTCCGGGTTTTAAAAAAATTATTATTTATTATTTATTTTTATTTTTATTTTTATTATTAATTTTTAATCATTTTGCAGGGCCATGTTCAACCCCACCATTTCACAAAACTCCTAAAAATAGATGAAAAAACCATCCAAACACCCACCATTGTCTCACCACTATCCCCACCATTATCTTAACCACGTTGTCCCCATTTCCCCACTTTCAAGGCAACCACTTTCCCATACCTCTCTGCCTGCACAAGTCTATAAATTCTTGCCATTAACAGAACTAAAATAGGGGATGTAATATCCCTAAATCAGGGTTAGTGACTAAAATGAAATTTTTGAAACTTTGAAGTATGATTTCAAAAGATTGTAAAATGTAGGGACTTCTTTGTAAATGTTTTGAGGGATTGTTGTTAATTATTAAATGAAGTAAAGGGTAAAATGATCATTTGACAAGGAAGATTTTTATTTTCCCTTATAAGATAAGGAAACCACATGGGAAGAGGGAAAAGGAAATTCCAGAGTTCTTTACATCTTTCTTCTTTCTCTATCGTGAACCAAGGTTACAAAGGTAAGTCCTCTTGTTAGATAATTTCTTATTGAATTCAAGGTTTTTTTATGATCATTAGATGATAATTAAGCTTAAAGAAAGCTTAAATCATCTTAAAAGCAAATGATGGTGGAGTTAGGAGAGATTAAAGATTAAGAGTTTTCAAATGAAATCTTGGAATAGAGTTCCTTACTCAAATTGGAAGATAAATTTGACTTGTCATCAACTTAATTAAGAGATATGAAGTGATACAATTGAATTAAGAAAATATTGAAAAATTGGTATGATTATTGATTTCCATATGGAGAAAGGAATTTTGAGATTTAAAGGGTGATAAAGGAGTAGAAATGAGTTTAAGTATGTATATGAGAGTTAAGAATATGGTAGAGGATGTAATATGAAGTGTTTAAGTAGAATTGGAGTGATTTTCAGGCTTAAAAATGAATTTTGGGCTATGTGCATCGATGCACATTCCATGTGTACCGATGCATCAAGGGTATTTCCAGAAATTGTTCAGTGTGTATCGATGCACAAGAAGTGCATCGATGCACCCATTAAAAATGGAAACATCAAATGCAATTAGTGCATCGATGCACCCCCTTAAAATTAAAACATCGAAGGTGATTTGTGTATCGATGCATGGGTAATGTATCGATGCACATGTTAAAGAATGCATCGATACATTGTAGAATGCATCGATGCACTTCAAGGGAAAATAGAATTAGGTCTTTCTTTTGGTCTAAGAAATGATAGATTAGAATACATCAATTAGATACTGATATGTATCAATGTATAAACATGTAGATATCGAGCACGATCAAGTTCCGGGATGACCATCAAGTTAAGATTAGATTGGAAGAAAGGAAATAATAAAAGGGGATTGAAACTTAGTGAGGCCAAGATGAGTGCGTATAAGTTATTTTATTATGTTTAATGGAAATAAGACTTGAGACGAGTCTATTTCCTATATTAGAATGCATGAATTTATGATCATATGCATATGTTTGATTTGGGTATATGTGATATATATTACAGTATGTATTAAATGATTTGTGTGAATACATGTATTGTGATAAGTTATAGGAATTAATATGAATGATCTATATGATTACATGGGAATGTGAAATAGGTTATATGATAAGTGACCATACATGTTACATAGTATACGTGATCAATTATAAGAATCAATATAATATATTTATATGACTACATGAGAAAGGTGATGAGTTAAATAAGATTAGACTATAGAGTAATATGAGAATAATATATTAGTTAAGGGAATTGAGTATAAATGATGATACCAAACCATAAGATAAGTATTTACTTATAGGATAATATGATATTATATGAATATATAGTATAACTTTATGAGGAAGAATTGGGTCTACGCGGTCATTCGGGATATATATGTATTCCTTGGAACATGTGTGATGTCTTTTGAGACACATACTTGATCCTTTGCATATGTATATGATTCTTAAGGAATTTTCTACATGGTCCTTAGGGACATTTTATATGGCACTTCGGTGCAATTCTACGCGACACTTCGGTGCAATTCTACGTGGCACTTCGGTGCATTTATACGAGCTGTGGTGACAACATTATTGCACAACTTCTAGAGACTCACATATCAATAGTTCTCACATATGTACACGGGCTAATCAAGAGATAATAACAAATATATGTTGTGATATGATAAATTTTATAGCAAGGACATGATGAGGTATAGGTATAGTATATGATTAAGAAGGTTAAGTATATGTGCTATGTGATTAAATGATAAGTGACTAATGATGATTTATATGTATGCATGTATTTCTTAATAGATAATCTGATATGATTTATATGATGATGTATGTATTGCTTGGTTAATTGAATAATATGTTGAGTAAAAGAATAGATATAAGAGGATATAATTATAAGATATAAATGATAAGAATATTGATAGTGGAATAAGGTTAGAGATTTAAAATAATGTGTGATATGTATATGTTATATATAATGTTATATTATTTTGATGTGGCATTATAAGATGATATGTTCATGCATGTGTAAATAGTTGGAGTTCTTTTATAATTTAATGCCTCACTAAGTCAAAGACTTAGCGTGTGATTGTTTCACACGTAGGTTACAGAACGAGAAGAGAAGTTAAGAGGAGCAAGACAGGTTAGCACATTCCTTACGAATATCAGATTAGAAACCTATGGAATCTATGTATTTTGTGTTACAAAATTTAGTTGGCATGTAGCTACAAGATTTGGATTGAATATGCTCTGATTGGTTTGTAAAACGATTTAATTATAATAATTTCTATAAAGTACTCATTTTTTTTCAAATGATGAATTTAAGATTTTGGTGGATTTGTAAAGAAAAGAGTTTTGAAAAGTCAATGTGACACCTCGGACTCGGATACGGGTTGGGGGTGTTACAGGGGAAACCAAGCGAAGGCAAACGTTCTTAGTCTCAGATCCACAAACATCATTTTTTTCTTTTTGATTCTTGAAAGAGAGAGATAAATAGAGAGAGTGGGGAGTTCTCCTATCCTCACACACTATCTTCTTTCAAAAGCGGTCTACCATCGATACTAACCTTTGAGCTAAATCAGCTGCATTTCACCAGCATGGCTAGAGAGTTGAAGAAACATTTGAAGAGGCTCAATGCCCCTAGGCTTTGGATGCTTGACAAACTGGGTGGTGCTTTGGCTCCAAAGTCATCATCTGGACCACACAAATCCAGGGAATGCTTGCCACTGATTCTTGTTATTCGTAACAGATTGAAGTATGCTCTCACATACAGAGAAGTTGTTGCTATTCTCATGCAGAGGCATGTTATGGTAGATGAGAAGGTTCGCACGGATAAGACCTATCCTGCTGGTTTCATGGATGTTGTGTCCATTCCTAAAACAAATGAGGACTTCCGTCTTCTTTTTGACACCAAAGGACGTTTTCGTCTTCATGCCATCACTGGTGATGAAAGCTAGTTTAAGCTGTGCAAGGTTCGATATGTCCAATTTGGCCAGAAAGGTATTCCATACCTCAATACATATGATGGGCTTACTATCCACTACCCTTTAAATATATTATAAATGAGACCATGTTTTAATAGCTAAACCCATTTGCATGTAACCCACGTGTATTTATTTTTTTTAGTTTTTATTTTTTTTTATTTTTCCCTTTTTTACTAACTTTTATTTATCTTTGTTATCTATTGTATTTATTTTGCTATTATTATTATTATATTAATATTTTTTTTCTTTTTTCATATTTTTTCTATTTTTTATAATCTAACATTTTTTACTTTCTAGGGATGTTTTCAATCGATTAAAGGTAATTAATTCAAATCGAATTTTTAAATTTAAATTTAAATTTTCGTAATTAAAGACAACCGACAAATTAATTGGTACCGAAAGGGCGGTTCAAGGGTGCTAATCCTTCCTTGACCGTAATCGACTCTCTAATCCGACACGTTTCTGGTAAAACACAGATCAGACAAGATGATGTCCGATCTGCCTAAATGTTTTTAAAATGGTCGGTGGCGACTCCAATTCGTTTAATCCAAGTCGAAGCCCAACTCCAGGGCCTACCCGAAAGACGGCCGCGACACCTATAATCGTTGATGTTGTATTTTATAGATCAACTATTCATTTACATTATGTTATTGAGTCAATGCTTGGAACATTATGCCGTTGAGTCAGTGCTCGAAAGTAACAACAATACAAGTAGACATCATATCCCAGTCAACAGGTTAACGTCCAACTTAGACAACCACTAATTTTTTTAATAGAAAATGATGAGTTTGGAACATATGAGTAGTCGGGTGATCATTTTATAACTTTTAATAGTTGGAAGACTAAAAAAAGTAATGTCCTATAGTCGGGGGATCATTTTATAACTTTAATAACCAAGGGACTTAACAAAGTAACCCTCTATAGTCGGGGACCATTTGTGTAATTTACCTAGTTATATTAATTGACAATCATTAAACTTAACATTTACAGAATCAATTTAATGGTTATTAACATGACATTAATTATACGTACTCATCAAGATTTTCTTTTGTTAAATTCATTATAGAAATTAATTGAATGAAGTTATTGAAGTGCTTAATTAATGATAGGAAATTAATGTAACCTAAGACATCTTCTTAAAAATTATTGTTTTATAATAATTTAAGTATTAAAAGTATATTATTTTTTTCATTTATATATTTAAAATATTTTTTTAAATCAAAGTAGGTATCTAAAATATATTATTTTTCATTGTACCTAAAATATTTTTAGTTAATTTCATTTCAATTTTAGTTTTAAGTACCTAAATAAAAAGGATGCTATACTTCAATTACCTACTTTAATAAAGAAATATTTTATAAATGTTTAGATATATATTTTAAATATTTGAATGAAAAAAGATAATATACTTTAGAGATCAAAATATATTTTAAATATCTAGATAAAAAAGTATAGTATATTTTAGATAATTATTTTTTGGGTAAAACTACATATTTACTTACTCAATTATCACTTTGGTTCTGTTTTGGTCATCCAACTATTTTTTTTAAAACCATACTTAATGTTATATTTTGATTCCGTTTTAGTCACCTTCTATTAAAAAATAAACAGAAGAACAGTCATGATATATTTTTTAATTTTTTTTCAATTATGACCTGACATTATTTTTGGTGATATGTCAACATCACTATTAATTTTTTAACGGTGAGTGACCAAAATGGAACTATAGATAACATATTGAAAAAAAATAAAAGTTGGGTGGCTAAACGGAACCAAAGTAATAGTTAGATGACTGAATACATAGTTTACTCTTTTTTATAAAAAAAATAGGCCTAAAAACTATTATATAATTTATATTTAAAATCTTCGTACTCAATTTCAAATTTTAGAAGTGACATTGCTGGAAATACCAGAAACATAGTGGCAAAAATATTCATATTTTTTATAAATTAAAAAATTTCATATTTATGACTATTTGTATTTATTTATTTATTTTAGTCTGGGTAAAATAACTGCCGTGAATGGCAGAAAAGGTAATTTATAGCTAAAATGAGGGGCATTTAGCGTTCCAAAACGGAAAGAGAAAAGGAAAAGCGAAAAAGTTAAGGGACGCGACCTGTAAATATACGGAAAGTTAAAGGATAGATAGAAAATCAAATTCAATTTCATTTTTCGAGCGAGGAAAGTAAATATTTTCTAGAGGTAGATCTGAGTCAAGCAATTAACTTGGTATAGGACTCGGTCGACTCGTGCTATAGATGCGACTCTTCGCTTCAAAGATTCAGATCGTCAACCTTCGGATCCTGTATTATTCAAATTGACGTTAACCTTTCGATTTAACTTACCTTCTCTCTTTCTGAAGTTTAGACTTTCACGAGGCCGAATTGGAAAGGAAAGGAAAGGAAAACCTAATCGATTCCGCCGGGTATCGGATACTATTTTGGATGCTGCACCTGCTTCCTCAGGTTTGGCTTTTCTTGTTTTTACATTTTGTCTATTTGTTTATTGTTTATTGTTTGGCTGCCTACAAAATGAACGAAAATAAACGAAGGAAGATAAATGAATATTTTTGGTGATTATTAAAAAAACATGTGGAATTTAATTTAGAGTAAACTAGTGAAAACATTTATTTTTTATTTTCTTTTTCCTTTTTTTTGTCTGTAATTTACTATTTTTTGGTGTTTAAAAAGCAAACTCTCGTGGCGCTAATATGGAAGTTTTACTTATTGGAGATCTTTCTTTTGTTTATTGCTTGTTTTTAGGATCGCATTTAAAGATTTGAACTCCGTGGAAGCTGTAACTTCTCTGTAAATGGAACTGAGGATGAAAAAAATGACTATCATTTGAGCTGATGTAAAGAAATTACCGCATTGCCAATTAATCTTTTAACATGTGTTAGTATTGAAGTTGCATAGTAAAGATTAAAAGCCCTAAACCTTAGAAAATTTTGAATCATTTATCTTAAAATATAGTGTTTTGGAGAATTTGAGATTAAGCTAGGAGTGGATTTTTTTGTTTATCATTATGTTTCCGATGATAGGAGTATTGGATACGGAGGAAAAGATAATCTAGGAATATAAATCTAAAGACGGAGTCAAGTATAATGGAGGATCTTTCCAAATATTCCCATAGTCCTGTCCATTTAGCTGTTGCCCGCCGTGATTATGCTGGGCTTAGGCGCATTATCTCGACACTCCCTCGGCTTGCTAAAGCTGGCAAGGTTAATACTGAAGCCGAATCCCTTGAGGCTGAGAAACAGGCTGATGCTGTCTCGGCTGTCATAGATCGTCGTGATGTCCCAGGTAGGGAGACTCCACTGCATTTAGCAGTTCGATTGAGAGATCAGATCTCCGCAGAGATTTTGATGGTGGCTGGAACAGATTGGAGTCTTCAGAATGAGCAGGGTTGGAGTGCTTTGCAAGAAGCTGTTTGCACAAGGGAAGAGGCAATTGCTATGATCATTGCTCGACACTACCAGCCGCTTGCCTGGGCAAAATGGTGCCGGAGGCTTCCCAGGATTGTTGCCTCAGCAGCTCGTATCCGTGACTTTTACATGGAGATGTCTTTTCATTTTGAAAGTTCAGTCATTCCATTTATTGGACGCATTGCACCGTCAGACACCTACCGGATTTGGAAGCGGGGTTCAAATCTCCGTGCTGATATGACACTTGCTGGATTTGATGGGTTCCGTATTCAAAGATCGGACCAAACATTCCTCTTTCTAGGGGAAGGCTACACTTCTGAGGATGGGAATGTTTCTCTTCCTCCAGGCTCTTTGATTGTTCTTTCTCACAAGGAAAAAGAAGTTACAAATGCCCTAGAGGGGGCTGGTGCACAACCAACTGAATCAGAAATTGCTCATGAAGTGCAATTGATGTCTCGAACTAATATGTACAGGCCTGGTATTGATGTCACTCAGGCTGAACTTGTTCCTCATTTGAACTGGAGGCGACAAGAGAGAAGCGAGATGGTTGGAAACTGGAAGGCTAAAATTTATGATATGCTTCATGTGACAGTCAGTGTGAAGTCAAGGAGGGTTCCAGGTGCAATGACTGATGAAGAGCTTTTTTCTGTGGATGATGAAGAAAGGATGCCAAATGGTGGTGAAAATGACGAGTATGATGATGTATTGACAGCTGAGGAAAGGATGCAGTTGAATTCGTCACTTCATATGGGAAATTCAGATTGTTTTGATGATGATGAGCATGGAGTTGTTGACTGCCAAGAAAATGGACCAGGAGGTTCCTATGAAAATTGTGAATCAAATGGTGTTGCTAAGGAGAAGAAGAGCTGGTTTGGGTGGAACAAGAAAGGCTCAAAGAATTGTGATGATCCTGATGATTCAAAAATTGGGAAGTTCTCAAAGTTCGCTCCTGAAGGTAGCAATCAGAAACAAGCTGATAGTCGTAGATCATCATCTGAATTTGCAAAGGAAGATGCTGCAGATGGCAAGAAGGGTAAAGATAAAAGCAGCAAGAGGAAGAAAAAGAAAGGGGGAAATAATGATCCCAAACTTGAGAGTGAGTACAAGAAGGGTTTGAGACCTGTTTTGTGGTTAACACCAGATTTCCCTTTAAAGACAGAGGAACTCCTGCCTTTACTTGACATATTAGCCAACAAAGTCAAGGCTATAAGGAGATTAAGAGAGCTTTTGACAACTAAGCTGCCTTTGGGCACATTTCCTGTCAAGGTAATTTAAGCTATATAAAGCCAACAACACAAACATTTATGTGATTTGAAGTCAAACATTCAGTTTAGGTTTCAATTGTTTTCATAAATCATGTTTTTATTTTATGTCAGTGAAGTTTTCTCTATTTAATTTGTTCTTTTTGAGGTTGGAACAGAGGAAGTTATGATAAAAAAAATACTGGAACAGAGGAAGTTATGATAAAAAAAATACTGAAGTAGATTTGAGGCTTCACAGTTGACTATGAGTACTAGTAATGTCTGAAAATGAAGAGCCATCAATATCTTTAGGCAGGAAAAACTGTACTAGGTTAGAGCAAATACTCAAATTGCTATGAACACTTTGCTGGCCTTATTTTACTTGCTTAGCTCCTGTGATCTAGTCACCCATTTTCTTCACATCAATTCTAACAAACACAAGAAATGAATCTATTAGTGGTATCTTTGGTCCTATGGTGCATAAAATTCGATTACATTTTGGTGTTGATTGGAAATTAACTTGAATAAGTGCTGAATTAGGAGGTTGTTTTGTGTTAACTAGTGAATTGAGGTCCGGTTGTGCAATAGATTGTGAGCTTATTGTTATTTGCGAATTACTTATATAATGTACATGCATGGAAGAAGTCATTCTTATATTATTAATGGTTTCTGGTTGAAATGCTTAGGATGGTTTGGAAATTGCTCACGTGAACTGTGTTATTAGCATTTGTGTTTGATAATAGAAGACAGAGATAGTTTTTGTGTATGGGTGGTGTAGAAATAAAATTTATTCGATGGGAATATGCTCTTTCACCATCTTTCTTTTTGTTGGATCTACAATTCGTGCAACTGTCATAATGCATTAGTGCTTGATGCTTTCGGACCCTAGCTGTAGTCACTAGGTGAAATCTTGTCTCATATAGGTATTAAGATTTAAGTGTCTTGTCATTTAATATTTCAAAATGATTGGGTGAGTGGAAATATAAATTATCCTTGAATGTGGAAATGAATATCTTTAGGTTTCAGAGGTTTAAGTTACGTTGGACCTATAAATTTTAGAAGGTGAAGCCACTTCTATAATCAATATTTATGTTCGCTGTTTGATGGAATCTGCCTAGAAGGCCAGAATTCTTTACTAAAATACGTAGATATGATTCAGACATTACAAAGCATTGTTTTGGTTATTATTTACATTTCTACCTTTGTATTTCTAGTTTAGGAGGCCACCTTGTTGACAGTGAACCAGATGCAATGTGCATTATAGTGAGGCTGCAAAATACCCTATTTATTCTTTTGCCAGTTCTATTATATTTCCTTTGAACATTTCTATCATGAATATTAACTTCGAAAGTGACCCTTATAAGATCTTCATTCTAATGTCTATGTTGAAACTTTTGTGGAAGTACAGTAGAAAGTGGTGTCTTATGAGTGTGACATGCTTTCTCAACAATTTGTATTGGGTCAGTTTCCTGTAAAATATCTATTTTTAAAATAGCTTTCTATTTAAATTTTGAATGGATTCACATTGATATCTTATTCATTCCCTATTCTAGGTTGCCATCCCTATTGTCCCAACTATTCGAGTTCTTGTCACTTTCACTAAATTTGAGGAGCTTCAGCCGGTGGAGGAGTTCACAACACCTCCTTCCAGCCCAATTCATTTCCAGGATGCTAAGTCAAAAGAATCAGAGGGTTCAACATCATGGATTTCGTGGATGAGAGGGACTCGCAGTGCCCAGTCAAGTGATAGTGATAGTAATCGGTACAAGGGCGAGGTTGATCCTTTCCACATACCGTCCGACTATACCTGGGTTGACGCTAACGAGAAAAAACGTCGCATGAAAGCCCAGAAAGCCAAAAGCAAGAAACACAGAAGGCCTGCCACAACCAAAGGTGGGGATGGAGGCCAGCAGGTGAATGAAGAGGTGGAAGGATAATTACACGATCCGGTTGTTTTACCCTTTTAGTGGCACCTACAACGGGTCGAAGAGGTAAGCCCCCCCATGCCCATCTGATGTTTTAATTCTCCAATGGGGCAGTTGATTAGCTGAATGATTGGTAGGGGAATATCATTGTTTAAAGAAGATCCTTGTCTTCTGTTTTGTTATGTGATGTGAAATTGGATAGGGACCAAAATCTCCTCTTTTTTAACTAGCTTTGTTTCAGTTCTATTTTTTATTGGACTTCAAATCTCTGTATATAAGCTCTTGGTCGTCAAAGTTTCATTTTTGTGATTGTTATTCTTTTACCTGTCATTGTTAGTTCTTTTTTCTTGCTCTTTTCCCCCACCTTTCGGGTCGTGTAAAGGTAAACTGGTAAAGGTTTGACAAGGATTTCAGGCTTGCATCAAGTGATACTCGCATATAGGTACTCAGATTTGGATGCAAGTGTCTGTCAGAAGCTAGTATGTATCAACACTTTCTTCGGATAGGTGTGTTATTCTAAATATCGAATAGTCGAAATATAAAACAGTTGCTCATTCAAAGCTGGGACAAGAGATTTGTTCCATTTAATTGCAACTATATCTACATATGTAGTCAGGGATCTCCTTGTTCATTTAAATACATGAAAAGAGACTAAACATTATTTGCAGAATGGCATGTATGAACAAAATTAATAGCTATAGTTTGTTTATCTAATATATGCATGCCTACAGTCAATCTCTGGTTCACAGGTTTCTCTACCAGAGCCTATCCTTATTGACGCTCAAGTATCCAGCCATTACTTTCCCTCCGGTGTTCCTCATGCCATCTACGAGAAGGCACCGTGTCTATCCCGATGCACCGATAAAAAAGTTCGATTCAACTGCCATCAAGAAATTTAAAAGAGGATTGTTCGGGCTGGTTTTTCTTCGTATGCAGCCATCGATATGATTCATCAAGAAAGAAATTTGGTAGGTATATAATTTTTCCAATTGATATCATGGAAAACGAGGGAAGTTTTTTGGTTATTCCAAGTGATATCTCAGTGGAGATTCCGAAGCGTGTTGTGCAGGTTCAGGTTGAAATTCTAATAAGTCCAGGTCTTTAACAATTAAGGTTAGATATAATTCTAATGTGTGGCGACTTTGATTGGTGGATGTAGGCTGAATTGTGCTATGTAGCACTTGACAACACTACAAGATGGGAACATCTAACAAAAAAAAAAATCGCTTAAAAACGACAGAAATCGATTGTAATCGAAAATGTTATCGAAAATATAATATTTTAGGTTGTATGCAACTTAAAATATTACATTCTACGTAACATTTTCGGTTACAACCTAAAATGTTAGATGCTTCATAACATTTTCGGTTGGCAATTAAAAAATGTTACATTTTTCGTAACATTATGGGTCAAACAAAATTGTAATGAAAAAGATAACATTTTAGGTTGTGTAAAGAATAGCAAGCCATGATAGATAAAAAAAATCAAGCAAAACATTATTATTCGTGCTACACCAAGATAAGGAGGAATAGTAAGTCGTAATGGATCAAAGAATTTAAACAAAGCATTGTTGTTCATGCTATACCAAGACAAGGAGGAATAATAAGCCATGATGGATCAAAGAGAACCTAAGCATCAAATAGTAAAAGGACAATGCAAAAGGACAAGCATTCAATGAAGTTATTGTTCAACCTCTTGTCATTTTAAACTATTATGAATTATCTTTTTTGAATTATTGTATAACTTTAGTCATTTTCATTAGCCGAAAAAAAATGTAAAAAAGAGATGGGAGCTATGTATAAAAAGGATCTAATTTTATGTTGGAAGACACGACCTCATTTTTTTATTTAAAGAATAAAATTATCTCAGAATCAAGATTCCCATTTCAATTTTATTTATTTTAACAAAATTTTATTTGTTTAAATCAAAATAAATTTTATTAAATCAAAACCATCCGATCCTCAGATCCACGAGAATATCTGGTATCGGAGCCAAGGAGCAACCTAAGATGTTACAAAGAATGTAACATTTTTTGTTGCAATATAAAATGTAAAAATATTTTCTTTTTCATAGTATTTCGGTCATGTTCGATTTCCATCGTGTTTTAGCTTTAAATTTTAGGTTGTACCACATAACTACCTAAAATTTTCAAGAAAAAAAAAACTCAAATCTTTTAAAAAATTATCTCCAAACAACCTTCAAATTCAAGAACAAGTTGAAGCAAAATTTTAAATTTTTATTATATAATGTTTAAACAAATTTGGATATTATACTAATATGTAATGGAGGTAGGTTGAACTGTGCTATGTAGCACTTGAAAATTCTACAGGATAGAAATATCTAAAAAATCTCGAAAGTCTAAAAAATCAGCCTAATTTAAGATTAAAAAATGACAGAAATCGAGTGTGGCCAAAAATGTTATCGAAAAGTATTACATTTTAGGTTAAAATATTAGTTTCTTCATAAGATTTTTAGATGGCAAAAGAAAATGATACATTCTTTTATAATTTATAGGTTGCAATTGAAAATGTTATAAAAAAATACAACATTTTAGGTTGTGTAACATTCGATTTCCGTTGTTTTTTAACTTTAAATTTTAGATTGTACCACATAACTACCTAAAAATTTCAAGCAGAAAAAAAAAACTCGAATCATTTAAAAATTTGTCTCCAAACAACCTTCAAATTCAAGAACAAGTTGAAGCAAGCTTTTAAATTTTCATTATATAATGTTTAAATAAATTTGGATACAACGTTTTGAATTTTTCTTGAATATAGTATTAGTCATTAGATTAAATAAATGTTTACATATAATATTTAGTTAGTTTAAAAATATTTAAATAAGTCAACAATTTTTAGAGAAAACGGTTATAAGCTCTCAAACGACACTCTCCTTCCTTAAGTTGTGAATTTATTGTCTATTAGGAGCAAAAATTTCCCCTTGTCCCAGCAGAAATTGTTCAAAAAAATATTTAAATAAAATATATTTTTCTTTAATTTGTTGTATATTTTATAATCAACGTTTATAAGAAGTAGAACTGTTTTTGTTGTTGTTGTTGTAAACATTGTGGAGTAAAATGCATTAAATAGAAATAAATTGGGGGTGAAACCAGAATTACGAGAAGTAAAAATGGACTAAACTGAATAAACATAAAAACATTAGAGCATAAAGGTGACATTAATCCTTTCCTCAAAAACCCCTAATTATTTAGTTATGGTTGTTTGCTAACTTAACCATCATATAACAGCTCTGTAGAGACCAAAATTCTGGAAAAGAGAATTGCAGGAGCCAGTAGCGGTTGGACTGGGAAGGGGGAAAACAAACCGTAAATATTAAAAATTTCGCCCACCGTGGGGCTCGAACCCACGACCACAAGGTTAAGAGCCTTGCGCTCTACCAACTGAGCTAAACGGGCCTTGCTCATGAAGACTAACTTTATTAATTTAATTGTTTAACATCACTATCTATTTGCTTTAGATGTAAACTAAAAAAATAGTAAGGGATAAGAATTTCACGAGAAATAAATTTAAATCTGATCGATGTCTGCCACATCACCTGAAGACAAGTCCTACGTGGAAAAAAGGTACCAACCCGATAAATAATAAAAAATAGTATCGTATTGAGAAATATTTTTTTAATGGATGATATTTGGGTAAAAAACCCAAACCCAAACATCATCAAATCAATCCAGGCAAAGAACATGCTTAATGTGTTGAAGATTTACTGTAAATGGACTTTTTGGTGTACAAATAATGTTTATAATTCAAAGCTAGCTAAATGTTTACATAAAGTCAACAAATAGTGGCAACAGTAGTATAGCAAGAAAAGGAATTCCCTACACTACTTTTGTTGTGCTCGTCTTGGCCCTCGTTGTCCTTCTGCAGCTTTACTTTCATCGACGATTCGGTCGTTGGAAACGTATGAAATTAATTTACATCTATCCAGCAAAGATATCACACATCATGAAAGAGACGCCTTATCTGGTCAATGTCTGCTGGCATTAATGTAACAGGGCAGCGCTTATACTGTGGCAATGAAATACAGCACAAATCAAATAAGTGCTTCAAGCTTTAGAAAGGAAAAAGATCTACTCAATGCTGAAAAGAACTTAAGATGAAAATAAACATGGATAATCTAAATGCATGCATACACGGTTCTTTTCACTGAGCCTTGCTGAATCGTCTCTCAACTTTTATAAACTATTAAAAATAACTAAATCCGTAAATGCACGGAAGCTTTGGTTTTAAGAAGTGGGTCTCCTTGAAGTTGGATAAGAGAGAAATTGCTTCTCATCGACAACACAACGAATTAATAAAACATATTCATTTTACTTAAAGAAGATATTTCCAATATTACTAGACTACTACTTCAAAGGGAGTCCAGGGAAGTTTCACTTAAGGTTGGAACAAATGCGAAAGGGAAAATATAATTTGTCAATTTTATGACATGATTAAAGGGTATCCTTCTGAAGGAATTCATACATTCTATGAAGCCCTTTTGGCAAGTTTCCCTACATACCATCATACATGTGAAGTGCGAAAAAAAATCACTTGGTTCACCAAATAGGGTTTAAAGGCTTTACCTGAGAAACATATTTGTGTGTGCAAGCATAACAGAAGACAAATCCTGAAACTGTAACTACTGATGGATTTGCACGCTTCTGTGAGCACAGTGGACAGATTGTTCTATCAGGTGCCAAGGGGATCCCATCTTTGGCAACCTGCATGGATGATTAGTGAAATTTTTGGTTATTAAGCAACCGAGTGAACAAAGCTTTCCCTTCTTATTTATTCTATTTTGGGATTGATAAATTGATAGAATAGAAACTTCCGCCAAAATCCTCAAATGGTTGCATAGTTTATGACCAATACATTAAAAGAAACAATGCCATCATTTCCTAGGCGATATCCCTGATTTAATATTCATCAATATATACAATGGAACACATGGAAACAGACATGCTCATAGATTATTCTCCATTTTCTTAAAAGAAATATGGTCCACGAAATAACAAGGAATTGTTTAGTGAGCATCTATATGTGAGGAGACAGAGAGGTGAATTTCTCACCTTTGGGGGTGGTGGTGGTGGAGTTGGGGGATACACAGTCGGAGCCAACATTCTCTCCTCAGCAGATTGATACCACCATTCCATCATCTATGATTATTGTGCACAAACAAAGATTATCCATATTGAAAAGGAAGTCAAAGCAAATTCCATTTCTATTCACAGAAATAAAGTTGAACATTACATGAAAATAAAGGTTTCAAGGAACAAACAAATAGCAAAGAATAGTTAACATTTAAATATTAACTTAAGAAAAGATGACAGAACTTTAAGAATTGTCAGATTTTATTGATATTGACTATTAAATCTCAATGATGTCAACTAGTCTTTCTACAACCAAAAAAATATCACTTGTACAGAATGTTGGTAGATTACTTGGTTATAAGGTTCATAAAACATCTTAATAAGAAAAATAGATGCAGAATTCTACCAAAAATACAACTGAAAGAACTCTTTGACACTTTTCTAGATTAGAATGTTGGATCCCATCGCTAGTCTTTGATCGGATTTCAGCCTGTTTTGTTCTTATTTTTGCTGCTCTTCTATGCAAGCCATATAGAGACTCAGCAAAAGAAGCATCTGTATAAGAATGTTATATAAGAGAAATGAGTCTCATTGACCCCAACATACATATTACAACTGCAACTAACAAAATTAAAGTAAAATTTACAACCAAACACTTCAAACAACATATAATGGGCCTTACTATAAGCTTCCAATGCAAGAAACAGGCTAGAAAGATGTTGAATTCCATAAAGAGCTAATAATGATAGTTTATCTTTTTTTTTTGGATAGAAATAATGATAGTTTATCATATACATAAAATGACCTTGTTCTCTGAGGAAAGAAAAGAAAAAAATTAGGGAACAGACAATGTGCTTCTACCTCTTACCACAAACAAGCTGGTTAGTTCTAGGGTTCAGGTTAAGGTTCATTGATGTTCAAAAAAGTAACCCAAAAAGTTTTTTCCGTATGCTAGAACTAATTGACGGTCTGCTACAACTCATTTTGAACAAGTGAGATCATGGAGCACAGTCAAGCTTTGAAATTTAAGAAGTTCTCCATGTCATATTGAAACAACCAGAATAAACTAAACTACCACCATCTCTGCTTATTCTCCTACACCATACAATTTCAATGGGTGAACGGAATGAACGATTGTATATGAATTATGACATAAAACAATTTTCAACACCTTCACTACTATCAAAGATTACATTGTATTTCATGCAGAAGCAACAAAAACAGATCCATAGTTCACAGAGACACAATAGAAAGCTAATAATAATTCCATACATAAATTGAACTCACTGTACAAATTGAGTGAAATCAGAGTGAGCATTAAAGTTTAGAATAACACATATAACTCGGAGGAAAACTAAGACTGGAGTACATAAAACACTGTCTATAATGTGGAAATAGGAAGACTCAAATAAATGTTGATAAAAAATACCTAGAAAAGAGGTTTAATTAGTATAGTAACTAAAAGAAAATCAATGCAGGAGGAGACCTGTAGTTCGTAGGCTATGCGTCTCAAGAACCAACATCAGCAAAGCAAAGAATCCATCTTCATAGTCTAACACCTTATGGCAGAATTGGTTTTCTCAATGCCAATACCTATCAATCCAAAAAATAAACCTCAAAGTACTTAATCCCGGGTAGCTATAATAACAGTACTCAAATCCATGAAAAAGAGTAGTTATTGAAGCAATCTGGAAAAAAAATTGTAATCAATCTACAAACTTACACTAAACAATAAGAAAAGAAGGCCTTTTGGAACAAACTGTTTGTTCCTCAGATACTTAACTAAAACATAAAATTATTTCATTCTAAAAGTTCCATAAACATGCATATGCACAAGAACCCAAGATTGACCCACTAATTGAATAGAGAATTTTTATAGAAAAACTGAAGAAATTTGAGAAATCATAAAGGAAAACAGAAATGGGTATTTCATATATATATATAAAAATGCTTCTTTTTTTTGTTTCAAATGTAAAGACAAATAGATAAAGGCTGACCCCAATTGAGTAAGTGAGGGCTGCACGAAGACTAGCCGGGAGTTGCTGAGCTGCATCCATTTCAAAGAATGTGGGACGAGTCCCTTGCCCTCCCACTTGAAACAACATCTTCTTCTTCTTCTTCTTCTTCCGCCGCTGCTAATCTCTTCGCGTGAAACTTTCCAGCTTCGGGTTTTTTTGATTTGGGGCTCCGGCAGTTTCCTTTTTCTTCATTTTGATTTGATCATGTCTTTATGGGAAAAGCACACACCACACCCTTATTTTTAACAAGTTTTATAATTGACGACCTACAGTTCTATTGATGATTCAAATTGCACTCCCATTACTAGGTATATTCATTGTCCGATTTTAAACGAATTAGTCGATCAAATTAAAATTTAGTCCAGTTAATTGGTCGAGTAATTCAATTAATAAATTGAAATAATTAAATATATTAAATATATAATATATTATATATATTATACATATATTTTAAGTTTAGACCTGTTAAAATCCAAATTCAATTATTATTAATCGCACTAGATCTATGAAAATTTCAAGACTCAATCAAATTTAAATTAATTCGAAAATAAATCGAATTAGCGGAATTTTTCTCGATCGAGTCAATAATTTTTTAAAAAAATCAATTCAATTAACTATTAAAGGAAAATTTGATTAATTTAATTTTAACTCAATTTGATCATCAAACAAATTAATCGATTGAATTTATACACTTTGTCGAAACGATTTTTTAACCGGGGTGGAAAAACGCGTTATTTTTAATTGTTCTCTTTACGATTGAATTTTAATTAAAAACAATGCAATTTTAGAAAACCTCTCGTTTCGAAAAAATTGGGATTCCTTTTAAATAAATAAAAATGTAGGTTCGAGGAGTCGCCACCAATCTTTGATTAGGGTGTGATTGGGCACCCAAAAACGTTGTCATTTTAAATAAAAATTAATTTTAATTAAAACGACAAATTTACGGTCTACGTTACCAAAATCCAAGTTCGGGAGTCGGTTACGTGTGGGGAAGGATTAGCACCCCCACAACGCCCTAAATCGGTACCTAGTCGATTAATTAATTTCTTTGCGACGAATTTCACAAGTTCAAATTTAATTTGATTAATGATCCCTTTAAACGACAAACATGCAAATTTGCAACATTCAAAGCAACAAAATAGATTTAATTTAAAATTACCAAGTCATTAGAAAGATAAAGAATATTCGATTATTTAAAAATATCGAGACCAGATCTTTAGTTCAGTTCTAACGACCTTTTCTCGAAAAGTTTAAATAGTCGAATATTTCCTTTTCTTTCGCTCCCAAATTTTACAAGGATATATCCGAATTTAATTAGGCGTTACTGACGGGATATACTTTTAATTTAAAATCGTCAAAGCGGATATCTAATCAGTTAAGACAACCACTTAAAACAATTTTAAATTAAAAAGATATTACCCTTAATTAAATTATGTAAATACATCGAGTTATGCACACGAGGTTAACACACGATATTAAAAATTATCTAATTAATAAATAATATATGAAAAACTAACATGCACTAACATTACTTAACGTATTAATATGTAACATACTAATGGGACTTAAATACGAAAAAAATAAAAACATAACATACCAAACTATACATGTTACACTAAAAACCAAATCACATTAAACCAAATTTTAATATCCAAAATATAAACAAAATAATCATTGAAATGAACATACGAGTAGTACACATAGTAAACAATGAAACCAGAATAAAACAAATCATCACCATAATGGACTAAAATTATAATAAACCCTAAACATACATAGGACTAAAAAGAAACATGCAAAACATTCAAAGTCAAAAGTCTAAGAAAACAGAAACTAAGTATATTACCACTCAGGACTAAAATGCAACATGCAGAACACGAGGGTCAAATGTTTAAAACAGTAAAGATTCAACTACAACACTACTTAGGACTAAAGTTAAATGCGGGTAAAATAAGAGACAAAATTATAAACATGCAAACAATGATTTATGGACCAAGATGCAACATCCGAAAATTAGGAGACAAAACTAAAATTCCCATAAAGCTCGACTTAAGGAACACACTGGAATGAAAAGAAAAAGGAAGGACCTAAACTGCTGTTAGCCCATTTTCCTAAAACTCGGTTCACCTCTACCAGCCTCAAGATGCTGCCGTTTCGCGCCTCCGTGAAACTACGCCGTTTTGGCGTGATAATATATGGGATATCAGGGTAAGCTTTTTACCCTAATTTCATTTTATCTCAGCCTAACCCAGACAGCCCCTCGTCGCTTCTCTCAAACTCTCCCTCTTCTAAACGAGACAAAGGCCACCGCTCCTCGCCGTAGCAGCCTCCGCCGCCTAATGGCTCCGATGAGGAACTCCCGAGCCTTAACTCTTCACTCTTAGAAAACCCAAGACCTAAATACCTCAACCACGAAACCCACTGCTAACCACCATAGCCAACAAACTCTGATGAGGAGTTAAACCTATACCCAAACCCCCGACGGCCAACCTTACCCTGAAAACGGAAGCTAAAGGCTAAGGAACTAAGGAGTTACCTTCTATCTGAGGATGATTTGACTCCGATGAATGGCGATGATACTCTCGGTTCCGGAAAGGTAAGGGTTCTCTGACTTTTGGGTCTTCTAGTTGCTAATTTTTGTTCGAAACTATTTCTATTTTTGCTGAGGGTTGCTTTCTGATCTTCGTTTGGATGGCATTTCACTAGTTTTTAGAGCTCTTCATTTTTTATAATGATTGTAAAAAAAACAAAAAAAAACTTATGAAGAAATCGGGAAAATAAACTGTAAAAATGATTTCTAGCCTTTCATTCCTCTGTAAAATCATGGAAGGATCCCCTGTTCACATTGCTTTCGAATACGGGGGAATCCTTCTCCAGTTACACTGCTTTTCGTTCAAGAACCCCCTTGTTGTTACCGAAAAATCCCCTCCTCTGTTGGTTTTTTTGGTTCCGTGCTCTGCTGTTCGTGAGCTCTCTATTGGTATCCTTCTTTCCCTGCTCTCATGTTCTTTGCTTGTTCTCCAATTGATCACTGACCCCTTCTGCTCGAAATGGTTACCCCTATTCCGAATCCCCTTCCTCTCTGGTCTCTCCCCTCCTTTGTTGGTGAATTTTTTTTGGTTATGTTCTTGATGGCTAATGGTCGATGGATCTCCCCCCTCTGCTGTTCGTGATTGCTAACCGAGAGCCCTTCCTCTGTTCCTTCTATATTTTTCCCTCCCGTCCTTTGTTACTGCTCTTCTGCTTTAACCCCCTATTGTTCCCTTGTTCTTCGCGTGTTGTAGGTCACGGGTGATGGGGAGCCGAGCTTGTCTGCTCGGGTATGGTCCTGGCAGGAGCTTCTGGTGGTGTTTGCTCGGGGTGCCGAGCCTTGTCTGTCGTGCTTCACGTGGGTGGATGGTAAGCCCGGGTTGGAAATGGTGAAGGCACTGGCACGGGTTGGAAATGGTGAAGGCACTGGCACGGGTTGGAAATGGTGAGCTCACGTGATGTTTCAACCGGGTCCTATTTTGGGTTTGATGAGTTTCAGGTTTGGGTATGATGACCTATTGTAATTGGGTCCGATTTGGGCCTCATTTGTAATTTGGGTTTAGGTTTATAAGATGTACAAGGACTCTAAACATTTAATTTGGATTTGGGATTGAATTTGGGGCTTCAATTTATATCTTGAATTCCAAAACGAAGCAAATATGATCACAATCCAATTAAGCACCTAAAATTCCCAAATGCAAGCTTCCTCGCTTCATCATTTGAATTAATTCTTCATCGAACACCTTCATATTAATTTGATCATCTTCAAATGGATTCAAATGGATTCAAATGGCTCGGACGAAATTGGGGTATTACAGCTGCCCCTCTTTGCTCGTTGTTGTGAACAGAATAATGTGGCAAAGACAAAAAATAACCTAATTTTGTCTGACCGCACCGTCTATTTCCCTTCTTTAGTCTTATTCTTGACTTTCGCCTCTATCTCACGTGCACAAACCCGAGAATATTCGACTTTTTTTTTTCCGATGGTTTGCTCCAACATTCTTCTATGAAAGCTTAAAATGGCTCGGACGACTCATATTGTACTTGGGTATTTTTGTCCAATTCCATCTTCTTACTTCAAAATTTGATGAGGGATATGCTCCACTCCTCCCCCGGGGTGAGACTTGAAAAATCCTTGGAAAACATGTTCACTCCCTATTCCTTCATGGAGTGGAAACTCGTACAATCTTTTGCCTACAGGTTCGCTCCCTCTTTCTTCAGGGAGTATAGAACTCGAAAATCCTTTGAAAACGTGTCTGCTCCTTATTCCTTCAGAGAGTATGAGACTCGAACAATCTTCAACAATCGGGTCTACTCCCTATTTCTCCAGAGAGTATAAGACTCACAATCTTCATCAATCGCGTCTGCCCCCTATTTCTTCAGAGAGTATAATACTCGAACAATCTTCAACTATCGTGTCTCCCCCCTATATCTTCAGAGAGTATAAGACCCACAATCTTCAACGATCGTGTCTGCTCCCTATTTCTTCCGTGAGTATAAGACCCACAATCTTCAACAAATGGGTTCGCTCCCTATTTCTCTAGGGAGTATGGAACTCAGACATATTCTTCAAATGGGTTCGCTCCCCCTTTCTCTAGGGAGTATAGAACTCGAAAATCTTTTCAAACGGGTTCGCTCCTTCCTTCTTTAAGGAGTATAGAACTCGAACATCTTCAAACGGGTTCGCTCCTTCTTTCTTTAAGGAGTATAGAACTCGAACATCTTCAAATGGGTTCGCTCCCTCTTTCTTTAGGGAGTATGGAACTCAGACATCTCTTCAAACGGGTTCGCTCCTTCTTTCTTTAAGGAGTATGGAACTCGAACATCTTTAAACGGGTTCGCTCCTTCTTTCTTTAAGGAGTATAGAACTCGCATATCTTCACACGGGTTCGCTCATTCTTTCTCTAGGGAGTATGGAACTCGGACATCTTCAAACGGGTTCGCTCCCTCTTTCTCTAGGGAGTATGGAACTCAAATAATCTTCATTTGCTTCACCACTTTATTGTGAAGGCTTGAGTTTGATTTGCTTCAAAGGTCGAACCTGAAAATCAAACATTATCAATCATTAATGTATGCTTGAAGATTCGAAAAACATTATACTCAAAAATTTAGAATTTAAAAGAATCTTTTCGAAATCATTTCTCTTGTGAGAGCTTGTCTCGCCGCAATTGAATACGAGAGTCTTCCTTGACTTGACTGCCATTTGAACCTCTCCCTTTCTGAGACCTTGAATCGGTTAATGACTCCTCGCGCGCGTTTCCTTTTAATCACTTGATCAGCTTCTTTGCACTCGAAAACTTTTTCTTTTTCTCGTACATCTGATGGTCGGATGGTTTGTTCCAACACTCTTCTGAGAAGGCTTAAAATGGATCTGCTTCACTACTTTTTGGTGAAGACTTAAGATGGTTTGCTTCACTACTCTCTGGTGAAGACTTATGATGGTTTGCTTCACTATTCTCCGGTGAAGGCTTCAGATTGATTGCTTCCCTATTCTCCGATGAAGGCTTCAGATGGTTTGCTTCACTATTCTCCGGTGAAGGCTTCAGATTGATTGCTTCACTATTCTCCGGTGAAGGCTTCAGATGGTTTGCTTCACTATTCTCCGGTGAAGGCTTAGGATTGACTTTTCTCCAATCTCATGTGTACAAGTCTTTCTTTATACACGAAAATCTTCGTTTTTCTTCTACATCTGATGGTCTTCACTTCAAAGCAATGCTTCTTCTGTGGATTAGACCTCTCTGTTCTTCAGGGTGTGCCTTTTTAAATGCAACTCTTTGTATTTGAGGTTTGAAATCTCCCTTTCAATCATCGGGATTTCAACATTCTGCATATTCTCTCTTCAATGGAAGACCTGTCAAAATCATGTGTTTATGCATAAATCATTAATGCAATTAAATGTATCTGTGTCATGCATTTTCTTTTATGCAGATGATGTTCTCATAAATGCATAAATGTTGAATCAATCTTTGTTTGCCTTCAAATTGGCGAACTCAGTCTTCTTCTACTTGATCATTCTTTCCAGGGTCTGTTTTCTATACTCGTGTAGCAACTCATAGTTTCCAACTTGCATTTTTTACGAGCCCTTTGATATTCTTCTATCTTCTTGTCATCTTTGCTTTCTTTCTTCACTTCGGAGAAAGTGTTTTCTCTCTCAATATCTTGCTATAGTCAGAAATACGACTGTGTTGCCCCATTTCCGTCCTCAGCTCAACTATGCTTTCAGAGTTGTTCTTTCAGGACTCTGCCATTGATCGATGCAGTTGATTTGCTTTACAAGGTAAGCTCAGCTCAAATTCCCGGTCTGCCCCTGACACTTTAAGTTGTGAGACTCATTCTCAATAATTTCTTGGTCTGAATCTTGTCATCCCAACATGATGTGGGTTCAGTCTTTCCCCAACATTATCTTATACTGGTACGGGCCTTCAAAATGCCCCAACGCCTCAAATTGTAAGGCTCATTCTTAATGCCTCCTTGGTTTAAATCTTATCATCTCAACATGATGTGGGTTCAGTCGTGCCCTAACATATACGAATGTTCTCATTCTGGTGTCACTACACAGTAGTGTTGTCAAATAGTTTGAGGGATTTTCTTCATGCTACTTAAGAAGTGATCAACCCTTCTAACACAATGTCTTTCATTTTCATTCGGGCTGAGATATGTGCCCCTTCTGAATGATGAGATAATCTTCTTCTTACTGGGTTACTGACAACGTCACAAAGAAATGTTGCCAGTTCTGTCTTTCATCTATTCTGATCTCTTGGACCTTCTACTTCAAGGTCGCGAAATGCTTCATGTTATGGCGCCGCTTATTCTTTTTCTCCAATAGAGGCACAATGAGCCTCACCCGCTTCAAGGACCTTTTACATTTGAATTGTCCTGTTTGAAAATGCTTTTCTCTTTCTCTTATTTTAGGGAGTAAAGAATGAAAGAATCTTATAAAACATTGTCCCTTAATTCAGACTCACAATCAAATCAAATCATAAACATGAATTCACAGAATATCAAAAGAATCAATAGCTCTTTAATGTTTTCAGGGTTATAAATCTTTGACAAGTGTCAAAATTGAGGGGTTGGTTTTAGGTTGGCTTCCTATTTTCTAAGGCTTCGACCACCAAAATACCATCTCTTTCTTGATCGTTGTGACCATCACAACATGCCCTTCTTTCTTGGCTTGGTATTTTAATCGGATGCGGACAAAATGACGCAAATAGTATACTCCATTACTAGACTTTCCAGAACACTTCCATTTCAGTTCTCTGAAATCTTCCATTTGTTCAAGCTTCGTAGACTCCTCTAACCAAGGTAGTGCAGAAATATCGATCTAAAAATGAAATTTCTGAGTGCTCGTGTGAAATTGACTATGACAGGTGTTCCTTAACTCCCTTAGTCCATTTTTATCGCAACTCCTTATTTAGATAAACTTGATTTAATTTGCCATTATCGGGCTAGCTGAAATCAGCTTTATTGTAATTTGCCTTTATCAGGCTAGCTGAAGGGTTCATCTCATCACAAAGTCTTTGACTTGACAATCACAGTGGAGCATACACCGAATTGCCAGGTACCCGATCAAGGTCATGGTTTGAGTATAATCTATTCATAAAGCCAGGGTTTTCGAGTTTCCTCTATAACCAATTGCCTTAGTGGAATAGCTCAGCTTTATTGTATACATGTATATTATATATTTTGATGAGTATGTGGATTCAATTTCTTAAGCTTGTCAAGAAGAACCTGTCATAGTCTAGGTGTTGTTGAATGTCAGAAAATCTCATCGTTAGAGTTCAATTTCCAAGCAACTGACCTAAACTAGATTCACCTACTCGACTATTTCATCCGTAAAGATCATAATCATCATCGAACCTCGTCAACAAAAATGGTCTAGTCAATTTTGTAATGTCATACGCAAAAGATGCCCCATGTTGTCCGCTCCTATGCATACCTGAATACCAAGCCTATGGTTCATTCCCTTATGATAGGAGAAGGCTATATCGGTTCCTGCAAGAAAAGGGTATGGTATTCGATTGTATCTTCTGGGGGTAAGGTCAAGGTCCTTGTTTTATCGGGTTTCAATCTTGTCATTTTGTCAAAGATTTATAACTCTAATCATTAAAGAGCTTTTAATTCAATTGATATTCAAAGAATTTCAAGTTGAAAATTCGATTCAATGCTCACCATCCTTAAAGTAACATGAATTCATTTAAAATATCCTTACAAACAGAAAGATGAGAAAGTACAAAAAAACATGTTCAAACAAGATGCCGCAAATGAAAAATGCGATTGTGGTGGAGCACAACCTTCACTTGTTCAACCAAAAGGCCCTACTTTCCCTAGAATAGCGGGTGCCCCGTTGGATTAGGGTTTTTACCCTCACTTACTCCCCATTTCTCGATCACTTCTCTTGTCAGGACTCCTTTTTCAACGAGCCTTTCTATCTCTTCCATCAATGGTATACACTTATCAGTGTGATGGCCCAATGCCCCTAGATGAAAATCGCAAGCACTATTCGGGTCATAGCCATAAGCGGATGGGCTAGTCTTCATTCTTAATGGCCTTGGAGTGAGGTATTGATTTTTGATTAAAGGGGATAGCAAGTCAGAAATGGGCACTTGAAAAACCTTGAGGGTCGTATTTTCCCACGACATCTTCTGCGGCCAGTCTCGGACTACCTCTCCTTTGACTTTTATCTTGTCACTTCCCACTTCTATCTTCTTTTTTAGTGTCAGAGAGGTCTCAAGAGTTAGGTAATTTATCTCTGCTTCACATACCTCGATTTCCTTGACTTTGCTCTTCTCTTTTTCAACACTCTCTTCCGTGTGTACTTCACTTGTTTTGACCCCGTCAACTCTATTCTGGGGATTGACTTTCAGCTGTTTAGCATCCACCTCTATAAATCCTTGAGCCAAAAGATCTCGGACTTGTCGTTTGAAGTTGCTACAATTATCGATGGAGTGTCCTCGGGCTCCCGCATGATATTCACAGGAAACTTTCTCATTATACCAACTCGGATAAGGGGGAAACAAAGGCTTGGCAAGACGTGGAGCAATCAGCTGGGCTTGGAGCAACTTGGGATATATCTGGCTATATGAAAGCTCTTTTGACCCTACTTTCTCCTTGCCGTTATTATGATCATATTGAAGACCCTGTGACTGACCACTGGAACGTTCACTTTGAAGGTTTAACGTTTGACCAACATCTTGGGAGAGACATTGATTTGCATATCTCCCTTCATCGACAAGTTTTGAGCTTCCGGGGAGCTTAGGTTTTCCATTTTCAAAGCATAACAACCCTTCTGTGATGAAGTTTTGAACTTTATATCTCAGGATCGTACAATCTTCTGTAGAGTGACTAAACTCTTGAGAATGATAACCGCATGATCTTTTGACACCTTGCCAGTCTGGACGCAAATAAGTATTATACCTCGGATGAAAAGGCTTTAGGAGCCCACTTTCAAAAAGAAAGGGTAACAAGTCTGAATATGAGATCGGAATCGAAATCAGAGACATCCCCTTCTTCTTCTTTCTATTCTTTTTTGCCTTCTTCACTGGCATTTGAACATCCTCTATGCCTCTCTTCTTTGAGTCCGGCTCCACTTTCGTATTAGAAGTTTCACCCTTAACTTCTGCTTTTCCCAGTATGATCTCCGTAGCATCTTCTGGAATCTTACTTGATTTTTGGAGTTGACTTGAATTACCACATCCCCTAACAGGTTCTTGATCATTTGCTATCATCACATTGGCTGCAGCGCTAACCTTCAGATTCTCACCCGAAGTCTTCATCTTTTCTTGTGTAACAGGGTCATCTGATGATTTCTCCCCATATATCACTGTAATCATCATGCTCATCAACTTGGACATTTGTTCCCTAGATTCAACTTGGAACTTCTTTACTTCATCAATCATTTCTTGTTGGGTCTTTACGAGCCGTTCTTGAATTCTCTCGATCCTACTAACTCGTGCTAATATCTCATTCATTGCTCTCTATCTTTCCAGAAACACGTCTCGGGATAACTTCAATTTGCTTTCAGAGCTTCTGCCACATCATCATTCACGAGTTACTCTCATATTTTCATGATTGATGCATGTAAAAATGCTTAAATTAATACATGCAATGCGAAAATGCAAAATGCAAATGCAAATGCACGAGGTGTTAATCCCAAAAGTGACCACTTAAGAACAACCGTTCACTTAGACAACAAGAATTTCGTAAGTACACCATGTAGTCAAAATACAACTGCGATTTTTCATCTCTTCATTTCCTTGAGTCGTACTCTTCATGGGATCTGGTATCGCACCTCCAAAGTTGTTGGCGTATTTCATCACCTTTGATGACGTCGAATGTCTTGAATCTTGAAATCTTTATTCTTATCTTCCATGCGATGTGGTCTTCTCATTTTCATGAAGAGTCTTCTCGTCTTGATGAATGGCATTCTCGTCTTGATGAATGACATTCTCGTCTTGATGAATGCTCTTCTCGTCCTTGGTACGATTGTATGTATCCCTTGACTCAACATCTTGGCCTTTACAGTTTCTTCAATCAGCTTCAGATTTCTTCATTCATCGGGTGTCCTTCATGGATCGTTTGAACATCTCTGGATCTCCTGGTTTTGACTACATAGTGGAGAATTTCTTGCCTCAATATGGTCAGCCTTCTTGTTAGTCAATCACTTGTGAATTAACACCCCTCGATGACATGAGGATGCAAATGCAATAAAATCACAATAAAACAGACATAGAACAAAAACGGGTTAGTACACATAAGATAAACAACAAGATAGTGGATACCGTAAACATCACATAAAACCTACCCTCACATGCTGGCTACCCAATCATGCTTTAGTAGATCCTACTCGACATGATATCTACCCACATGTTTTGTCATTCATAAAAGATCCTAACCGCATGGTATCTAATTCACATGTTTTGTGCGAAAATATAAAACCTAACCGCATGCTTTTCTAGTTCTCATACTTATTGCAAAAAATAAATTCGAGGAAAAGGTTAGAATGAGTTTCCCCTTCGTGTCTGCAGACAAAAATTCAACATAAGATGGGCAGAGTTTCAGTATTTCTAAAAGGGTCCTCGAATTGTCCTTTGCTGGTGCCCCCTTGGGCTTGCCAGACCCTCGATTCTCACCCATTATAGGCTTAAAACGAATCAAGTTCAATCCTAGAGGATACATTTCCCTATATCCATGCGAGAAAACTCAATGTTTTCTCGTAGACATAAAGCATGTACCCCAGAGGTTAATTGCTAAAGCCCATGCGGAGAAAAGTAATTTTCTCACGTAAGCATAGCGTTCACCCCTACTTAACGGGACAGAGCACAGTAAGAAAGCTCTAAATATCAAAATGGTTGTAACGACAGTGAGGGGAAACCCATAGTCCTTTGCCTCGATCCAAGAAAAACAATAGATTAAAACGAAGGTCAGAAAACTGAAACATGTAGATCACACGTTAGTACAACTATTTATTTGTTAATCAAAACGCAAATTAAAATGGAAACAACAATTTAAAACAAATCAGGGATCAAAAACCAAATTAAAGTGAACTTACAACTTTCGTTTGCAAAGACAATTAATTAATCGACTATAGGCCTGACTCTCTAAAAAGTCCCCAGCGGAGTCACCAAGCTGTCGAAACGATTTTTTAACCGGGGTGGAAAAACGCGTTATTTTTAATTGTTCTCTTTACGATTGAATTTTAATTAAAAACAATGCAATTTTAGAAAACCTCTCGTTTCGAAAAAATTGGGATTCCTTTTAAATAAATAAAAATGTAGGTTCAAGGAGTCGCCACCAATCTTTGATTAGGGTGTGATTGGGCACCCAAAAACGTTGTCATTTTAAATAAAAATTAATTTTAATTAAAACGACAAATTTACGGTCTACGTTACCAAAATCCAAGTTCGGGAGTCGGTTACGTGTGGGGAAGGATTAGCACCCCCACAACGCCCTAAATCGGTACCTAGTCGATTAATTAATTTCTTTGCGACGAATTTCACAAGTTCAAATTTAATTTGATTAATGATCCCTTTAAACGACAAACATGCAAATTTGCAACATTCAAAGCAACAAAATAGATTTAATTTAAAATTACCAAGTCATTAGAAAGATAAAGAATATTCGATTATTTAAAAATATCGAGACCAGATCTTTAGTTCAGTTCTAACGACCTTTTCTCGAAAAGTTTAAATAGTCGAATATTTCCTTTTCTTTCGCTCCCAAATTTTACAAGGATATATCCGAATTTAATTAGGCGTTACTGACGGGATATACTTTTAATTTAAAATCGTCAAAGCGGATATCTAATCAGTTAAGACAACCACTTAAAACAATTTTAAATTAAAAAGATATTACCCTTAATTAAATTATGTAAATACATCGAGTTATGCACACGAGGTTAACACACGATATTAAAAATTATCTAATTAATAAATAATATATGAAAAACTAACATGCACTAACATTACTTAACGTATTAATATGTAACATACTAATGGGACTTAAATACGAAAAAAATAAAAACATAACATACCAAACTATACATGTTACACTAAAAACCAAATCACATTAAACCGAATTTTAATATCCAAAATATAAACAAAATAATCATTGAAATGAACATACGAGTAGTACACATAGTAAACAATGAAACCAGAATAAAACAAATCATCACCATAATTGACTAAAATTATAATAAACCCTAAACATACATAGGACTAAAAAGAAACATGCAAAACATTCAAAGTCAAAAGTCTAAGAAAACTGAAACTAAGTATATTACCACTCAGGACTAAAATGCAACATGCAGAACACGAGGGTCAAATGTTTAAAACAGTAAAGATTCAACTACAACACTACTTAGGACTAAAGTTAAATGCGGGTAAAATAAGAGACAAAATTATAAACATGCAAACAATGATTTATGGACCAAGATGCAACATCCGAAAATTAGGAGACAAAACTAAAATTCCCATAAAGCTCGACTTAAGGACCACACTGGAATGAAAAGAAAAAGGAAGGACCTAAACTGCTGTTAGCCCATTTTCCTAAAACCCGGTTCACCTCTACCAGCCTCAAGACGCTGCCGTTTCGCTCCTCCGTGAAACTACGCCGTTTTGGCGTGATAATATATGGGATATCAGGGTAAGCTTTTTACCCTAATTTCATTTTATCTCAGCCTAACCCAGACAACCCCTCGTCGCTTCTCTCAAACTCTCCCTCTTCTAAACGAGACAAAGGCCACCGCTCCTCGCCGTAGCAGCCTCCGCCGCCTAATGGCTCCGATGAGGAACTCCCGAGCCTTAACTCTTCACTCTTAGAAAACCCAAGACCTAAATACCTCAACCACGAAACCCACTGCTAACCACCATAGCCAACAAACTCTGATGAGGAGTTAAACCTATACCCAAACCCCCGACGGCCAACCTTACCCTGAAAACGGAAGCTAAAGGCTAAGGAACTAAGGAGTTACCTTCTATCTGAGGATGATTTGACTCCGATGAATGGCGATGATACTCTCGGTTCCGGAAAGGTAAGGGTTCTCTGACTTTTGGGTCTTCTAGTTGCTAATTTTTGTTCGAAACTATTTCTATTTTTGCTGAGGGTTGCTTTCTGATCTTCGTTTGGATGGCATTTCACTAGTTTTTAGAGCTCTTCATTTTTTATAATGATTGTAAAAAAAACAAAAAAAAACTTATGAAGAAATCGGGAAAATAAACTGTAAAAATGATTTCTAGCCTTTCATTCCTCTGTAAAATCATGGAAGGATCCCCTGTTCACATTGCTTTCGAATACGGGGGAATCCTTCTCCAGTTACACTGCTTTCCGTTCAAGAACCCCCTTGTTGTTACTGAAAAATCCCCTCCTCTGTTGGTTTTTTTGGTTCCGTGCTCTGCTGTTCGTGAGCTCTCTATTGGTATCCTTCTTTCCCTGCTCTCATGTTCTTTGCTTGTTCTCCAATTGATCACTGACCCCTTCTGCTCGAAATGGTTACCCCTGTTCCGAATCCCCATCCTCTCTGGTCTCTCCCCTCCTTTGTTGGTGAATTTTTTTTGGTTCTGTTCTTGATGGCTAATGGTCGATGGATCTCCCCCCTCTGCTGTTCGTGATTGCTAACCGAGAGCCCTTCCTCTGTTCCTTCTATATTTTTCCCTCCCGTCCTTTGTTACTGCTCTTCTGCTTTAACCCTCTATTGTTCCCTTGTTCTTCGCGTGTTGTAGGTCACGGGTGATGGGGAGCCGAGCTTGTCTGCTCGGGTATGGTCCTGGCAGGAGCTTCTGGTGGTGTTTGCTCGGGGTGCCGAGCCTTGTCTGTCGTGCTTCACGTGGGTGGATGGTAAGCCCGGGTTGGAAATAGTGAAGGCACTGGCACGGGTTGGAAATGGTGAAGGCACTGGCACGGGTTGGAAATGGTGAGCTCACGTGATGTTTCAACCGGGTCCTATTTTGGGTTTGATGAGTTTCAGGTTTGGGTCTGATGACCTATTGTAATTGGGTCCGATTTGGGCCTCATTTGTAATTTGGGTTTAGGTTTATAAGATGTACAAGGACTCTAAACATTTAATTTGGATTTGGGATTGAATTTGGGGCTTCAATTTATATCTTGAATTCCAAAACGAAGCAAATATGATCACAATCCAATTAAGCACCTAAAATTCCCAAATGCAAGCTTCCTCGCTTCATCATTTGAATTAATTCTTCATCGAACACCTTCATATTAATTTGATCATCTTCAAATGGATTCAAATGGCCCGGACGAAATTGGGGTATTACACACTTCAATCTTAAACTTAAGCTAAACTATAATTAGAAACTCCGATCAAGTATAAAATATACTTCTTTCTGAATGCATGAACAAAACTATTACAATCTTAAACCTTTACTGAACCGAACTTCATAATGTTTTATTAGTAAGAAGAATACTTTCATTTTGTTCAATAACGTCACAAAAACTAAAGAGGATGGTCATGTTTAAAAACTTCACTCTCCATTTCAAAAGTGGTGAATAATTGCATGATTCAAGCGATTTAAGTGGTTAAGGGTCTCGGGTTCAAGTACCATAAATGTTAGAGATATGAGCGTTCAATGTCAAATAGTTATATCTATCTAAACACAAGTGTAAAAATATAGGAAAAAGATCTTCAATCCATAGTACTTTGACACACTAATTATGAAAACTAGGAACCAAAAGTATGAGCAACGCTAGATAAGTCAAGGAGTTCAAACAAGAACAAAGAGAGACCTTTTGAGATGAAAGGACATGTCTCTCGGAAGCACCTTGATGAAACATCATGTCCCTTGGAAGCATTCCTTGATGAAGCATTATGTCTCCTCATGAAAGTGCACAACCTTTCCGTTGAATCATGTAGCTGTTGGAGTGAAGAGATGGCACCCATTCTCGTTGGAAGTAACGAAGAAGCAGGACCCTTGGATTGAATTGGTTCTCCCTTTTCATCTTTCTAGCCGTTGGAACTCTTCTTCAAGGATAAGGTACTTTTCAATTAAATAAATAAGCACATAAGTAACTTATAATATATAAATAAAAGATATATATAATGTATATAAGCTTGCACGCCTAACGTAAGAAAAAAATGTAATATATATATATATATATATATAATGTATAACACATAAGTGAAAATGAAACCTAATCATGTAACATATAATATAAATGAAATAAATGTGTTATATTTTCATATGCAAAATATTATATGGTTTATTGTCTAAGTTTAAAGTCAATGCTTGATCATAAAATTTAAATGCATGAATACGTTTATGTAATAGTATTTTCCTAAATGTTTGATCTTAAATCGAGTGATAGGTCCTTGTCGCATCACTTATGGGCCATGTTCATACATGCTCACATCAAAATGTGGTAAGGTGATGCAAAGATACATAAAAATGAAGGATGAAAGACTTGGAAAAGTAATTTCTTATGCCTTTGGAGTTGGTAAGATAAGCTCCACCAAATCTTAAAGTAATCAAGGAAGAAAAAAAAATCAAAGTCCAAGATAAAATGAATTAATGATTTTCAAGGTTTGAAAACTTATGTATTATCACAGATGGACCGAGAGGGGATGGATGAGTGGATGCAATTGTCTCTTAAAAATTTTAAATTTTTATTAATTTTAAATATTGTCTTTGTATTTTTCATTAAAAATATATTTTCGTCCCTCAAATTATATAAATTCTTTTTTCTAACATAAAATTATGCGTATGTGATTGTGTATTATCAAGTCATACCAAAGGAGAGGGACTAGAGCATTTGTTTATGTTGATTTCAAGCTAATTTGAATAAAATATTAAAGGGAAAATTTATTTTATTACCCAAGTCTTTGCCTTGTAGTTAGATGTTGTGTTTACTTCTTCAATCATAGCTTTTCATATAAAGGCTTTATAATTAGGGTTGACTTTATAATAAAAACAATTATTCATTTAAATTTAATCAGAAAAACATCAATATATTAATATAAACACGTCATTAATAGAATCCATTACTAAATATAATTATATGTTTAGTATATTGATGTGAAGTCATTTACATTAACGTAATTTTTACTTTCACAAAATTGTATATGATTAATGTTTTAATAATATACTTATTGAATCTAAGTAATTACCATGACATGTTGATTAAAACGACATGACTGTCTAATTTCTTTTACGTCATCGGTTCTCCCCTCTCCATCCCTCGTACTATTGTTTCGTTATTAAAAAGGTTTTCATCGTTCATCCATAATTCCATCTTTCCACTGAAATTTGTTCATCCGAAACAAAAACTCGCGTCAGTAATGGAGAAATTTCTCTTGAAAAACCAACGCATTATTATGCTGATCAAGTTTCTGGTTTCCATTGTTGTACTCACCGTCACCTTCCTATCAACGTCCTTAAACCTTGCTTCTGCCAGTGGGAGCAGCGAAACCGATAGGCTAGCTTTGCTTACATTGAAAGAACATCTTATTGGTGGCAATTCTCCAGGACCTCTATTTTCATGGAACGATTCGCTCCATTTTTGCTATTGGCATGGTATTCGATGTGATCGGAATGGCCGGAGGGTCATCGGATTAGAACTCGGTGGCCTCGAACTAGCAGGCTCCGGCACCATATCACCTTCGATCGGAAACTTAAGTTCCCTTCGAGTGGTCAACTTATCCCACAACAGTTTGCATGGAAACATCCCAGTGGAGCTTGGGCAATTGAAGCAGCTTCGTTTGCTTGATCTTACCAACAATAGTCTCCATGGAAACATTCCATCTTCTTTGTCCAATCTTTCTTCGTTGGATTTTCTAAATCTTGAAAATAATCAGTTGGAGGGAATTATACCCGATGATTTGGGGAAGTTATGGAACTTGCAAGTACTTGTTTTAATGGAGAATAATCTTTCTGGAACTATTCCTTCTTCAATTTACAATCTTTCATCTTTGAGATATATCCATTTGGGTTCGAATCAATTATCTGGGGAGCTTGAACCAGAGACAGGCTTTTCGTTTTCGAAACTCGAAGTACTTTACATCGGAGGTAATCAATTCACCGGAAAAATGCCAAGATCGTTGGCTAATATCTCAAGCTTGGAGCATCTTGACATGCATTCAAATGGTTTCAGTGGATCGGTTCCTGAGAATCTGGGAAAGTTTCAGAATCTTGAACTGTTAGCCATAGATTATAATCATCTTGGAACTGGGGAAGCTGGAGATTTGGGTTTCGTTTCTTCTTTAACCAACTGCACTCGATTGAGAGACTTGGCGATTCATATAAACAGATTCGGCGGGGTTTTACCTGATTCTGTAGCGAATTTATCGAGCCAGATTGAGTTTCTTTACATGGGAGGGAATCGGATTTCTGGAAAAATTCCTGAAGGAATTGGCAATCTTGTTAACGTCAATCAGCTTCATTTAGGGGAGAATTTGTTAACCGGAAAGATTCCAAGTTCCATTGCAAAGCTTCAGGATCTTGTACGATTTGACCTCTCCAAGAATCACTTAACTGGTGAAATCCCATCTTCCATCGGCAACCTTTCTCGATTGTCTTATCTTTACTTAGATGGTAACAATTTTGAGGGAAAGATTCCATTGACACTCTGGAATTGCAGAGAGATGTTCATCATGGATCTTTCAGGGAATCAACTCCATGGACGCTTATCAAATCAGCTGATTGGTGCTTTCCAAAGGTTGATTACTTTGAATTTGTCCCACAACTCTTTCACTGGTGTATTTCCATCTGATATAGTTAAGTCCAAGGATCTTGTGGAATTATATGTTGATAACAACAATTTCACTGGTGAAATTCCGGGCCAAATTGCTGAGATTTCTGCACTGAGAATCCTACACATGCAGGGAAACTTGTTTAATGGCAGCATTCCTCCATCTTTTGGTTTCTTGAGAGCAATTGAAAGCTTGGATCTTTCTGCAAATAATTTGTCAAACACAATACCAGTTGAACTTCAAAAGCTTCCATTTTTGGTGAGTTTAAACCTTTCTTTCAACCAATTAGAGGGTCAAGTTCCACGTGAAGGTGTTTTTAAGAATTCCAGTCGGTTTTCAATTATGGGAAATCAAAATCTATGTGGGGGAATCCCAGAAATTCAGATTCCAAGATGCTTTGAAGATCAAGAAGAAAAGAACAAGAGAAAAGCTCTTGTTAGTATAATCATTAGCATCTCGGTTGCTTCAATTTTACTTTTTCTTATTGTTATCATTTGCTGGATAAAACGCACCAGAACGGAACTAATAGATATCCCTGAAGCATTGGTGATGACCGCCTGCTGCTCACGAGTCTCGTATAAGGAACTTCTTGATGCCACCAATGGCTTCTCGGCATCCAACTTGCTCGGTGAAGGCGGTTTCAGTACTGTCTATAAAGGAATCCTCCATGGACACAAAAACCCCATTGTCGCCGTCAAGGTATTGAACCTTCGTAACCTTGGGGCAATCAAGAGTTTCGGAGTCGAATGCGAAGCTTTAAGGAAAATCCGGCATCGGAATCTTGTCATGGTCATAACTTCTTGCTCAAGCATCGACTTCCAAGGCAATGACTTCAAGGCTATAGTTCTGGAATTCATGAGTAATGGAAGCTTAGAAAAGTGGCTGAATTGTGACTCTTTACGTCATTTGAGCTTCGCTCAACTGTTGGACATTGCTGTAGATGTGGGCAATGTTTTAGATTACCTTCACCACGATTGCGAATCCGCGATTGTTCATCGTGATCTAAAGCCGACCAATGTTCTTCTTGACGACGACATGGTTGCACATGTTGCTGATTTCGGGTTGGCAAAGATCGTTTCCGATGCTGCAAGCAAACTCGGTTTCGAGCAAGCAAGTTCCTCAGTCATCAATGGAACAATTGGTTATGTTGCCCCAGGTAAAATTGAAATCATCTTATCCTATTCCATTTACCAAATACATTCAATATGTTCAAAATGTAAGTTGTAAGACATGTTGCTCAGAATACGGCATGGGCGGTCCGGCGTCGCCGAAAGGCGACATTTACAGCTACGGGATTCTTCTATTGGAGATGATCACCGGAAAAAAACCCACGGATGATCTATTCCACGACGGCTCAAGCCTCCATAATTTCTGTAAGACGGCATTAACGTCGTCACGAAAGCTGAAGGAAGTTGTAGATTTTCAATTGCTCAAACAAATTAACGATCATCCGGACAAGAGTCCAAAAGCAAGACATGATGGTGAACAGAACATGAACATCAGTGGTGAAGACATTATTTGGGAATGTTTTGTTGCTTTCATTAACGTTGGTGTTGCATGCTCTATTGAAGTTCCAGTTGAGAGAATGAAGATTAAAGATGCCATTAAAGGACTGCATGCAATCAAGGGAGTATATCATCATATAATTAACCAACCCAATCAGTGGAATTCACAATTGAATTAAGTGATAATTGTTACATGGTTATTGCATGTAAGTTTGTAATACTTATTTGTAGCCCTTTTAATTAGGGGTGAGTGCGTTCGATCGAGTAAGTCAAAAATTTTTAAATTATTCTAGTTGACGAGTCTTATTTTATAACTCAAACTTTATTTGAATTTTTTTAGTCGAGTCGAGTTGTTTGAGTTTCTATTTAAATTTAGTTATAAATATTTATAATATTATGATAATATTTGATTCTAATTTAAACAGATTATTATAATTATATACAATATACATATATATTTCTTCATATTTTTTCATATGTGATATACATATATCATACAAGCTTGAGAAACTCGACTCAAACTTAAAAATTAATCTACTAATTATTAAAAATTGTAAATTATTCGAGTTATAAAATAGAACTCAAATAACTCAATTTTAACATCATTTTCTACTTTAAAATATAATATGATATGAAAAAAACATTATTTATTTTATTGAATTCTATTTATTTTAATTGTTAAATTAAAATTCTAGTTTCAAATCTAATTATTTTTGCATACTAATAAACTCATTGACAAAATGTGTGACGTCATTGTAAAATAAAATTTATAATGCCAAAATTGTGACCAAACGTTATAAATAAACAAAAAGAACAAGAAATTCAAAGCTTTTTCTTAATTTAACCATCTCAATAAGGGGTTGGTATAATGAAGAAAAAAAGGTGTTGAAAAAACAAAAGATAATTTAGTTCTATTTTTGGTATAACCACCAATATCTAATTTATTGATTGACTCGATTCGGGTATTGCATAGACGAGGACAACCCTCTCAACCCAATTATTTTTATTCGCAAACGGAAGAATAAAACTCCTTACCTTGTTTAAAAGATTATTTTTTTTATCATGTTTTATTATTAGGGATTGACATAAAAAAGAAACCATACTTTCACAGAAATTCAACGAGGTAGATGTGCTATGATTGATTAAAGATATAATTGTTATCAATGGTTAAGATCATGTTGCATACGAGATTGCTCTTGATGATACAATTGTGTGTAAAATTAAATTTATGGCGACCTTAGTGACGTGAAGATTAAGTGACTTTATATATCTAATTTTGCGTTATTTAGATATGATTGATATTTATTATTGATTTATACCCTTTAAGTGATTTTGTGGAAGAGGTATAAAACTTGTTCTTCAATATGATGAATTAGATTTTATATATCTATAATCATTTTCTTGAATTCTATTTATTCATTTTCTTGACTTTATATATATATATATATATATATATATATATTCATTTTCTTGAATTCTATTTATTTTAATTGTTAAATTAAAATGCTAGTTTCAAATTGCTAGTTTTTTGACGAGATGAATAACGCGTTGACAAAATGTATGATGTCATTGTAAAAAATAAATGAATTCAGAGCATTGACCAAACGGTATAACTAAACAAAAATTGGACAAGAAATTCAAAGCTATTTCTTAATTTAACCATCTAAATAAATAAGTATGAATAAAGCGTCCTCAGTTGTTATCCCTAAAGGTAGGGTTGTAAATAAGATAAGATAGTGTTAGTGTTATGTATACGAGCGTGTGCTGTAAATTCTAGAATAGTTTGTTAGCTTCTTGTTATGAGCAGTTAAGTTGTTAATGGCTTGGTGCACAGCAGTTGCAGTTTCTTCTTGCTTGTATAAATAAGCTACTCTCTAACTCATGAGAGATCAGCTTTTCATTAATAAAGAATTACAAAGATTTCATTTCTTGTTTCTTAGATAGCTAAACTGCTATCTTATCATGGTATCTTTCGCCAATACCTGGGTGTTTTCTTCCACTGTTTCTTCTTCATTCCAGTAGCTGCACGAGATTAAGTTCTCACATTGTGTATTCCTGGCGTCATGGTTGATTTGACGGTTGATCCCGAGGATGTGTCTCCGAATGCTTCCTCCCTGAGTCCTGGAACTTCTCGAGGTATGTTTGGCATTCAACACATACCAAAGCATGACACTGTTAAACTCACTGAATCCACATACCTTCTTTGGAAGCATCAAGTGGCTTTGATAATTGATGGCTATGGGTTACTGAGGTTCATCTCGGCCGGATCTGTTGCACCAGATGAGTTCATCACTAATGCGTCTGGACAACTTGAAGAGAATCCAGTGTTTGCAGCTCATCGCCAGCAAGATAAACTGCTTGCTTCCTAGCTTTTAACTACTGTGAGTACAGAGGTTCTGCCTCACTTGACTGGACTTACAACTGCGATGTCAATCTGGAATACTATATCTCGTCTGTTTGGTGCTCGTTTCAGTGCCAAGATTTCTTCTCTTCGACATAATCTTCATTCCCAGCGAAAGACTGGTTTGACGATTAGGGAGTATCTTGCCAAAGTCAAATCCATATGTGATTTGTTGAATGCTTCAGGTAGTGTGGTTACTGAGCAAGAACATGTTAATGTTGTGTTAGTTGGACTTACAATGGAATTTGAGTCTATTATTGCAATTACATCACGAGAAAATTTTTCTCTTGATGTTCTTACTGAGATGTTGTTAGATTGTGAGGCTCGACAGAAAATGTTCTTGAGTGAAAACTTTTCTGCAAATCTTGTTCTTCAATCTCGGGAAGGTGCTGTTGAAACTGACTCTTGTGGAACTCAGGATGTTAATACTGGGTCATCACAGGATCATTCGTCTCGTGGACAGTCGAATGGATATCGTGGTCGAGGTCGAGGGCGTAACAATAATCGTCCTCAATGCCAGTTGTGTGGCCGGTTTGGACATGTGGTCCAGAAGTGTTATCATCGTTTTGATAGAGACTATACTGGTGTGTCTGGGTCTGAGTCGATGTAAGAGAATGGCTCAAAGCCCACTGGTTCTGGGAATTCTGCTAAACACCAGTAATATGGTGGACAACCTTATGCTCACGCCGTAACCTCCATGCCTCCACCTTCATCCTTTGTTCCCACACCATTTTATTTTCCTTCGTCGTATGTTTCTGTGCACTATCCATTTCCTGGTACTTCTCCTGGTTTTCCTTCAGATGCTTCTCGCTTCTCTCATGATGCATCGCATTCCTCTTTGACGCCTGGTTCAGCAGCCTATATTGCTACTGTCCCAACTCCCTCGGGCTCTAGCTCCTCAGTGTCTGCGGATTCTTTGTGGTTCCCTGACACCGGAGCTACTCACCATGTAACGAATGATTTGTCTGGTTTTCAATCAGGTACCACCTATACTGGAGGTAGTTCCTTACTCATGGGTAATGGTGAGGGAATTTCAATCATGCATGTAGGCCAAGGTTTTTTGAGTTCTAGTAAGAAACCTTTGATTTTACAGAATATGTTGCATGTGCCTAACATAAAGAAAAAGTTGCTATATGTTTCTCAGTTCACTCGTGATAATGGTGTGTTCATGGAGTTTCATCCCTCTGAATGTCTTGTGAATGATGCCCGGACTCAAGCAACTCTACTTCGCGGGAGGCTCACGGATGACGGGCTGTACCAGCTATTGCCTTATGAAGATCAGAGGTCTTCTTGTTTGGTGAATAATGTCTCGAAATCACCTGTGTCTTTGAAGTTGTGGCATCAGCATCTTGGTCATCCATCCCTTGATGTTGTTCAACGTATTTTGAAGTTGTGTAGTATTGTTTTCAATAAAACTGAAGCAGTAAATGTGTGTCATGCTTGTATGCAAGGGAAATCGCATAAGTTGCCCTTCTGTAAATCATTGACAGAATATAATGAGCCTTTTCAACTTGTTGTCACTGATGTCTGGGGACCAGCTCCTGTATGCTCCACTGACGGATTTCTTTATTATGTTTATTTTGTTGATGTTTGTAGCCGTTATACCTGGATGTACCTCTTGAAACGTAAATCTGAGGTGGCTCAGTGCTTTCTTGACTTTGCGAAATTGGTTGAAGTGCAGTTTGGATACAAAATTAAAGCTCTCCAGACTGATGGTGGTGGGGAATATCAATCACTTAGAAAGTGGTTCTCTGCCAATGGAGTGCAGCATCGTCTCTCGTGCCCTGGCACCTCGGAGCAGAATAGTAAGGCTGAGAGGAAGCATAGGCACATTGTGGAAACAGGATTGACAATGTTAGCTCAGGCTTCCTTACCTCAGAAATTTTGGAGCTATGCTTTTGCTTCTGCTGTTTATCTTATCAATAGATTGCCCACACCTGTTTTGCATGGCAAGTCTCCCTTTGAAGCTCTGCATCATGTCCTGCTAGATTATTCCTTTCTCAGGGTGTTTGGTTGTGCTTATTATCCTTATTTGCGTTTGTTTAATCGCCATAAGGTGGATTTCAGGTCAAAGAAGTGTGTGTTTCTAGGATATAGCACTTCTCATAAGGGGTATAAATGTCTTGATGAATCTGGCAGAGTAATAATTTCGAGGCACGTTGTATTTGATGAAAGTGCCTTTCCTTATGCAGTGTGTAATATTTCAAATATTGCTCCAGATAATGGTGTCTCCACGGGTGTTATTCCTCTTGTCTCCCCTGTACAGACAATGCATGGTCCATTGAGTGCAATGTCTCTTTCACCAAGTAAGAACAACCAACGTGCTCCTTCATCAACGCATAATCAAAGGTATAATGCGAATAATCAAGACGTAGGGGCCACATCTCTTACCATGATCGAGGACCAAGATGTGCATGAATTTGGTAATGTACGTGGGGCCGTCTCGTTTGAAGATATGCCAGCAGATGCGCATGGGGCCATTACTTTTGAAAATATGCCAAATCGTGCCTCTCCATTGACGCACACTTCACCAATGTATGTGAATAGCCAAGCGCATGAAAGAATTGGGACCACTACACCCAATTATAATGTGTGTGACATGATGGCCACTTCGTCCAACTCTAATGCACATGTCGTGGTTCCCATCATGGAGGACCAAGTGGTGAATTCCATTCGTTTAACGCCAGCTTGTGATCATGGGACCGAACAAGCTTTATTAAATGGAAATAGTTCACGTGGTGGTCCCATTCGCTCTACAGTGCCTATATGTGCTGCTCCATTAAGTGCAAATCCAATATGTGCGCATGGTCCTATGAGTTCTATTGTGGAGCCTATAACAAATATCACGCCTGCTTCTTCAACGCATGGTTCATTGGTTTCAACGCATGCTCCTTTTCATACAACCTGCCCACGTGATTCTCTTGTTCACGAGAATGATGAACAAGTTAATTTGCCTACACGTGATTCTCGGGTTATTGGAGCATATAATGGTGATGCTCCTAGTAATTCGAGTACCACACCTATTGAAGCTATGCCCGACCGTGATGATGTGCTTGGGACCACGTCTATTGGAGCAATGGCTGACCATGACAATGCGCATGGGTCCATTTCAACGGGTAACAATGCACATGGGGCTATTTTGGTTCAGAATGCGCATCCTATGGTTACCAGGGCCAAAGATGGAATTCAAAAACCTCGTGTTCTGCATGTTGAGTATTTTGATGAAGAGCCTCGGTCCATTAAAGAAGCTATGAAGATTCCTCATTGGAAGAAAGCTGCACAGGAAGAGTTTGATGCTTTGATTGCAAATGACATGTGGTCTCTGGTTCCTCTTCCTAGAGATCGTGTACCTGTTCACTGCAAGTGGATTTTTAAGGTGAAGCGTAATGCTGATGGCTCAGTGTCTCGATACAAGGCTTGTCTTGTTGCGAAGGGGTTTCTTCAACAACCAGGCATTGATTTTTATGAGGTTTTTAGTCCAGTTGTGAAACCTGTAACGGTACGGGTGATTCTTACTTTTGCATTGACAAGAGGTTGGTTGCTGCGTCAAGTAGATATTAATAATGCCTTTTTAAATGGGGCATTGATGGAAGAGGTTTACATGTCTCAGCCTCCTGGGTTTGTGCAAGCTGGTGATGGTTTAGTTTGCAAGCTGCATAAAGCAATCTATGGCTTGAAGCAAGCTCCTCGGGCCTGGTTTGAGAGCCTTCGAGAGTACTTGGTCTCTGAAAGGTTCATCTTGTCTAAATCCGATTCATCTTTGTTTGTTCGAAAAACTGCTAGTATTGTTGTCTACATGCTAGTATATGTTGATGATATTATTGTGACAGGAAGTGAGGCTGGTGAGGTGCAATGTGTTATTGAAAAGTTGCATGCTCGATTTTCTTTAAAAGATCTTGGCTCTCTTAATTTTTTCCTTGTCATTGAGGTTTGTTCTGATGACAATGGTCTTGTTTTGACTCAACAAAAATACATTCGTGAGCTTTTGCATAAGCATGGTTTTGGTGATGTCAAGAGCATCCCTACTCCCATGGTCTCCAACTACAAGTTATCGATTGATGCTGGTGACCCCATTGAAGATGCAGCCCAATACAGAAGCATAGTAGCAGCTCTTCAGTACATAGTAGTCACTCGGCCAGATATTGCCTTTGCAGTGAACAAAGTTTGTCAGTTCATGCAGTCACCTCGAAATAGCCATTTTCAGGCTGTTAAGAGGATTTTACGTCATCTTCAAGGGACAACTGATTATGGTCTTTGGTTCACAGCATCTCCTCGCATGTCACTAACTGGTTTTGCTGATGCAGACTGGGGGTCCGATCCTGATGATAGGCGTTCCACGACTGGCTACTGCATTTTCTTTGGTGGAAATCTCATTTCATGGAGCTCACGCAAGCAGCAAGTAGTTTCTCGTTCCACAGCTGAGGCCGAGTATAGGAGTGTTGCTTCTGCAGCTGCTGAAATTGTTTGGATTGAGTCATTGCTTCAGGAGTTGTGCATGGTTCCACATGGTAAATCTACTCTGTGGTGTGATAATTCTAGCACTGTTGCGGTCTGTGCCAACCCTGTTCAGCATTCTAAGTTCAAGCATGTTGAGCTTGACTTATTTTTTGTTCGAGAAATGGTTGCTGATGGTCGTTTATAGGTTAATGAGATCCCTGCTTATGAGCAGGTGGCAGATGTTTTGACAAAGCCACTCTCTTCCCCTTCTTTTCTCAAGCACAGACAGAAACTCTTGGTAACACAACTAAGAGGTCATTGAAGCAGGGTAAATGTTAATGAAGCAGCCATAATGCTGAAGAAGTTAATGAAGCAGGGTGAATGTTAGTGTTATGTATACGAGTGTGTGCTGTAAATTCTAGAATAGTTCTAGAACAGTTTGTTAGCTTCTTGTTATGAGCAGTTAAGTTGTTAATGGCTTGTTGCACAGCAGTTACAGTTTCTTCTTGCTTGTATAAATAAGCTAGTCTCTAACTCATGAGAGATCAGCTTTTCATTAATAAAGAATTACAAAGATTTCATTTCTTGTTTCTTAGATAGCTAAACTGCTATCTTATCAGATAGATCGTGAGTTGTTTGAGTTCGACTCGGACAAAGTTCGATAAATACTCGACTCGAAAGGATACGAGTCGAACTCGAACTCGACTCGTGTTCTTAACAAGTCAAAACGAGCTACTTGATACTCGCGAGCAACTCCTCAAGTCGTACTCGAACTCGATTCGTGTTCTTAACAAGTCGAAACGAGCTACTTGATACTCGCGAGCAACTCGAAAAAAATAATATATTAATTTTTCTTTTAAAAAAATTATTAATAACATTAACATTAATGTGTTGATTTTTTTTAAAATGTAGTATGAGATTTTTATGTTCTTAAGGTTCAAGTTTGAGTTTGAGTTTGAGTTTGAGCTTCAATTGAGTTAAGTTTAAGAATTTTTTTATTTCAAGTTTTTTTTAGCTTCAATTCGTGATTACGAGTTGTCGAGTTTGAAAATTTTATGCTTGCTAGTTTTCGAGCCGAGTCGAGCTTCATTTTAAAGTTTTCGAGCCGAGTCGAGCTCCGCAATACTCGATCTCTACTTGGCTCGTTTACAGCTTACCTATTGGTCTCGGGTTCCAGAACGACCTCTGTAGGGGTATTTAAACGTTCATTGTTAGATAATTGAAAATCTTTCGAACATATAGTATTTTAAAATCACCCTAAACTAATTAAAAAAACCATCTAAATAAGGGCTTGGCATTGGAAATATATTAATGAATAAGGTGTTGACAAAGTCTATGATGTCCAAATCGTAACCAATAATCAAAGTTAAAAAAATGCAGAAGTTGTAGAAATCGAAAAGTAAATTTCGTAGTCTAACTCGCCAGAAACTTGTATATAACCACGGCCCGATGCCTGCTTTTTTTTCTTCTCAATACCAAAATAATAATAGCGGCGAAGTAACAATCGTCACCAGAGTTTTAAATCACGGTCGCATTTTCGGTTATTTCGGATTTATCGTGATTGTGGCCGTCGCGGGTAACTCAGACGACGACGAAACCGCTATATCGCGGTTGTAGACCGTTTTTTAAAACCTGATCGTCACTGATTCCCCCAACAATGAAAGCTGTGCTCCTCGTCGGCAAAGTCGTCGCTATAGCTTTACTCATAATTTTTATGCAAATGAAGCCTCTTGGAGCTCTTCGTTCGGGTCCAATGCCACCTTATGGCTGTAGTTATTGGCAACGACACCCTCACCACCCTCGTCCTGGACACTGCAAACCTCCGTAAACGATCTCACTCGAATTTACAGACATTACGATCAAGGATGGAACGAAAGACTGTTGTTGGGGAGACGACCCTCGCCGAAACCATTCGTGTGTTCCTGGTCACGATAATTGAATCTTTTTCTTTTTCGCTCGTATCGATGTGTTTGGATTTGGGTTTTGACGTGTGATTTGTGATTGGTATGTATGTTTTATGTTGAGTTTTGTGTTTTATTGATGTAATTGTAATTCTCCACAACGATTGTCAAATCAAGTTCATTGGATTATTGTCTTTTATTTGATGCTTTATTCTTCGATGATGGTTTTTGCTGGGTTAAGTGATTCAATAACAGAAGGGCGGAGATGAATAGGGGTGTAAATGAACATAGCATTCGATGAATTGTTCGAGAATCGTTCGTATAAAATCTGTTTATATTCGTGTATTAAGTTAAATAAACGAGTACGAACAAATTTTTATGTTTATTTGATAAATAAATGAACGCGAACAGAGGTTTGTTCGATTATTTTCAAGAACAAGATCGTTTATTGGCTCATTTATAGTCTCATTTATTGACTCATTTATAAGTTTGTTTATTCGGTTCTCCTTTTCTTTTTATTTTTCTACATTTTAAATATCAGTGAATTAGAGATTAAATTGAACATAAGGTGAACTTTGGAGTTCAAACTGTGAAGCCTAAGTAATTTAAGGGCTAGTAATGTAATTTCACTATTTTTCTTTGGTTCACAAATAAAATGGTAAAAAGAGAGTGTTGGTTACCGAACATTAAACGAACATGCTTGTGAACACTAAACGAAACACAAACATCTTCAAAAATATATAAACGAACATGATACTGAAAATTGAAACGAACATAAATTAAATATGAACACCTTAAAAAATAAACAAACACATGCACAATTTTGTTCATTCAAACTTAGTTCATTTACAACCCTAGAGACCAACATACTAATATGGGCATGGATCGAGTAAAGTTCTTTAATATTTTATATAACCATCGGCATCTGATCTATTGATTGCCTATACCGAATTGGGTACTACAGAGACCCTTTATAGAGGCGACTCTCTCAACCCAGTTTACTCCATTCACAACACCATGATTCAAAAATAAACGAACATGATACTAAAAAATTTAAACGAATACAAATCAAACATGAACACTTTAAAAAATAAATAAATGAACATGAACACAAATATGTTGATTCAAACTCAGTTCATGTACACCTATAGAGATGAATATGCTGATATGGGTGTAGATCGAGTAAAGTTCTGTAATATTTTTTTATAATCAATTTTAAATTATGTGACATCTTGAATTTGTTCATAACGATCTAAATCAAATCTTAAGTATTATATTATTAAATAAAAATAATTATTATTTTAATAAAATATTTTAATAATCGTAGCCGAGTAAATATTCACTAATTCAATCAAAAATTTATTAACAATATAAATATTATCCATAATTAATGTTTAATAATTTGATAATGACAACTAAAGTTAGGGATATGGACTCGAACTTGATAGATTTTGACTCGATCATATAAGATCATATTTTATTAAAATATAATTCCATACTAGTTTAGGTAAGATTTAGATTTAGATTTAGATTGAATTTTTTTATATGGCTCAATCCAAGATAATAATACAATTATCCCTTATATATTTAGAGATAATTATAATAAAATCTCTCTTGATATTTTTAATTAAATTATTATTTTATTTAATAAAAATGAGAATTATATATATATTTATATGGTCAAGTCATATATAGATTTTTACCCCAATAATCATATCAGATTTTTAATGAGATAAAATATTCTTAAACTCGGATCAAATCACGTGACGAGTGGTGAGATGAAAACTTAGATCAAGTCCATATCAACCAAAACCGAACTTGACCCAATCTAATCCATCTCAAACTAGAGTTTCAAAATTTTAGAACAATATTCTAAAATCATTATAAAAAAGGGTAAATTACACCATTACTCACTGAACTTTACTCTCTTTCCTATTTTACTCACCATACTTTTAATTTTTTTTCAATTTACTTATAGAACTTTATACATTGAATTTTTTATCACTCTAAGATGATGTGGATTATTTTATTATTCTTTTCATATGACATGCCATATTTTATTAATATATTAATACTAAATATGATTAAAATAAAAAATAATTTTAAAAATTATAAAATTTACTTTTAAATTATACCTAAATTCCTCAATTATATCCCAAATCCTAGCCCCAAATTATAACGCCATCCACCCTTACCTTTGACAAGTTCACTCTCTCACCGGCCACTGACGAACGGTCAAGCTTACCTTTGCCCCTCACTCTGTTATTCATCCCTCACGACCCTCAACCAAACCAATCAATACAACCATGTCATCCCCTAAAACCATATCCAAACCCCAACACAACAAATGATAGCAACCAACAAAGGGGAAGAAGAAATTATCTGGACTGAACCAATAATTCAACACCAAAAATTTCAAAAAAAAAAGAACAATGAATTAAACATTTAGCAAAGAAATAAAAAAAAAGGGGAAATAGATAACTTTACCTTTAGATTTTCAAAAGGGACAGCTTCGGCGATGGGACAATAGATCCAAACGGTGAGGAGTGGTGTTGTGATGAAGGGACCAACATATCTTCATTTGAGCTTCATCTAACGACAATCGATGGAGATTGGAGATTGGGAAGCCGAATGATTTTAGCACATATTCGTTAACATCATAGCATTTTTCGATGAAAATAAGGGTGGATTCATGCTCAAGAGGTCAAAAAGATTTAGAATGGAAAGTTTAGAGCTCAACGGACACCGGAGACCACCGTTGTAACATCCCAAACTACGTGTTAGTGACCAAATTGTAAAATTTCAGAATTTGGTGATTAAAGTAGAATAGTTGAATAGTTCAATGATTTATGTGGAGATATTTCCTGAAAGTTGTTAGTAATTATTAAAAGAATTAAAGTGTGAAATGGTCATTTGACTTGGAAATGATAATAAAATGATATATAGGCATGTGGGGATAAGGATGACGAGATATTTTCTCCACTTCATCTTCTTCTTGTTCTTCATGTACGAGAGAAAGAGAGAGCCAAGCTTGCAAAGGTAAGTTTTCGAATTTGTTGATCATTTGTTGATTTAAAGGTTGGGTTTTGATCATTAGATGATAACTAAGTTTAAGGAAAGCTTAAGTTATCTTAAAATCAAAAGATGGAGAAGTTATGAAAGATTAAAGAAAATGAGGTTTTAAGTGAATTTTTGGAAAAGAGTTGATAAGTTGAATTTTAAACTAAATTTGACTTTTCATCAACTTAATTAAGAGATATGAAGTGATAGAATTGAATTTAGAACATCTTGAAATTTTTGTATGATTATTGATTTCCATATGAAAGATGAAATTTTGAGATTAAAGATGAGATAAATGGATATAAATGAGTTTAAGCACATGTATGCGAGTTAAGGATATGAAAGGGGTTGAAATATGGCACAATTAAATTAGAAGGAAGTAATTTACGTGCATAAATTGAAATTCTGAACTAGTGTGCATCGGTACACATTCAACATGTACCGATGCATCAAGGGTAAATTTCTAGAAATTATTAAGTGTGTATCGATGCATGGGAATTTCGAAGCTATTTTGTGTACCGATGCATCCATAGTGCATCGATACACCCCTAAAGGAAAAATGGAATTTTGGTTCATTAAATTAGCCTAAGTTATTAATACCAAGTTATAAGGTTTAGGCTTTTGATAATTGTTTCGGAAATTATGTTTATGTAGATATTGAGCCTAAACAAGTTTCGGAACAATCAAAGAGTTAGGATCGAATCAAAGCAAGGCTAAAGTGAGTGCAATTTAATTTGTACTTATAGAACAAACATTGGCTTGCGATGAGCCAGTAACGGAGTTACTATGGTAAGAAGTAACTTCTAAAATGTTATGTGATTATGATTTGTGCATTAGTACATAGAAATAGATGTATGTTATTATATGTTACATGATTAAGTGAAAATGCAATATGTGATATATGTTATATGATATGACATGCGAGTTTACATGAACAAATGAGAAATGATAAAAGCCATATGAAATGATCTACGTGAATACATGCACTTGTGATATATGTTTACACATACATGTGGTATGTGACAGAAGAAAAGGTATATGTGATCACAAGAGAAATGACATGAGTACATGAACATACGAAACACAAGAATAATACCCATGGTATATGATACAAGAGCTATAGGTATAGTTGGCATGCTAAGAGTCGAGGGTTCTACGTGGTTCTTCGGGACGTATATGTATCCTTTGGAATATTTACAGTCTTTTGAGACACATTTGATCCATTGGAATATGTATATGGTTCTTAAAGAGCAGTCCTTCGGGACAAATACAGTACATAGGTCCTTCGGGACAAAATTCATAAGCCCCTAATGGGACCCCATACGAGCTGTGGTGACAGCATAGTGCACAACCTCAATGTACTCAAATACATTGAGTTCTCAGTAATATACACGGGCTTACAAAAAGGTATAAAAGTGTTTGCATTATTACATGTTATCATGCTATTAATATTTACATGGAATCATATGTGACATGATTTAATGAGTAGATGATATGTTCATATGGATATGAAATGTATTATTTTTATTATATGATTTATATGCCTCACTAAGTCAACGACTTAGCGTGTGATTGTTTCACGCGTAGGTTCCGAGAAGAGGAAGATTGGTAAAAGTTATGCAAGACAGGTCAGTTTCTCCTTTCCAATGATCAGATCAGAAAAGAAATGTATAGTATGTATTTTGTAATAAGGATAGTGGTTGGCATGTAAATGAAGATTTGAATATGATATGTTTTAATCAGTTTTGTAATGTTTTAAATGTGTATATGTACATGGTAATTTTATACAAACGAAAACTTGGATTTTTATAAATTTATACATACTTTGCCGAAGTTATTGTAGTAGTATTGTAGCAGTACTGTAGCAGTGCATCGATCCACAATTTATATTCAAAATTTTTCACTGTTTATAGTACTGTTCACAGTATTGTTCATGGTACTGTTCACGGTACTGTTCATACCATATATGTAACCCCCAGACCCAATCTGTACGTTAGACCTAAACCTAAGTAGTTACATGTCCCTTTCAAAGATTCCTTTCTATTTAAAACAACTTATAAAACATTAGAGATAATACATAACAAAATATCGATAATACAAATATATCCAAAAAATAGCAAAATACATGTCACCAAATACAACTGAAAAACATATAGAGATATACGTTCGTACAAAATAAAGTAGTTGATCTTCCCTGATGCCAAATCCGCTAGCTTACGGTCTGCTATTATCTGAAAAAGGTTAAAATTTACAGAATGAGCTAAAAAGCTCAGTGTGCTCCATACAGTATAAAAAATATACAGATAAAATCCTTCAATAAAATTGGAAATGCAATATTTTTTTTAAACATGAACAATACCCCCATCCGTTCACATCATAAATGTGTAGGTTCCCCAGAACCATACACCCAACCGCACATGCCATTTAGACCCTGAGCACAAAGCCGAGGAGTCTGCAGATAATCTTCCTTCAACAATACCCCCAATGACAATATTAAACATGAATGTATTCGAGTGAAAACAATGATTAATCACTTAAAGCATAAAAATTTTTCATGCTTGGCAACCATATGCACAAATACGGAAATCAGAATTCAAATCAGTAATATATGGTAATTCAGATGTCAGATAATCAGATTTCAGATATCGGTATGAAATACCTTAATCCAGAAATTATATCGAAATATGCAGTAAATCAGATATCAAATACTTGGTATTCAGAAGAATCATTTAAAACAGTAATGTAATACTGTCAGGAAACACACCTGTAACAGTCTGAGAAATTAGATAGGGAAGCCTACTACTGGGTCTGTCGATCATGCTCTACTGTAGCGCTAGATCCTACGAATTAGAAAAATCCATATTGGAATCCTAATATAAATAAACTAAATATTTATTTAAATAATATACAAAAACCTACGGGTAATTCTCGTAGTACGCGGTTCGGGCTGATCTGACGAACGAACAATTCTGGACCTAACTGATCCTCGCTCAGGTGAAACACGAGTACCTTCATAAAATATTTTACTGAATTAATTCCTTAACTAAATCTCAAATAAATAATCAAAATACTAAAATACTAAGCATTTTTGGGTTCACAAGCTCGATTCGGGAATTTCAGGTCAGAATTTGGAAAAACGGACTTCAGAATCATATTCAGGACGTCGAAAAACATAAAATATGACCTTCCAGAAATTTGAATTCTTGGTCAAAATCAAAGTCAACGGGTTTGACTAACGATTTGGAGACTTTCGGGTTCGAATTTGGTGAAACAGACCCCAAAAACGGATTCGAGAAATAAAAAATGTCAGGATAGGTGAAAAGATTAACGACCGTTTAATGGTCGGTTAAAGCCGATCAAGGGTGGTCAACGATGATCAACCATTTTACACAATTATCACCTTTTTAAAAATATTTACGAATATAACACCATTTAAAAAATTACAAAAATATCACTTTTTAAAAATAATTACAAATTTAGCACTATTTTAAAAATAATTACGAAAAATAACACTTTTTTAAAATAATTACAAAAATAGCACATTTTTAAAAATAATTACAAAAATAACACCATTTTAAAAATAATTACACAAATGACACCTTTTTAAAAATAATTACAAAAATAACACCCGGTTAACGGACAACGGTCAATAGGTAGGGTCGGGTCAGCAGGTCGGGTCGGGTTGGAACCGGTCAAACCGGTTTTTTTAACCATCCCCACGCGCAGTGGCGGCGCGTGGGACCTTCTCCGGCATCGTAAAATTCACAGAAAAATTTCTAAAATATATTTTGAGCAATTTCAAGGTACTTACAAAGCTTTCAAATTTTTGAACGGCGGAGAGCTCGATTTCAACAAATCGGAAACTTTGACCACCTCACCTCCTCACACGCCGCCGCCGACGTCGACGCCGACGGAGACCAAGGATGACACCGTCGAACTCGAAACGGCACAAGGAACACGATGGTACGGGAGGTGTCGAAAATGAAGCAACGATCGACGATGAATTTAAGATTTTCTCGGTGATGATGCTAAAAAATGTTGAGACTTTGACTTGAAATTCACAACATTTGGCAGCGTTTCACTTCAATTAATTTAAGGGGTTTGTTCCTCGCTCGATGATTAACACGATGATGTTTTTAAAACAACGATCGGAGGTCGGACGGCATCGGGATCATGGTTTCAAAGGAGAGGTTTGGGAGAGCAAATTTGGGAAATGGTTTTTTGTTTTGAAACAGAAAACCACGTATATAACATGGTTTTACCGACACTTCTAGGGAAAATTTATGGCTTGGTCCCTGAATTTCCTTCATCTCTAAAACAGGCTACAAGTTTTGAGAACTTTTAATTTTCTCCTCAATTCCTCCAAATTACTTAATTAAATCCTCAAATTTCAATTAAATATATTTTTTTCAAAATTCCGGGTTGTTACAATTCTCCCCCTCTACAAGAAATTTTGTCCTCGAAATTTACCTTATGAAAATAGATGAGGAAATTGAGCCTCCATTGACTCCAATGTCTCCCATGTAGCTTCTAAGGGGCTACGATTACTCCATTGAACTTTGACCATTGGAATACGCCTATTCCGGAGAACTCGCTCATCCCTCTCTAAAACCTAAACAGGCTCTTCCTTATATGACAAATCAGGTCTCAGCTCTACCTCATCAACTTGAATGATGTGATCTGGATCTGGACTGTATCGCCTCAACATAGACACATGAAAAACATCATGAATATGACTAAGCTGGGGAGGCAACTCAAGTTGATAAGCAACAGGTCCGACTTTCTTCAGAATACGATATGGCCCAATAAATCTCAGACTCAGTTTACCCATACGTCCAAATCTCAATACCTTCTTTCATGGAGATACCTTGAGGAAAACCTGATCTGTAATCTCAAACTCGATATCCTTACGTCGCTTATCTGCGTATGATTTCTGCCTATCAAATGCCCCTTTTAAGCGATCACGGATCAATCTGACAATATCTTCAGTCTCTCGAACCAAGTCTGGACCCAATGTTTTTCTATCATGCAACTCTATCCAACATATAGGAGTACGACATGTACGTCCATACAGAGCCTCGTATAGTGCCATGCGAATACTCGTCTGATAACTATTATTGTAAGCGAACTCGACTAATGGCAAGAAATCTTCCCAAGTACCACGGAAATTAATCACACAACCCCGTAACATATCCTCTAACATTTGAATAACTCGTTCAGACTGTCCATCAGTATGAGGATGAAAAGCTGTACTGAAATTCAAACGAGTACCAAGATCCTCGTGCAAAGCCTTCCGGAACCTGGAAGTGAACCTCGGATCTCGGTCAGATATGATAGACAACGGTACACCATGAAGTCTAACAATCTCAGAAATGTACAACTTAGCCATTTTGTCCAGAGAATAATTAATTCGGACAGGGATAAAGTGCGCTGACTTGGCGAGTGAATCAACAATCACCCAAACAGAATCATTTTTGGAAGGAGTCAGAGGAAGACCAGTAACGAAGTCCATCGTAATACGCTCCCATTTTCACTCAGGAACCTTAATTGACTGTAATAATCCAGATGGATGCTAGTGTTCTGCCTTAACCTACTGACAAGTCAAACACCTCGCCACAAAATCTGAAATATTCTTTTTTATACCAGTCCAAAAGTAGCGTCCCTTGAGATTATTGTACATTTTGTCCCCGTCAGGATGCATAGCATAAGGACTATTATGAGCCTCCTGAAGAATAATCCGTCTCAACTCATCATCTTTAGGGACGCAGTAATGACCGTAAAAACACAAAACACCATCCTGATCCACAATATACTCTGAACTCGATCCCTGCTTAACTTTTTCAATAATGGGAAGCAATATGCTATCCAGAAGTTGTTTGGCCTTAATCTCCTCAGCCAAAGTAGGTTTAACCTGTAATTCTACTAACAGACTGTTATCATCAAATAAACTCAAATTGGCGAATAAGGCTCTGAGATCTGATATCACCTTACGACTCAAGGCGTCTGCCACTACATTAGCCTTCCTTGGATGATATTCTATCTCTAAATCATAGTCCTTTAGAAGTTCCAACTATCGACGCTGTCTCAAATTTAATTCTTTATGAGTAAGAAGGTACTTTAGACTCTTATGATCAGTATAGATATAACACTTTTCTCCGTAGAGGTAGTGTCTCCAGATATTTTAAGCAAAACCCACGACAGCTAACTCCAGATCGTGAATAGGATAGTTACGCTCATGAGGCTTTAACTGACACGAAGCATAAGCGACAACCTTCCCATCTTGCATCAAAACACATCCTAATCCAAAGTGAGAAGCATCACTGTAGATAGAAAAATCTTTCCCAGATTCAGGCTGACTCAGCACTGGGGCTTGAGTTAGAACGATCTTCAGTTTCTCAAAGCTAGCTTGTTGGTTCTCAGACCAAACAAATGGAACATCTTTCCTTAATAGTTTCGTTAGAGGAGCTGCAACATGGGAGAACCCCTCAACGAAACGACTGTAGTAACCAGCTAAGCCCAAGAAACTACGGTTCTCAAAAAAGTTCCTGGGTTGCTTCCAGTTCAGAATAGCCTCCACTTTGCTTGGATCCACTCGAATACCATCAGCAGAAACGATATGTCCAAGAAAAGTCACTTCGCTGAGCCAGAACTCGCACTTGCTCAACTTAGCGTATAGTTTATTCTCTCTTAGAGTCTGTAGAACAATCCTTAGATACTCCTCATGTGCTGCTTCAGTTCGAGAATACACCAGTATATCATCGATAAACACAACTACAAAATGGTCCAAATAAGGTCGAAACACCCTATGCATCAGATCCATAAAAGCAACAGGGGCATTTGTTAACCCAAATGACATCACTAAAAACTCATAATGCCCATACGGAGAACGGAAAGCAATCTTCAGAATATCTGAATCTTTCACTTTGAGTTGATAAAAACCAGACCTCAAGTCTATTTTTGAAAAGATAGAAACCCTTTGAAATTGGTCAAATAGATCATCAATTTTGGGCAGAGGATATTTGTTTTTAACTGTGAGCTTGTTCAGTTTCCTATAATCAATACAGAATCTCAATGTCCCATCTTTCTTCTTGACAAAAAGAACTGGGGCTCCCCACAGTGATGCACTAGGTCGGATAAATCCCCTGTCCAACAACTCTTGAAGTTGAACTTTTAGTTCCTTAAGCTCCTTTGGGGCCATACGATAAGGAGCCATTGAAACCGGGGTGGAACCAGAATAGACTTCAATCTCAAACTCAACTTCTCTATCCGGAGGTAATCTAAGCAACTCCTCAGGAAAAACATCGGGAAATTCCTTGACAATCAGGATGCCTTTAATATCAGATTGAGAACTCCTAGTATCCAAAATATAAGCAAGAAACACCTCAGAACCTTTCCTGATCATCTTCTCAGCTACCAAAGAAGACACAACATTCGTAAAAAATCCACGACATTCCCCGATTATTATAATTTTTCGATTATTTGGGGTCTTCAAAATAGTTCTCTTGGTCTCAAAATCAATATTTACTCAATGTTTGTCCAACCAATCTACGCCGAGAATCAAATCAAACTCTTCTAAAGGTAACTCCATCAGGTCGACCAGAAAAATCTTCCCATTGATCTCTATAGGATACTCTCTAAAAATACGATCCAACACAATGGACTTGCCTAAGGGACTTTGAACTATCACCGAATGCTCAGTATTTTCAACAAGAATATTTAGACCCTTAGAAACGGAATGCGATACATAGGAATTGGTAGAGCCATTATCAAACAATGCAAAGTAGGGAAATGAATGAATAGTAACAATACCTGAAATAACATTAGGCCCATCACGATCCTGTCGAAGTCTAGCAGTGTAAACCAATACAGGCTGTCTGGCCTCAGATATGACAAGACCCCTAGTCTGAGATGTTCGGCCTCTACTAGCCGATCTCGATGATCTCTCATGAGTATGACCACCTGCAGGAGTCTGAACATTACTCTGAGTACGAGCGGGAATACAAGCTGGTGTCTGAACTGTAGTAGCTGACACTGGACAATCCCTTATAATATGGTCACCAGAACCACATCTAAAACAGGTGCCAAATTTTCTCCTACATTCCCCAAGATGATGTTTCCCACAATAATCACATGTCTGCAAAGGTTGTATCCCAGAAGATCCACCATGTCTAGAAGGTTGAACAACTGAAGAACCAGATGCAATAGGTCTAACACTCGCACTGCCTCTCTGAAAGGAATCACCCATGCCTCTCTTGCTAGGATATGTAGAAGAATCAACAGAACCAGCAGGCCTCCTAAATCGGGTTTGAGCTCGATCACTATCTCTCTTGCGCTCCATACCCAATCGCTCTATTTCCTCAACAGTCTTGGCTATCTCAACCAAGGCGTCAAAATTCCTCTCTCGGTGGGTAGCGACTCGACTCTTGATCTCATACCTGAGTCCATTCTCGAACCTCAAGTATTTATCTGTCTCAGTGTCAACAAGTCCATGAGCATAGCGACTCAATCGGATGAACTCAACCTCGTAGTCCATAACAGACATATTACCCTACTCCAGATTCTGAAACTCCTGGCGTCGCTCCTGCATATATCTCTCCCTCATATAGCGAATCCTGAAATATGTCTTGAAAAGATCCCATGTTAATTGGTTCCTTGGAATACTTCCGGAAATTGTTTGCCACCATCTGAAGCTCTATTTCTTTAGCATAGTTAGGGCCCCCTTCAACTTCTGCTCAGGTCTGACATCCATCTCATCCATAATCCTCTCTGTGCCCTCCAGCCAATTCTCAGCGTCTGTCGGAGGTCCACCAGTAATACCCTCGAATGGAACTACACCAACAACGACCAAAGAATTCGAAATCTCCACTGTAGTCATATTACTAGGGGCTCTAGCAGCTCTCTAGAACATGCTGAATATAGTTATATTAATGACGTCTTCGTTCATGTCAGTATCCTCATCTCCAGTGACGGGAGGGTCTCTCACAGGAGTAAATTGATCATCATGAGAAAGGATCGGATCTACTTGTGGAACAGGAGGATCATGTGGTGACATCGGATCGTTTATCGTAACAGAAGGTCGAGCGATTCACCCTCGACTACGACCACGTCCTGTCCTACGACCTCTAACAGACTCATCGTTGGATCTATAAGGCTCTACAGAAAGAATTTGAAACATATGTCATATTAGCATCAAGGATCTCGAGAAAACTTTAAATCATAAAATAAGGTGACACATTTTTTTCTCTAAAATTTCTTTAAAAATCGAAAGTTTAGAACCCATATACAGTCCGAGTGTTTAAAATCGAAAGCTCTGATACCACCCAATGTAACCCCCAGACCCAGTCTGTACGTTAGACCTAAACTTAAGTAGTTACATGTCCCATTCAGAGATTCCTTTCTATTTAAAACAACTTATAAAACATTAGAGATAATACAGAACAAAATATCGATAATACAAATATATCCAAAACGATAGCAAAATACATGTCACCAAATACAACTGAAAAACATATAGAGATATACATTCCAACAAAATAAAGTAGTTGATCTTCCCTGATGCCAAATCCGCTAGCTTACGGTCTACTATTATCTGAAAAAGGTTAAAATTTACAGAATGAGCTAAAAAGCTCAGTGTGCTCCATACAATATATAAAAAAACATATAGATAAAATACTTTGATAAAATCGGAAATGCAATATATTTTTATTTTTAAACATAAACACTACCCCCATCCGTTCACATCATAAATGTGTAGGTTCCCCATAACCATACATCCAACCGCACATGCCATTTAGACCCTGAGCACAAAGTCGAGGAGTCTGCAAATAATCTTCCTTCAATAATATCGCCAATGACAATATTAAACATGAATATATTCGAGTGAAAACAATGATTAATGTAACATCCGCAATAAAGGGTTAGTGACCAAATCGTAAAGTTTCATAATTTGGTGACTAAAGTAGAAGAATGAAATAGTTCAATGATTATTGGATATATATGATGAAGGTTATTTAGCAATTATTAAAGGAAATAAAGGGGGGTCAATTGACCAAGAAATGAATTAAAAATAGGATTGGTAAGGATAAATACACTTGGAAAGTGAGAGAATTCTCCAGAGTTCTCTTCTCCTTTCTTCTTCTTCTTCACGTGGAAGCCAAGAGCAAAGGTAAGTTTGATTTAGCTGTTGATTTCTTGAAAGTTTTAAGTTGGATTTGAGTCTTTGGGGGTTATATAAGCTTAAGGAAAGCTTATATAAGTTTAAAACACCAAAGAGAGAGAATTAGAAAGGAATTTTTATTAAAGGTTTATAAATGAACTTTTATTATAAAAAGGTTTTTGAAGTTCCAAGGATGAATTTGACTTGTCAAGGGTTTAATTAAGAAGTTAGAAGCAATAGAATTGATTTTGGAACATGTTGAAAATTTAGTGTAATTCTTTAATTACATATGGAGAATAGGATTTTGATGTTAAAGAGGTGATTAATGAATATAAATGAGTTTGAATATGTGTATGTGAGTTGAGAACATGATAGGGGATGAAAGATGAAGCATTTGAGTTAATTGGAGTAGATTTTCGGGTTAAATTGAATTCTGACCTATGTGCATCGATGCACATTCAAGGTGCACCGATGCATCAAGGGTAAATCTTTAGAAATTATTCAGAGTGCATCGATGCACCCATTAAAATGGAAACATCGAATGAGATTTATGCACCGATGCATAGATAGTGCATCGATGCACCTGTCTAGGGATGCATCGATACATGGGGTAGTGCATCGATGCATGCCTCTATTAAAAGTTGAAAATAACTTTCTTTTTATCCTTTGGAGTGATAGTTTAGAATATATCAATTGGATACTAATATGTATCAATGTATAATTATGTAGATATCGAATATGAACTAGTTCTGGAACGATTATCAAGTTAAGATTCGATCGACAGAAAAGAAATCATAAAAGTGGATCAAACTTAGTGAGGCCAAGGTGAGTGCATCTTATTTTATAGAATGATATGGAAATTGGACTTGTGATAAGTCTATCTCCGATAGTTAAAGTGCATGAAGTCTTGATTATAGGTAGATAAATGACATGAAATATATGTATGTTTGATTTTATGAATGTATATGTTTTGTATGTGCTATGAGAACATATGGTTATGAGATAAAATAGGTAATCATAGGAGAATATGATAAAAGTAAATACATGAGAAGACATAGCCATGTGACATGTGAATATACTTGAATAATACATGTTATGTGATATACTTGATGTATGAGAATCATATGAGAATAAGAGATGACAATGAGTTACATGCCATATGAACAAAAGAGAAGTGTTATAAGCTACGTGACAGATGATTATGAAATCATATGAAAAGTGAAATGTACATGTGAATATGTGAAGTGATATGAATATAATGCCCATGTTATATGATACGAGAGCTATAGGTATAGTTGGCATGCCAAGAGTCGAGGGTCTACGCGGTCCTTCGGGACATACAGTAATCCTTCGGGATATTTCATAGTGGTCATTCGGGACAAATCTCATAGCCCCTAGGGGGACTCCATAAGAGCTGTGGTGACAGTATAGTGCACAACCTCAATAGACTCACATATCTACAGTTCTCACAAGTGTATATGGGCTAATAAGAGATAACATTGAATGTAATGTATGTGATGTATATATGTGTTTTGTGATATGAATTATATGATATAATATATGTGTGTTAGTGATTATTGTATATGCTATAATATATATGATATGAGCTTAATTGATCATATAAACAAGAGAATAGAAATATGAAAGGTGATAATATGATAATGATAGGAAAGAAGATAATTATATGTATGCGTGGATTATATATATATATATATGAATATATGAAAGGTGCATAGTATGAATTATTATATGTATATGTGGGTGTGATGCTTGTATGTGATATGTTAGTAGAAATTGTTCAAGCATGATTACGAGTTAGAGTTTTATTATATGTTTTATGCCTCACTAAGTCAACGACTTAGCGTGTGATTGTTTCACATGTAGGTTACAGAAGTGAGAAGAGTAAAGAGCTAAGAGGAGCAAGACAAGTCAGCATTTTCCTTGCAAAGTTTCAGATCAGAAAATAGATGATTTAAATGTGTTTGGTTAATCTGAACATAGTTGGCATGTACTAATTGAGTGAGTTGTATAGGCTCTGATCGATTTTTGGTTATTTTGGTCAATTTATGTAAATAAACAACTTTTATTTTAATGAAAGTTTTGAATTTTCTTTGAATTTTGTCAAGAGTCAAAGTTTGAAAAGTCAATGTGACACCTCAGACTCTTATTCGGGTCGGATACAGGTTGAGAGTGTTACAATTAATCACTTAAACATAAAAATGTTTCATGCTTGGGAACCATATGCAGAAATACAGAAGTCAGAATTCAAATCAGTAATATATGGTAATTCAGATGTCAGATAATCAGATTTCAGAGATCGATATGGAATACCTTAATCCAAAAATTATATCGAAATATGCAGTAAATAAGATATCAAATACTTGGTATTCATATGAATCATTTAAAACAGTAATGTAATACTGTCAGGAAACACACCTGTAACAGTCTGAGAAATCAGATAGGGAAGCCTACTACTGGGTCTGTCTATCACGCTCTGCTGCAGCTCTATATCCTACGAATTAGGAAAATCCATATTGGAATCCTAATATAAATAATCTAAATCTTTATTTAAATAATATACAGAAACCTACGGGTAATTCTCGTAGTACGCGGTTCGGGCTGATCTGACGAACGGACAACTCCAGACCTAACTGATCCTCGCTCAGGTGAAACACGAGTACCTTCATAAAATATTTTACTGAATCAATTCCTTAACCAAATCTCAAATAAATAATCAAAAATACTAAAATACTAAGCGTTTTTGGGTTCACAAGCTCGATTCGGGAGTTTTGGGTCAGAATTTGGCAAAACGGACTTCGGAATCAGATTCAGGACGTCGAAAAACATAAAATATGACCTTCTGAAAATTTGAATTCTTGGTCAAATCAAAGTCAACGGGTTTGATTGACGATTTGGAGACTTTTGGGTTCGAATTTGGTGAAACGGACCCTAAAAACGGATTTGGGACGTCAACAAATGTTAGGATATGTATACTCGAAAAAGATTAACGATCGTTTAATGGCCGGTCAAAGTTCTGGTCAACGATGATCAACCATTTTACACAACTATCACATTTTTAAAAATATTTACGAAAATAACACCATTTTAAAAATAATTACAAAAATAACACCTTTTTTAAAATAATTACAAAAATATCACATTTTCAAAAATAATTACAAAAATAGCACCATTTTAAAAATAATTACAAAATAGCACCTTTATAAAAATAATTACGAAAATAGCACCCGATCAACGGACAACGGTCAACGGGTCGGGTCGACTCGGGTTGGAACCGGTCAAATCGGTAAAACCAATTCAAAACCGGTCAAACCGGTTTTTTTAACCATCCCCACGCGCAGTGGCGGCGTGTGGGACCTTCTCCGACATCGTAAAATTCATAAAAAAATTTCTAAAAAATATTTTGAGCGATTTCGAGGTACTTACAAAGCTCGGTTCAAATTTTTGAACGGCAGAGAGCTCGATTTCAACAAATCGAAAACTTTGACCGCCTCACCTCCTCACGTGCTGCCGCCGAAGGAGACCAAGAATGACACCGGCGAACTCGAAACGGCACAAGGAACACGTTGGTGCGGGAGGTATCGAAAACGGAGCAACGATCGGCGATGAATTTAAGATTTTCTCGGCGATTGTGCTAAAAAAATGTCGAGATTTTGACTTGAAATTCACGGCGTTTGGCAGTGTTTCACTTCAATTAATTTAAGGAGTTTGTTCCTCGCCCGATGATGAACACGATGGTGTTTTCAAAACAACGATCGAAGGTCGGACGGCGTCAGGATCGTGGTTTCATAGGAGAGGTTTGGGAGAGCAAATTTGGGAAATGGTTTTTTATTTTGAAACAGAAAACCAAGTATATAACATGGTTTTGCCGACACTTCTAGGGTAAATTCATGCTTGGTCTCTGAATTTCCTTCATCTCTAAAACAGGCTACAAGTTTTGAAAACTTTTAATTTAGTCCACAATTTCTCCAAATTACTTAATTAAATCCTCAAATTTCAATTAAATATATTTTATCTTATTTTTATTTTTATTTTTTTCAAAATTCCGGGTTGTTACAATATAGTAGTGTTCATAAATACATATTTGACTTGAATTTTTATAATGAAGCATAATTTAATAGTATTTTACTGTATTTTCTTATTATAAGTTCAAATGTTTTGCTATCTTACAAGAATATTGTTCCAAAAAGTCAATGTGACATCTCGGACTCGTATTCGGGTCGGATACAGGTTGAGGTGTTACAACCGTGGCAGCCACCGTGATTGTAGCCACCGACAGCTCTAACCAAATGCTGTAAAATGTGAGGGTGAGAATTTTAGTTTTAGGGTTTTGAATGTATATTTTAATATTTTTAAATTTAATTTTTTATTATAATCTTAAATAATATTAAAATATTTAAAATATATGACATGTCATATGAAAAAATAATAAAATAATTCATATCATCGATGAATGATTAAACAAAATCAATGTATAAAGTTCAATGAGTAAATTGAAAAAAATTAAAAGTATGGTGAATAAAATAGGAGAGGGAATAAAGTTCATTGAGTAATAGTGAAGATATTAATTTTTTATCCATTTTATTATTATTATTATTATTATTATTAGTATTATTATTATTATTATTAGCATTATTATCATTATTATTATTATTATTATTATTATTAGTATTTATTATTATTAATATTATATATTATATATTATTATTATTTAATAAATAATTACAAATGGACCGGCCCAGTTACAAGCCAACTAGAACCGGTCCAGCCAACCAGAAACCCTAAACAATTAGTAAGGTTTCAGCTAGGGTTTCTAAACCCTAGCCACACCCAGCCGCCTCTGATGGTTCCAGATCCCAGCCGCCGCCTCACTGCCAAGTGGTCCAATGGCCCACTGCCGACGCCTCCGCCGCTGCCACGTCCCGAATGAAGGCTCCAGAAGATCAACGACGGCCGTCCACGCCAAGGCTACGGGGTGAGTCACCACTGGTAGTCCGGTGACTCACCAAAGCCCTCTCTTCGGACCGGTCCGATGACCGCACCGGTGGTGGCTATAAAAGCCACCACCCACCTGCGAGACAAAAAACAGAGACAGAACGAGACACAGAAACAAAAAAAAAAAAAAGGAAGAGAGAAATAGAACCGAAAAAAAACAGAGAAAACAACAGCTACCAACGATCCCAGTCCACCACAACAGAGCAAAAACAAAAGGAAAAAGGAAGAAAAGAAACTTACCGAGGGAACCGTTGATCATCAGAGCCTTTTTGGAGCCATCGGAAAGTCAAAGGTCGAAGGTATAAACTTTAGATCTACGCATTTCAGTAGTATTTTAGGCTAAAAAACCTACGGATCTAGCTTTAGGGAAAAACAGGCTTTAATTTGGGGTGGGATTTGTAATTTCCGGCCACCGGATATGGTGGCCGGCGGTGGTTTTGACGGTGGCTAACGGCGGCCCACGGTGGCCGACCGATAACCAGCTTCCCTCCGATGAGGGAAGCTAGAGAGAAGGAAGAGAGAGCTTCTTCTCTCGTTTTTGAGAGAAGAAGAAGAAGAAAGGAATGAGCTGCTGGCCCTTCGGGCCAGCTATGAATGGGCTTAAATAGCCCTCCCCAAACGACGCCGTTTTGGGGAGGGATCTGTCCGTAATTAATAAAAAGATTAACCTCGTCCGTCATCCCTCTAGTTTGTAATCTTTACCTTTTAGTCATTGAATCAAATTTTTGATTCTTTTAATTTGGTCTCTACATTTTATTTATTTATATTTTAGCCATTAACCGTATTAATAATATATTTAAGATAAATTTCATATTTAGTCCTTTAATTTTGATAAATAATATTTTAATCCTTAGTTTATATTTTTAATTTATTTTATTATAATATCCGAATTTTAGATAGTTTTATTTTAGTCACTAAATTATTAAATAAGAAAATAACATATTTAATCCTTATAATTTTGATTAATTATGAATTAGATTTTTTATTTTATTTTTACTGTAATTTAGTCATTTATTTTATATGTTTTCTTTTATTTTATTGTTTTTAAATATATTGTTTTAATAGTATTTTTATTTTTATGAATAAATATTTTTATATATTCATAAATATATATATAATAAATAGTAATTTTTAAATATTTATCTTAATAAAAAGAAGAAAAGGACAGTCTTAATACAACTGGATGTCCTATTCTGATATTTTAAAATTAAAAATTAAATAATATTATTTATCAATATCAAAGAAAAGAGCTGTCTTAAAGCACCTAGAAGTTCTTTTTGGATATTTTTAAATAAATAAATATTTTTTATATAATTTTGAAAATAATAAGAATTAAATATATTTTTTTTAATTTTTAAATTTAAATAATAGAGACAATTTATAATTAAAAAGTACCAATTTTGGGCGTTGTAGGGGTGCTAATCCTTCCCTAAACGTAACCGACCACGAATCCCTTTTTATTAAAAAGAACGAATTTTTTGGTTATAAAACGCAGATCAGTTCATTTTTTTTATTAGTGTTTTCTTTAAAACTCTTTTAAAAAAATAATTTTTAGGTATTCGACCTACCTGACCCAAAAGGCCGATGGCGACTCTTAAATTATTTTCAAAAATTATTTATTAACATCAAATTCCCCGCCAAAATAAATATTTCGTGCCCGGACGAAAACCGGTTACGACAGCTTGGCGACTCTGCTGGGGATGAGTCAAACTTTTAAAAAAAAATCAATTAATAAATTGTCTCTATTAATTAAAAATTTAAAATTTATATATTTAATTTTTAATTTATTCTTTTCAAAATTTTTATATTTACTTATTATTTTCATAATATTTATATGTTTTATTTTATTTGCAATTATTTTATTTCATTATTTATTTTGTCATAGTTTTGAGCATTTCTCCTCACACACAACACTTGCATTGCATAACATAAAGCTCTATAATTGAGTTGTCCCTTTTAAGTGGGGGTGAAAGCGACGTCTTCGTGAGAATTTATTCTCCGTGTTAGACCTAGCAAGTAACTTCCGGGGTTCGTATGCTCTATGTCTTCGTGAGAATTTATTCTCCGTGTCAGATATAGAGAAATGTATCCCCTCGAATTGAACTCGATCCACTTTAGTCTGTGATGGACTAGGGTTGAGGGTTAGCAGCCTAAGGGGGCACTAACATGGACAATTCGAGTACCTTTACTCCTAGATCTGAAACCCTGCATATAAAGAACCTTAGAAACTCTCCCGATCTGAAACCATGCCGAAATTTTGTCAGTAGGTATACACAAAGGAGAAATAAACTTTAGCTTTTAATTTGTTTCTTTTTCCTGAATAAATGCATGCGAACTAGAAATCATGCAGTTAGGTTAATTTTTCCAAACAAAGCATGGAACTAGAAAGCATGAGGTTAAGATTTATACATTGATAGATAGATTTTTATAGTTGGTACTAACTATTCTATTTTTTCTTATTTTTTTCATGCATGTTATATTACTCTAATCTGTTTATATTGATTTCTTTTGTTTGCATTGCATGATCATGGCATAACCAAAAGGTGTTGACTTGAAAGACTGTTCATCAAATTGGAAAGAAATCATAAATGGACAAAAAGTTTTATGATCGAACAAAATATGACGCGGCCAAGGAAAGACATCCTGAAGAAACTACGAGGATCGAGGGAAGTTCTGCACACAGAGAACCGGTTATATTAATACCAAAAGTAATCCATAAAGATTCTGCCAGATTGATACCAAAAGCAGTCTATGGTAAGAATATCAGTCGGGATATTCAGAGAAGTGGAGATTTTTATGAAGCTCAAGCATGTTATTTGAAGGATTTGAACGACCAAAATGAGAAATTGAGCACAGAAATGAAAACCATGCATGGAGATTTTCAGAAGATCAGTCAAACCTTTCAAAATGCTGGCCTAGGAAGTACCCCAGAAGAATGGATAGCAGGGGTCACCAAGCTGAAAAAAAACTGCAACATATATGAAGATCTTGTTCAAGAACTTCTTGGACAGAAAAGATCTCTTACAAAGGAAAATGAGCAACTCCGAGAAGTGACACAGAAAATGAAAGAGAATGTCATGGAAGAGGTTGCAGTCCAGACAAGCAATATGTCCCTTAAGTTGATAGACTAATTTGGCTTTGGAGAAGTTAGGACTAAAAGTTGTCCCCTACATGTAAAAGTTTTGTTTGATGTACTGAAGCTTTTGTGTTCAATGAAATCTGTTCTAAGATGATCACTCTTAAGTAACACCTTTTCATACATGCATTTGCATTTTGTATCTGTGCATTTTCATTTTGTATTTTTATATCTATGAATTGCACATTTTGCATTCTTATTCTTCCATTTATGCATTTTTCATATTTTTATTTAATTACTGTCATGTACTTTAATTATAAAAACATATAGATAATTCATGAAAGGTTTCTGTAACAGTAAAAACCAAGATCATTCATTTATTTTACTGTACCATCATCATGAAAACAATGGAGCAATCTTATGAAGGAATACAAAACCATTGGCCAGAACCATTGACAGGGTTACTTCGGGATACAAGGAAAGAAGTTTCAGATTCAGTACCAGATGGATCAGATCAAATTATCCAGGGAATGGAATCTGATAAAGAAGATACAACTGTTATAGAGAAATCGTGCTATCAGATTGAAGAGTCGAGAAAGATAACATACCCTAGGGCATCCCACTCAAACCCAAAGAATAGCCTCATTAATTATTCACAATATGAGGATAAAGTCAAAAGGACAGAGAAAGCAATCAGAAACATGAAAGATGTTAGTGCCTACCACAAAGAATTAGAAGCAAGAGAGCTTAGCTTAGTTCCAGATTTGATTATTCCCCATAAATTCAAAATGCCTGATTTTGAGAAATATGATGACACCAGTTGTCCCTTAATCCATTTGAGAATGTTTTGCAGAAAAATGGAAGGATATTTAAATTCTGATGACCTGTTAATTCACTCTTTCCATGATAGTCTTGTTGGCCCAACAGTAGTCTGGTATAATCAGTTGGCCCAAGAACAGATCAAGAAATGGGTAGATCTAGCTGATGCATTTTTGAGACAATATCGGTATGTTAAAGGCTTAGCTCCAACACGTATGGATCTTCGAAGAATAAAGAAGAAAACCAATGAAAGATTTCAAGAATATGCCCTAAGATGGAGAGGAATAGCAGCACAAGTTCAACCTCCCATGTTAGAAGAAGAAATATCACGTATGTTTCGGGATTCTATTCCCACTCCTTTCTGTGAGTTAATGCAGGCAAATCCGACGAATGAATTCGAGAATTTTGTGACAAGTGGAGATTTAATTGAGAATGTAATCAATGAAGAAAACTCAAAAGTCACATACAAGAGCCCAACAGATCAAAAAGCGAAAGCTGATAATGTGAATGTATGTCGCATCCAGAATCCCCGCAACTGCAAAAGAAAAAGAGTAAGTAACTATTCGGATCGACCAAAGAAAGTCATGCGATCAAGAAAAACTTTAGAATTGTTCCAAACTTCTATTTCAGACTTATACCCTCATTTGGTTAAGGGTCAGCACATCACACCAAGACCAACTAAAGTGACATCAAATCCTTCTGCTCATAGCTATGATCAAGATAGAGTTTGTAATTTTCACTTGGGGGTATCCGGGCATTCTACAGGCAATTGTAGGCCACTGTTAAAAGAAATTGAGATGCTTGTTGACAAAGGGGTTTTGACATAAGAAATAATCAAGAAATGGGGGGCAAATAAGGATGAGAATCCTGATCCTATTACATACCCAACATTAGAGGAATAATGAGGCATGGCAAACTAAATAAGTGGAAGTGTTATCTACCACTGTAGTACCTTTCTACTTTCAGCATCTTGTTTGAACTTGTTTTTTTGTTTCTTTCTCCGCCTTTTGTGCAAAAAAATAAATTGTGTTGCTTTTATGGTTATGAGCAAAGAATCAAGTTTTAATCTTGAGATTATTGAGTATCAAGTAGATTAAATATTCTTTTAAATTTGCAAGAGTTATAGATCTATTGGCAAGTGATAAAATTATATCTTCCATATCCCATCCAACACCAATTACTCGACCTTTACCAAAACCAAATCCTGACACTATATGTATCTGAGACTCTGAAGAAATGTCTCTACATGTTTTTGAGACACAAACTCTAGATGTTTACCTTCTCGGGTAGAGTCGATTGATTGATGATACTATCTTCCACCATATACATGACTTTATAAGTCACACATTTGTCCTTCCAAATACAAAACCATCATAAACCAAAAGACATCAAAAGAACCAAACTTTCAACTATTCGTGAATTTTACTGCAAGAAGAGACGAGGCATCATGGACCAACTCATTGATGATAATTTCGATTGATTAGGGCATACTCAAAGAAGAAGGGGAAAATGATTGATTGAAATAAATATATCATGCATTAATTACATTTTTTCATGTAAATAAAGTTAATCTTGAATATTCATCCCCCTGTGGATACCTCTTTTTACAAAGGTTTCTGTGTATGAGATGATGAACGGCATTGTTTCATTTATCCTTTAATATATATATATATATATATCTATCATTTGTTGTCCCCATTTGTGCCTGAATAATTTTTCTTCTAATTCAACCCTAACCAAGGATCACCCTCTACATTGGGGGGCAAGGTAAAGGATATTGGCTCACAAGAATAAAGATTGTCAATATAGTTTTATTACGAAGACAAGTTTCCATGAAGTCATGAAAGTTTTGAACTACAAAGTATGTCAAATACAGAGTGCTTGAAGATCAATCCAATCAAGAATAATGGAAAACCTCCAAAATGCAAAAGGAAAAGGAGGTGCTCAAAGCAATTGAAGTATTATACTCATCCAGCAAAGAAAGAAGAAAAAAAAAGAAAAAAAAAAGAAAAAGGAAAATTGAATCAAGATGGGTGATTTATTGAGCCTCAAGTTACAAGGTTGATCAAGTACAAACAAGAAGAGCAAGAAATGCTGGAGATATGAGAAAATGGAAATGAATCCAAAATTTGGCAGTCTTGAGGGATCCAGTTGATGGAAAATTCCCCAGCAAGGCAGATCCAAGTCAAACAAAACAAGATTGATGGCATCAGAATGAATTGATCCTTGGTTTGATGACCCTTAAACACTTATTTGGGCCTTTTTATCCTTTTTTTCATAACCATAAGCCATGGCCTACGTTACGTACCTGAAAAGTCCATTCTAATCATACATGGGTTTCTAAGTAAAAGATGATATCTTTAGAATTCATTCCGCATTCCAAGATTGATTTTTATTTGCAAAAATTAGTTTTTAAAATCTTTAATGCATGATATGAAAAATGATAAAGGTGGGTTCAAGATATAAATTTTTAAATAACATCTTGAAACCAAAGGAGGATTCGAGTTGAAAACCTGAAAAGGCGGCTCGAATATTGAATGGTGCAACAACGACATAAGAGACGATCTTAAGCTCTTAATAAAGCACCACACATCTCAAAAACGTTCCTGAGATTCTGGAAACGAGAAGCATCTCTACAAGATGAGCATAACAACCATTTCTTCAAGTTAGTGGAAGCCCGAAGCGACATACTGAACCAACTTGAAAGAACCTACTTTACCAAAATCAACCTACACCTCAAATCAGTCAATAATTTTGACACTTGCCATAGGACTATGATTTTTGAATGATTTAAAAGTGTAGTTGATTTATTTGATATTCATTAAACTCCTTGTTTATGATTCGATTATATTGTGAACCTGAAAGGGGTAATACTTTGCAAAATTCTTTCATTCTTCAATAAAGAAAGGAGAAAAAACATTTTCAAACAGTACAGTCTCAAATGAGGAAGGTCCTTAAAGCAATTGTTGCTTATTCTACCTCTGTTGTAGAAAAAGAATGAACGAAGCCAGAATAATGAAGCACTTCACATTTTTGAAGGCAAGTGGTCCAAGAAGCCAGAAAGTCTGGAGAATTGAACTTGTGACACTCTCCTATGACATTATTAGCAGCTCATCAAGAAAGATCGTTTATCTCATACTGAGGGCAATAAGGATCACCAGACAGATTATTTTCTCCAACCATCAATTCATGTTCTCTAGAAGATTACATTATAGAACCATAAGCAAGTCACTACCTGCACTCTGGTTATACTGTGATGCTGGCTCAAGTCTTGATACATCATTGCTACTTCTTCTATGCCGATCACTTTCTTTGTTAAGATGATACCCATTATGTCCTTCAGAAGATTGCTGAATTTGAATTTGAGGACTTAGGGCACATAATAAGATATTGGAACAGATTCTACACTTGTATGCTGTACAGGATTCCAAAAGTTGAGATAACCAGTTTTACCATCAACTAAACCTTTCCATAGTTAAGGAAGAGTGAGATATGGCAGTGTGTATTTTGGAGCAGCAGAAGAGACAGCTGTCGTAGCAGTCATTACAAGAAAATGCACCAACAAAAATCTTCTAGTTAATCATGATGATGTTTATGCTTCCGGTAAGATTGTTACACGGGATGCTACCGACAACAAGGTCGAATCCGCCAAATCTACTCATCAATTGCTCCAACCGATCACCATTCAGTTCTTGCACCTCAGTTTTCAAAGATATACTAAGACAGTAGAAGGCGATCTTTGCATCACTGATTTTAGAGAAAAGAGACAACATTGATATCACTAGAGAACATGTCTCTAGCAGCTCCTCATGTATAGTTTTTTAGGGAAACCTAGAAGCATTTCCACCTCATCAGGTTCAAGTGGAGCAACTTTATTCCTTTCAACCCATACTAGATTCCATTTTCAGCACTCATCAAGAACACACTTCTGGACACTCGAAGGTGGCTCATTGTCATAAGCTTCAAGAGTCTTACAGATCCTTTTGTCAAATTGGTACTTCCTGTACACGTTTATAAACAGTTCAACTTTGTTCTTGGATCACATGAAGGCCATCATTTCTTTGTCAATGGAAAAGCATCAGCACATGGAGGAAGCAGAATAAAGAGAAAATCTGTTCTTAATTGGCAGATTATGAATATAGCCTATTTTCAGTGTGACAGCATGAAAATGCTTCGAATCTACAAATTCTGGCTTTACATCGAATAAGTACTGTGATATCCCAGTCCAAACATTAAATGGAACAAATGAATGTGCTCATAGCATCTTCTGGAAGTGTTCTTTGAGTTATCTGATCTGATTTGGCAGAACCAATCATTGAATTTGGAAGATGAATTTGCTCATAGTAGAAATAAGGAGACTCAATAGCATCTTCTGGAAGTGTTCTTTGAGTTATTTGATTTAATTCGGTAGGAACCCCAGAACCGATCATTGGAATTGAAAGATGAACTGCATGATCGTCTTCATTAAGAAGTTTCTTTTTAAGCTTCTTTTGCTTATTCCTTTCCCAAAAATCATAGCACGAGTTTCGCCTTTGCTTGTAACTGGGATTATCACATGATGGCTTCCCACCTTTTTCCGGAAGAAAGCTATTTGAAGTTTCAACTTCTGAGAATCACATTTTTGTCAAGAATAACATTTTATCAGAATCAGAATTCAGGATTTCTCGGTATTAGAAGAACTATTGATATCTGTGAAATCATCCTGAAAGGTTACTTCATAATCAGATGAGTTGTTATCAGAATCAACATGTTGTTTGAATGCAAGCTTTTCAATAGCATATACTATTGAGTTTTATTCTCAAGAGGTTTTGTGACATTATATCTACATCTACATTTGTCAAAAATGATAGATTCTTTGATGTGAAGAAGACAGACTCAATTCACCAATCTGAAATCAAATAACTCAACATTCATGCATCGTATTTAGGCATTTGCAAAAATAGATGCATTTTCATTCATTTTCATCTATGTTGAATTTTTAACAGGAATTTCAAAAATTTTAGCAAAGATTTCAAATCCACTTGATGGATCATTCATTACCAGAGAAAGTTCATAATGAGAAGAACTCATCTGAAAAAAGAAGAAGAAGTTCATAATGAGAAGAACTTGTTCAACTTTTTGTTTAAATTCATCATTTGATGGATCAACAGTTCCAGAGAAGGTTCATAATGAGAAGAACTCATCTGAAGAAGGAAGAAGAAGTTCATAATGAGAAGAATTTGTTCAACCTTTTACTTGAATCCGTCATTTGATGGATCAGCTTTTCCAGAGAAAGTTCATAATGAGAAGAACTCATCTGAAGAAGGAAGAAGAAGTTCATAATGAGAAGAATTTGTTCAACCTTTTACCTGAATCCATCACTTGATGGATCATTCATTTCCAGAGAAAGTTCATAATGAGAAGAACTCATCTGAAGAAAGAAGAAGAAGTTCATAATGAGAAGAACTTGTTCAACTTTTTGTTTAAATTCATCATTTGATGGATCAACATTTCCAGAGAAGGTTCATAATGAGAAGAACTCATCTGAAGAAGGAAGAAGAAATTCATAATGAGAAGAATTTGTTCAAACTTTTACCTGAATCCATCATTTGGTGAATCATCTTTTCCAGAGAAAGTTCATAATGAGAAGAACTCATCTGAAGAAGGAAGAAGAAGTTCATAATGAGAAGAATTTGTTCAACCTTTTGCTTGAATTCATCATTTGATGGATCAACATTGCCAGGTAAAGTTCATAATGAGAAGAACTCATCTGAAGAAGGAAGAGAAAGTTCATAATGAGAAGAACTCATCAAGAGCTTATTCAACCTTTTGAATGACTCTATCACAAAAAGGAGGTCATCATCATCCCCAGCAGAGAGTTCATAATAAGAAGAACTTATTTGGAGAGAGAGAAGAATTTACTCAATATCTCCATTATAATCAAAGTAAAGTCAAATGGATAAAAAATTTTATTATCTTTTCATCTTTGCCCTATTCTTGTTAACACAATAATGAGCAAAGAGGGGCAGCTGAAGATATTAATTTTTTATCCATTTTATTATTATTATTATTATTATTATTATTAGTATTATTATTATTATTATTAGCATTATTATCATTATTATTATTATTATTATTATTATTAGTATTTATTATTATTAATATTATATATTATATATTATTATTATTTAATAAATAATTACAAATGGACCGGCCCAGTTACAAGCCAACTAGAACCGGTCCAGCCAACCAGAAACCCTAAACAATTAGTAAGGTTTCAGCTAGGGTTTCTAAACCCTAGCCACACCCAGCCGCCTCTGATGGTTCCAGATCCCAGCCGCCGCCTCACTGCCAAGTGGTCCAATGGCCCACTGCCGACGCCTCCGCCGCTGCCACGTCCCGAATGAAGGCTCCAGAAGATCAACGACGGCCGTCCACGCCAAGGCTACGGGGTGAGTCACCACTGGTAGTCCGGTGACTCACCAAAGCCCTCTCTTCGGACCGGTCCGATGACCGCACCGGTGGTGGCTATAAAAGCCACCACCCACCTGCGAGACAAAAAACAGAGACAGAACGAGACACAGAAACAAAAAAAAAAAGGAAGAGAGAAATAGAACCGAAAAAAAACAGAGAAAACAACAGCTACCAACGATCCCAGTCCACCACAACAGAGCAAAAACAAAAGGAAAAAGGAAGAAAAGAAACTTACCGAGGGAACCGTTGATCATCAGAGCCTTTTTGGAGCCATCGGAAAGTCAAAGGTCGAAGGTATAAACTTTAGATCTACGCATTTCAGTAGTATTTTAGGCTAAAAAACCTACGGATCTAGCTTTAGGGAAAAACAGGCTTTAATTTGGGGTGGGATTTGTAATTTCCGGCCACCGGATATGGTGGCCGGCGGTGGTTTTGACGGTGGCTAACGGCGGCCCACGGTGGCCGACCGATAACCAGCTTCCCTCCGATGAGGGAAGCTAGAGAGAAGGAAGAGAGAGCTTCTTCTCTCGTTTTTGAGAGAAGAAGAAGAAGAAAGGAATGAGCTGCTGGCCCTTCGGGCCAGCTATGAATGGGCTTAAATAGCCCTCCCCAAACGACGCCGTTTTGGGGAGGGATCTGTCCGTAATTAATAAAAAGATTAACCTCGTCCGTCATCCCTCTAGTTTGTAATCTTTACCTTTTAGTCATTGAATCAAATTTTTGATTCTTTTAATTTGGTCTCTACATTTTATTTATTTATATTTTAGCCATTAACCGTATTAATAATATATTTAAGATAAATTTCATATTTAGTCCTTTAATTTTGATAAATAATATTTTAATCCTTAGTTTATATTTTTAATTTATTTTATTATAATATCCGAATTTTAGATAGTTTTATTTTAGTCACTAAATTATTAAATAAGAAAATAACATATTTAATCCTTATAATTTTGATTAATTATGAATTAGATTTTTTATTTTATTTTTACTGTAATTTAGTCATTTATTTTATATGTTTTCTTTTATTTTATTGTTTTTTAAATATATTGTTTTAATAGTATTTTTATTTTTATGAATAAATATTTTTATATATTCATAAATATATATATAATAAATAGTAATTTTTAAATATTTATCTTAATAAAAAGAAGAAAAGGACAGTCTTAATACAACTGGATGTCCTATTCTGATATTTTAAAATTAAAAATTAAATAATATTATTTATCAATATCAAAGAAAAGAGCTGTCTTAAAGCACCTAGAAGTTCTTTTTGGATATTTTTAAATAAATAAATATTTTTTATATAATTTTGAAAATAATAAGAATTAAATATATTTTTTTTAATTTTTAAATTTAAATAATAGAGACAATTTATAATTAAAAAGTACCAATTTTGGGCGTTGTAGGGGTGCTAATCCTTCCCTAAACGTAACCGACCACGAATCCCTTTTTATTAAAAAGAACGAATTTTTTGGTTATAAAACGCAGATCAGTTCATTTTTTTTATTAGTGTTTTCTTTAAAACTCTTTTAAAAAAATAATTTTTAGGTATTCGACCTACCTGACCCAAAAGGCCGATGGCGACTCTTAAATTATTTTCAAAAATTATTTATTAACATCAAATTCCCCGCCAAAATAAATATTTCGTGCCCGGACGAAAACCGGTTACGACAAATAGTATAATTTACCCTTGAAAAATTGAGTTACAAACCTATTCGTTATAAGTCCATTACAACATATTAGTAATATTTATAGTCTAAATTATTAATAAAACAATAGACTGGTCTAACTCACTAATGGATTTAATTTACTAACACAAACAAAATTATAGTAACAATAAGATTTAATATAAAAATAAGTGCCTAAATTATATCACATTTCTCAAAATGATATCTAAACTTTTTTCGGTCAATTCAAGTGCTTAACATTATGAACGTTACCACTTTAGGTGTCTTAGCTGTAACAGGCGTTAAAAAACTCCGTTAAACGACACGTGTTGAGTTTTGATAATTTTAAAAAATTAAAAACAAAAAACAAAAAAAAACTTAAAAGTATTTTTATTAAAAAAAACCCAAAATTTTCAAAAATATTTAAAAACTCAAAACTTTAAAAAAAAACCTAATTTCAACCCCTAACCCACACTGGTCGCCACCCTTTGTTGCCATTGTCGTCAGTCGAACCTCCATCGATGACCCAACCACTTGATGAACCCTCAATCAATGAATCAAACCCAGCAAATCCCCAATTAAGGAGACCTGACAACTTCGACAACAACCACGACAGCACATACGATAACGGCTAGCAAGGGAGATGGAAAGGGAGGCATTGGTGTTGCCGATCATGGTCGACAAGGGAGGATGTAAGATTAGGATTATGGATTTTAGGGTTTATTTTAGGTATTTTTAAGGATTTAAGGCTTTTTGTAATTTTAGAAAAATTAGGGTTTTTTAAAATGTAATAATATTTTTCAGTTTTTTTTAAAAAAATTTAAAATTCAAAATTACCAAAACGTGACATTTTCATCTAACGGTGAAATTTAACGTCCGTTACGAACAAATCACTTAAAGTGATAACATTTGTAATGCTAGACACCTAGATTGACCAAAACGTGACATTTTAGGAAAAATGTATTGTTTAGGCACTTTTTTTACATTAAGCCTAATAGTAATAAAAAAGTTCCTTATGTTTCTGAATTGAATAAATCAGGTTTAGAGAGTCATCCCATAATAAATTTTTATAAAATTTAGTTTAAAATAATCGATCAATATATCAAATACAATTGCTAAACCAACAACCATCACATCCCAATATCCCAAAACACTGCTCAACTTTGGCAATGTAAATAATATTCACAGAAAATGAGACCCGGTAGTATCCAAAGGACCAAAACAGTCATTTTCTATGGTGGCTGAGCCAATGGATCTTAGCTCTCTCACATGGTGTAGTGTAATTTTCACTCTTATTCTTTAAAAAAAAAACATATATCACATGAACATACAACAAACACAATGAATTAATATTCACTAGGAAACAAACATCACAATCCCAGAAATGTGATAACTCGATTTGCACAACTTACATTCGACGAGATCGAGGAGTAATTAGGTTGTAGTTGGGTGTTCCGCTAGGCCTCGGAAGATAGATCAGCGATTCCGAGACGGCACAAGTTCTTTTACAGGTGGAGTAGATATTAATGAATCCGAACCTGTCACTGATGCTCCTTGTCACCTTGATTCCGGTCCACATATTGCTCGATGATTCCCCATTGTCATTGTCCTTGCAACATTCGATCATCGCCACGAAAAATGGATCCCTGTGGAAACTCTCATATGCTTTTTTCGAGGTCGGTGGAGTTGCCGGGGGAGGTAATGGCAGCAACTTCGTGGACTCTTTTTTCTTGTGACTTTGTAGCTTCTTAGGGACCCCTGGAGAATGCTCCCAGGAGAACGGTACACCCGAAAACCGGAGTGGCGAATCTCTTTGAAAAAACAAAGATCCGAGTGAAGATGACGATGACGATGAAGAAGGGATTCGTCTCGAGGAATGGTATTTGGTTGCCGGAACAATGGTGTTAGAATCTTTTGGTGCCATTTGTTTACGGCCACTCTGAGTTGATAAGGAACCCATAGTTGTATATATAGAAAAAGGGAGATGGAGACAAATTTGTGTTATATGATGCCCTTTAATTTCTTTTCTTCTTTATTTTATTTGACTTGTTTGCATATATTTATACAAATACTAAATGTATACAGTTGTTGCTTTCAATCCACCGGTTTTCTTGCATATAAAAAACATTTTCCTTTTTTCCATTTTTATTCTTTAAAATAGTCGGAATATCTTTTCTATCCCTTAATTTTATCAATTTAATCATTTCAGTCCATAATTTTATTGCATTATTTTTCCCTTAATTTTTTTAGTCATAATGATAAAAAGTGTATCTAACATTTGACTAAATAGTCACTTTGGTCCTTATCTTTTTATAACACTTTAGCTCCCAACGTTTCATTTTAGGGCAAAACGACACATGAATGGATGTAAATTATTATCTGACTAACGGACGCTTGCCATTGACGTGACAAATATAAAGTGATGATGTTATACATGTCACATATACATAAGTGATGACATGACACATTTCTTGCCACATGTCATTTGTACATAAATGATGACATGACATATATTATGTCATCACTTTAGATATATAAGACTTGTTCCATTAACGATAAACATTGATTATTAGTCAATTAACAATTTATATTCAATCATGTTAGTTTAAATGTTTTGTTACAATTCTATTATATTTAAATAAAAAACAAAAATTTAAAATTTAAAGGTCAATCAAAAGGTTAAGGAATAAAATTGACTAAATTGATAAAAGTTAAAAAAGACTAAAAAGATAATTTACCAAAAAAAAGTTAATTGCAAAAATGACCCCATGACATTGATGACAAAATGGGAATTAAACTGTGTAAGGAAATGCAAAAAGGACATGGGATAGAATAGGTATTAAACTGTGTAGGAAGTGGTTGAGGGATGGTGTTTATGTAGGTGACCCTAAACATGGGACCCTAAACCGGCGCTGAATCGATTTTATTATCTATTACTGGAGGATGAACCTACACGTTTAACAAATAGTTCCACATGCACACATTTATATTTAATTTTGGGGTCCTATTTATGGCTATAATGAAATCGAAAGTCATCGGAAATGCAAATACAAAATCAGACAAGGGAACAGCCTCAGGCTCGATGGGTAGCCATTTTGAGATGAAATCCTACCTTGAATGAGAGAACTATTTTATCAAACTTATTTTAAATGGAAATAACATTTTTGAAATTTAAGTAAATTTATGGACAAATTATCAAACTTGTTTTGATAATTTCAACACCAAGAATTATTAGCTATTGAAATTTAAGGAAATTTGTGGAGAAATTTGCATTTCTTACATGACAGAATACCTGAAACGTTTGCTAACATTGTCTGCAATAATTTGTTCATATATTGCTTTCGTTAATATACTATTTCAAACATTGGTTTATAATTTTAATTTTGTAAAGGTATGCTTTTAGGGGGGGAATTAAAGGAATGAAAAATAAATAGAAATGGGTAAAGTACATAAATGGTCCTTACTATAGAGTGTTATTTTGTTGAGTCCCCAACTATTAAAAGTTTCAAAATGATCATCCGGTTATTTATATGTTCCAAATTCATCATTTTTATGTTAACAAAGGATAAAAAATTAAAGGAATAAAGAAAACAATGAAAATATTTTTTTTGGTCTCTTTATTGTTTGGTAGAGTTTAAGAACGAGAGAAAAGGAAATAAAACTTTGAAAAGAATATAATTTTGAATAAGTTCCATCATTTTAAAAATAGTTTTGCTGGTTGCTATTTGATTGACATTCAACTCTGTTGGGATATAAGCTTTCTATTCTTCTTTAGTATAGTTTACAAGTGGTTTACTTTTAGCATTAATTTCTCATTCATCATTCAGCTATTTTTAGTATATGATATATTATTGTAAATGTTTCGTAAATATAGTATAAAACCATAATTTTATGATTTAAATCTCCATATTTATTCATTTTTACCCAATGAAAATATCCCTCATAGTTTCTTAAAATTTATATTTTTCAACAATCTTTCATATAAATGAAATTAATGATTTAATCAAAACATTGACTCTATGTAGAGATAGAATCTACGATCGATAGTGGTATAGGATAAACATGCATCAACTCTTAAATCGTCTATCGTGAAAGTTCATTTATTTTACTAACCGACCAATAGACATAATGTTCATTGCAACATGACTTTTAGCATTTTTTTTTCATAATACAATTAGTATTTACTTTAAAGGATATATATATATATATTCATAGGACCATTATTTGTATATTGATTTGTAACCTATTGGAATTTTGATTTATTTTATTTTATATAAATTTTCATAAAGTTCTAATTTATTATAAATATTTTTATAACTATTTGGCTTATATTATTAAACCTTATCATTAAATAGTTGACTTGAGAATTTATTGAATAAATTTAGCGATGAAGAGAATATTATTTCTTTTAGAAGATTCGGATTCGAGAAGTTACGTCTGCAAAGAATGTAGTAAATTAATTAAAAAGTTTAAACAAGTACTACCTTGTAATCATCTAATAATTTTTAAAAAATAATTGACCTAAAAATATATATAACAAAAATCAATTATTCATAACGAAATGTAAAATTAAACCAAAGTTAAACCTAGACTAAAAACCTTTCTTTAATAGTATGAGCTAATTATAAGGTAGTATATGTTCAGAATTTTCTTAATCAATTGACATTAATTACGCATACACATCCTACAAACATAGTTGCTTGAACCCATAACCTTGTATGAGGTGATTATAAGGTAGTATCTGATCAACGCACACACACTTTATAGATATATCAGCTTGAACCCGAAATCTTTAAGAAAAATAATTTTTCCTTTTATCACTAAAATCACTTGATTAATTCGATGGAAAAACCTTATTAATCCTGTTTATAGAGAATTCGAAACTATAAACTTTTGGACAAGAAAACAACCAAGCCATGTTCAAAAAAAGGTGATGGTCTAAAATCCATGGCACCTAACAAATTCCCCTACCATTTCGCCCCATACTTCGTCCCAATATTTATTTCCCCCGGCCTTCAATCACAAGCTTGTGCATGCATCACCTGTATTGATTATTGTGAGTGACTCACGCCCCGCCGCGGCCCGGTCCGGTGCTACCACAATGGCTCATTCCAGGGTTCTCGAGGTCACAATCCTTTCCGCCGATGACCTCTTTGAGGTCTACAAGAACATGAAGACCTACGCTATTGTTTGGGTCCAACCCGACCGGAAACTCACCACCGGTATTGACCAAACCGGCGGAACAAATCCAGTTTGGAACGACAAGTTCTCGTTCCGAGTCGATGACAAGTTCCTTAGCTCCGATGACTCCAAGATTGTTATCGAGATTTACGCGGCTGCGTGGGTTAAAGACGCCTTGGTTGGTTGTGTTAATGTTAACATCAACGATATTTTCCATCTCCGGTCCGTCACCGACGATCAAGCCGACAGCAACTCAGCCGCGAGATCCGTCACGCTTCAAATACGCCGCCCCTCGGGGCGTCCACAAGGGATTATAAACGTGGAGGTTGCTCTTGTTGATAGTACCATGCGGAGCTTGCCTCTCTTACAACAACCTAAACCCAAAACAACCGATAATAATACAGAAAGTCACGGGTACAAGTTTAATGTAATCCCCAAAATGATCCGTTCGCTGAGCGACAGAACCGAGTTAAAAATGGAAGATAACTCAGTCGAAAGGCCTGCAAAGGGTTCCGTCATCAACGGTGGTAGCATGGTGAACGGTGGCAGCATGGTGAACGGTGGCAGCATGGTGAACGGTGGCTCTGACTGTGGCACCGACGTCGGGCCATCAGTTTCGGTCGTGGCCGCCGCCATCGCAAAAGGGTTGTACAAGCCACCGGTACATACTAAAGTTCAGACGAAAGAAAATCCAAAAATAAGCGAATGGACGAGGAAAGAGAGGGAACAAGAAGAACTAGAGATGAAGATAGAGAGGTGGGGGTCGAAAATGCCACCGGCGTCGGCGGCCAGAGGATCCCGTAAATCGAAGAGAGGGAAGAGAGGAAAGGCAAACACCAAGTTGTTCTCATGCTTTAGTAATGCTTTGGGGATTGAGATTTCGATCACTTGTGGAGAACCTGAATCTCAAGGCATCGGCAAAAATAACAAAGTTTGTCACTTAAGCGATGCGGATGATAATTATAGCGAATCCATTGTTTGAATCATCGTGTTAAATTGCTGTTGTGGATACGGTGTCGTGATTTTATTACGAACATTACAACGTGATCTATCTTCTAAAAGTAATTATGTTTTTATGTTACAGATGCATTTTCTAATGTCATAGTAACTTTAAAAATCGTTACGATAAAGTCACTACATTATGTTACGACTACAATTTAATGCTATGATTTTCTTTTTTTGTTGTTGCATGTATGAGATAGTTGTAAAAGATCAAAACTCCTTTTTTTCCATGCAAATTATTACTTGTATTTGCATCTCTTCCACTTCTTTTGTTAATCAATCTTATCATGGTTAATACTTATTTTTTCTATTTTTTACAATATGTTGTGCAAATAAATAAATATTTTTCCTTTCCCTTTATTTTATTGTTTTTATATTGTAATCAATTTTGGGTATCTTCTATCTATGGTACGAGTTTGTGTAAGATTTTGTTGAACTGATCTAATTATGAATTCTCATATATGTATTGTTAAACAAATGGGGAATTGAACAAAATAAATGAGTGGATGATTGAAAACAAAAGCATAAACAAAATGATTAGTGATGGAGATTATGTAAATTATAGGCATAATGTCAAAAATAGTCCTCAAGGTTTATCAAAAGCATATTTTATTTATTTTATAACATAAACAATTGTTAATTTTTCTACGAAAAAAAACGAGTTTGAAATATAATAAATAGTCGAGTGATATCCTATTACCGGGGACCATTTGTGTACTTTACCATGCTTTTAAATTCTTACGGCGTGTCACATAAAATAGAAGAGGAAAAGATTGTATTTATCATACAAATAAAAAAGATTGAAAGTGAACCAATAATCAGTTGGTCTAATTGGACGAGACAATAGATTATTTAAGCAAGGTCAAGGGTTCAATTAATAGCGTTTGCGAATTGAGCAAATTGGATTGGGAGGATTGCTCTCGCCTCTGTAATGCCGAATCTAGATTAGTTAATCAATAGATCAAATACTAGTGATTAATTAAATAAATTGAAGGTGAAGTTTTAAATGATATATACATATTATGTACTTTTCATGAAGTAATTTCATACATGTGCTTATCATAAAACGAGTGATGTTTCGTGGCCGAAGAGATAAAATATCTATATAAATTTATTTGAATTTCATAAAAATCAAATAAAGTTGGTTCAGTCATTACTTAGAAATAAAGTTTTGAAAAATCATTTGAGTAAAGTCTATTAGATTTTTTTATAATATATCTATAAAGTTTATTTTAATTTATTTACTATAAAAAGTATTTTAGTTTGTATATTATATTTTAAAAATCATTTTAATTTTTGTATACTTGAAAAAATATATATTTTTGGTCTAAAATAAAATAGTTATTAGTATTTGACTTAATTTTTTATTTAAACACTCTTTAGGCCCCTCTCAATTTTGAACTCAACCAAACTAATATCTCTCAATATATATATATATATATATATATGAATTTTTACATAAAAATTTTAAACATTTATGAAATCTAAATTCAAAATTGTTTAGAATTTAAACACATATTTAGATTTTACAAGTGTTTAAGAAATTTCATGCAAAAATTTATAAAAATAATAAATCGTTAATAAAAATAAATAAGAATTTAATTATAATTTTTAGATATAGAGTGAGAGTAAGGGTTTACTTGAAAAGGATGAAACAAAATTATAATTTCATCAATTTTTAAAAAAAAATCAAAATTTGAAAATTTTGTTATATTTAAAAAAATTATTTAGAAAAAATTATCTATTCACAATTAGACACATGTCATGTACCAGGGGCGGATCTAGAAATTTAAGAAGGAGATCCAAAATTTTAATTTTATTTTCTTAAAAATAATGGGTATGCAAAAATTGTAATATTTTTCTTTTTTCCTTAACACATTAAATTAAATTTAACCACTTTTTCAAAATAACGGGATGCACTTGACCCCTACGGGGCTTAGTGCATCCGCCACTGTCAAGTACTGATGAAAAGGGACAATACCATTATTGGACGTTTTTTATTTACTGGCTTTCGAAATGTACACTAAATAAATTACTCTCATTTTTTCAAGATAGGTCAATATGCTCAATTTCAAAATTTTTATGGACTTAAATGGTGTTTAAGTCAAGATATTTAAGCTAGCTAACAACAACTTTAAAATTTTGAACTAAAATATTCACTTGTTAAAGGTACAAGGGCTAAAATGTCCTTTTTATAATAAAAGGACTAGAATAAACTTTTAAATATAATTTAAGGATACAAATATTCAATTTTATAGTAGATGTACTAAAATGAATTTTTTAAATATAGTACAAATATTTCTAAAAGACTTTAACAAAAACAATTATAGATAAAGAAATTTTATAAAGTTTGAAATAGGAATAGAAAAAAGATTGAATAAGAAGGAAAAGAAAAAAAATATCAAATAAAGGATTGAATAAGAAGGAAAGAGAAAAGAGCCAAAAATTATTTGGTGATGTGGAAAGAAAATTAAAATAATTGAAAATTTGAAGGTAATAAAATATAAAGATGAAAATTTATTTTTTTCTTGAACACAAAACCTAAAATAAAATAAAAGAGAGAAGAGAGGGTGAAAGTACAATTCCTTTAAATTGAGAGTAAATTAGAATATTAAAATAAAATATAGATAGTTAAAATTACAATCAATATTTAAGATAAAAGATTTTTTATTGAAATATTATTATTAAAATATTTTTTTGATTTAACACGTACATATAGACATTGTCTTCAATCACTCAATGCCCAAGAGAAATCTTTACAAAAATTTTAATTTTTCAATGATTAAACTAGAATCAATCCCCTTTTGCAAAGGTTGAAAGATGTAAACAAGAAAACCTCACAAAGATAGGTGTTTATAAGAATTGAGCTCACAAGAAAAAACAATTGAAAGATTTGCAATAAGCTCAAACACATATGTACAAGAAAAAAAGGTAAAATAAAGAGTGAAAAGCTTTTCTCTAATGTCTCTTGCTTGTATAGGTGTTGTAACCTTCTTCAAGTGTTCTTAACTTATTTTTATATGTTGGAATGAGTTTGTGGCTGTTTATAGCCGTTTGGGATGAATTTTCTGCAAAAGTAAAATTGTCTAGAACATGGAGTATCAGTACTCCTTTAATGAGTATCAATACTTCCTTTGTAATATTTAAATAAACTAGCCATTAAAGACCGTTGGACTAGAGCAATATCGATTCTAGGGATCATGGTATCAATACCACTATGTAAAATAGTATCGATATCCCTTGAATAACAGTACTAATTTTGCATTATGAAATTTGAACAATTTAGAAAACAACTGGTATCATCAATGCTACCAAGAGAGAATCAATACTACTTTATCGATACCACATGAACAATATCGATATTATTCATGTAGTATCGAACTGTAAGAACAGTATCGATACTACGTACCCAGAAAACTGTTTTGTGTTCAAATTTTAGTTTAATGGACTTCGAATTAATTTTGAAAATTTTGAACAAATTCAATCAAGTCCAAAAACATTTTGCCTTAATTTGTTATATCAAAATATTATAAAACACGGTTCAACATGGAAATCATAACACCACAAAGGATTAGAAATACATTACTCTTTCCATAACATGAAACCAAAACTTTTGAATTACCAAAAAAAGTTGGGGAAGGCATAAAAACGAATTAATAACAAAAATGAACATAGAAGAAGTCCTTACCTCCTCCTTGAATCTTGAAAAAGATGGAAGAAAAAAATGAAGAAGAAGAAAATGAAGAAAATGAAGAAGAAAATGAAGAAGAAAGAAGGAAAGAGAAAATAATGGTCCAAGTGTTCACCTTTCACCCAAAACCCACGCCCAAAGCTATAAGAAATCTAAAAAAATCAGCCTCTTTTTCTTGAATGATATAATTACACTTTTGATCCCTTATTTTTTGATCTCAAACCAAAAATATCCTTTTTATAACCATTTGGGCTCAATCCAAATCCAAAGCAAGCCCAACCTGGGCCAACGCTTCTTAATGGATTATTGGTTCATCTAAAACACACTCGGATCAATCCAAAATTACTAACCCGAAAATCGAGGTGTTACATGCGATAACCATTCATTTAGCTCTTTTACATCCGGCTCAAATCATATATGTTTGACTTAGATAATGTGTTGCTGACTCTACCATTAATTGTCTTGGTAACAACTACAAATGATCTTTATTATATCATCCCAAAAGTCATTTAATATACTTTGACTCTATCGTTAATTGCTTTGGCAACAATTGTAGATAATATTCATTGTATCATCTCAAAGGTCATTTTATATACCATTATCTCCCTCTTCTATAGCCTCTGGAATATGTAAGCTTCTGTTTACGGTTCTTCTCTAATCAGTACTTTGAATTTTCAATAGACGCAAGCGGTGGAAAGAGGCAAACGATGGAAGAGTAGGTAAACTTTATCTCTTGTCCCTAAGAAGGTAGAAGTGGACTTAGTGCTTACGCAAAAAAGCCCCTAAAGCGTGCCTAGGAGGATTTCTCGTTTTACATAGAGCTTATCTCTCCAAAGGCGTTTTGCACTGCACCCACCTGAGCATGTCGTCTTAACCACGCCTAGGCGCGTTTTTGAAAACTATGATTCATACACGTGCCATTGTCGTTGTTTGTCACAACTTGTTCAAACATGTGTTTTTGACACATACTGCGAATATTATATATATATATATATATATATGACTCATTCTTTTCCAATCTTTTGCATGTTCTTTTAAAATTCTTTACAACGTCTGTATCATAACATAGACAAAGATATTGTCTGTAGGATGTGTATTTCAAAATGAAGATGCTACCTGCAAGATGCTTATTCAAAGACTCATTTAGGTAACGCGTGATAATCTTATTCTCCATTCGTCTCATAATTTATGTCTTATATTGATTATATACATAGTTTTAGGAAATGTACTTTATCAGGAAAAATGATAAAATTATCCCTAAAAATTATAATAGATTTGATAAATTTATTTTGATAGATGTAAATAGTAGGACATGCAAAAATATAAATGTTGTTGTTTGTTTATTTTTCTAATAAAATAGTTTGAATAGGATAATTATAAAAATAAAAAAAACATATTTAGTCGGACGGAATAAGTACAAAAAAATAATTATTAATGTTGAAATAATTTAAAACAAGTTTTAATTCAAAAAGTATTTTTCTTATTGAATGATATTTAAATAAAAAACCGAAGTAAAATCCCCCAGATCAAACAAATTAGATATAAAAAAAAAAATCAAAACATGCACATGAAAGGCATGCGAATATAATAGTAGAGTACAATAATTGCATCGTGCAGTTCAACATAACTCTGTTGAACAAAACCCAGGCTTGAATTCATCACCGTCCCTCAAAACCCAAACTTCCTTACCTCTTTCAAAAACAAAACTTGACATTTAAACTTTCTATTTAATTATTTGTCGTCCAAGAAAAAACCTGTCTTTTTTGTATGTTCCTTCCACAGAAAGAGAAAGAGAGGAATTGCTTTAAACTTTTCTCTCCCTTTTCTCTTACATCTCTTCCTCTTGGGGTTTCTTTATATGTACGAAAAAAAAGAAGGAATTGAAGATAAATTTGTGGGTTTCTGAGTTTTTGAGGAGCTAAGATGTTGGGTTGTGAATGTTTCTGTTGGCATCAACATATTGATGTTGAGTTTCCTTCCCTTCAGCCTCGGCCTTACTCTTTGCCTTCTCCAATCCCACAATGGCCTCTAGGTATGTATGCCTTTGCCCTTTTTTCTATTTAAACTCAAATATCTTCCTTTTTCTTATCCTTTTCCACTTGGGGTTGCTTGCTTGATTTCTTCTTAATTTCCTAGAAAATTAGATTGAGATTGTTATCATGATAACTTGAGATATGGGTTCCTTTTTCTTCTATGAAAGTTGTTCTCTTTCATATGATGATTTATATAAAAATCTATGGAAATAAAACATAATTTAACTGCTCGAAGGACTATGCCTATGGAGGATTTTGCTTTCTTTCTCTTAAAATTACATAAAATAGAATTTATGGAGGAAACCACCCCATTATTTGCTTTGGAGTTTGTAAATTAATGGCTCACAGATGCATTGAATTTGGAACTTTGGAAAACTCATTTGCCTCTAAACTCTCAACCTTCTTTAATCTTTGTTTTCATAAAAAAAAAATTTGAATGAAATTTTTCCTTTTTGTCTAACATCAGATTAACTTCCACCCTATATATTACATATACCATATCTTTTCTTTTCAATTATGATCCTATATAATGTTTAACCATTGATTTTGGATCTATTAATTAACTAATCTAAATAAATTTTTTAATTAATATTAATAAATAAAATTTTGTTACTTAACTACCATTATTATTTATATTGAATTGAAAAATAATATATATTTTTCTTTCTATAAATAGGGTTTTATCAATGATGTTAGGATATACTTACATCTCCCATTAATAAAGTCCTCTGTTTTCTTAGGGCTCCCACTCTCAGAAAGAAAGTCCATAAGGAATTTTTTTAATTAATTAATTAACTAAGACAATAGTTTAAGCAAGAAGTTAGTCAATACTTTTTATTGTTAAAAAAATATATAGGTTTCTTGAAAGTATTAAACTTGTAATGAATTTTGTCCTCCAAAACTTTGAAAGGTAGAATTTTCAATGCTTGACATAGATTTTTCTTGCATAAAAGAGACTAGTATCTTATTCTACTTATGTTTTAATTGAATTTTAGTTTTCTTTTTTTATTTGTTTAAGCTTTTGTTGAGGTGTGGGGCATCCTATTCCCACCCCCTTTGCTTCAGAGAGTGATAATTCTATGGTAGTTGTGCAGCTTGTGCTTTCTAACATCATGGCTTGATATGTTTAACTCACTTTGATAATGATGTACTTGCCACTATTCTCAGGTCAAGGATTTGCTACAGGAAAAATTAACCTAGGAGAATTGGAAGCGATTACAATTACGAAATTCGAGAGTGTATGGAGCTGCAGCTTGTTGGGAGGTAAAGAGAAAGGTGTCACATTTTATAAACCTGTGGGGATTCCGGATGGATTCTTCTGTCTTGGTTATTATTGTCAGGCAAATGACCAGCCGTTGAGAGGGTATGTCCTTGCCGCTCGGGAGAGGGAACCCTCGAGTCCGGAAGTTTATTGTGACTATGACTCTGATACAGACTTCCCTGCACTAAGAAAGCCTGTTAACTACTCGTTGGTTTGGAGTACAGATTATGGTAATGGTTTTGGTTTCTTCTGGCTGCCGAACCCGCCTTTGGGATACAAAGCGATGGGAATTGTGGTTACCGACACCCCAAGTGAGCCTTGTGTGGAAGAAATTAGGTGTGTCCGAGAAGATCTTACCGAGACTTGTGAAATTATGGACACCTTGCTTGCCACTGATGCAAACACGTTTCAGGTTTGGACCACAAGACCTTGCAAAAGGGGAATGTTCTGCAGAGGTGTTTCCGTTGGGACATTCTTCTGCTGCACATACTTTGTTTCCGAAGATCAAGAGTTGGAAATTGCGTGCTTGAAGAATCTTGAACCTTCATTACATGCAATGCCGAATTTGAACCAAATCCATGCACTCATCAAGCACTACGGTGCAACAGTTTTCTTTCATCCCGATGAAGATTGTATGCCGTCTTCCGTGCAATGGTTTTTCAAAAACGGGGCACTATTGTACGAAGAAGGCAAGCTTAAAGGTGAACGTATTGATTATTCGGGTTCTAACTTGCCTAGTGGAGGGGGAAACGATGGTGCATTTTGGATAGATTTACCAAGGGATGATAATGCAAGAAACAATGTTAGAAATGGAAACTTGGAAAGTGCAGAGCTCTATGTTCATGTAAAACCAGCATTGGGTGGAACATTTACTGATATTGTCATGTGGATATTTTGCCCCTTCAACGGACCGGCCAACCTTAAGATCGGGTTAATGAGTATACAAATGAACAAAATCGGGCAACATGTAGGCGACTGGGAACACTTCACTCTTCGGATTAGCAACTTCACCGGAGAACTATGGAAGGTATACTTCTCACAGCATAGTGGTGGTGAGTGGGTTGATGCGTTCAACTTGGAATTTATTGAAGGTAATAAGCCAATCATTTACTCATCCAAACATGGTCATGCTAGTTTTCCGCATCCCGGGACTTATCTTCAAGGGGTAGTTAAACTCGGAATAGGAATTACAAACGATGCTGCTCGAAGCAAATATTTTGTGGATTCAAGCACTAGGTATCAGATTGTTGCAGCTGAGTACATTGGAGATGGGGTAGTTACAGAACCATGTTGGTTGCAGTACATGAGAGAATGGGGTCCAACCATAGTATACGATTCGAGGTCTGAACTGGATAAGATAATTAGCCTCCTCCCGTTGTTTGTTCGGTTTTCGGTGGAGAACATCTTTGACATGTTTCCAACGGAGGTTTACGGCGAAGAAGGGCCGACTGGACCGAAGGAGAAGGATAATTGGCTAGGAGATGAAAGATGTTAGCTTCACCACATATACCATCATTGCATTAAATTGAAACATTGCTTTCGAGTGTACAAATCATACTGGGTAATGGTTTCGTTGTATTCTTAGGCCTGGCACAAACACTGGCATAGTCCAAAAACTTGGTGTAATTTTCCCCTATTTAAGGCCTGGACCACTTTTGCTATATAAAAACAGTAAAATAGCAGAGATATATTGCACCACAAGCCACATAAAACTGTGACGTACTCATTTCATTGAAAGAGATACAAAGACTAACAGAGGGCAAATGCCAGCCAGTTCAAATTTTCATTGCCTACAACCTATGAGCCCCTTCAAAATTTTCAAAAAGGTCACCTCTATGATCTTCAAATCAGAACATGGATACCATCCAAACATCACCCAGACCCCAAAAAGAATGGTAGTGTGTTAAAAAAGGGGGATTGAACTGACCTCATAAGCTGTCATGTACAATCACAACAAATTACATTGGAAACTCGATATTATGGAGAATAAGTTGATCATTCTCTCTTTGCTACCTTGATATTTTGTTGTCCCTATTTACATTCTCCCAGCTTATCTCCCGGGCGCACTCACCGCATACAGTACTACAACCGAATTTTGTGCCCTAGCTTTTGAGAGTGAGCATGTGGGCAAGATTAGTACATTTCCGTTGCACAATCCGACTCCTGAAAATGCCCTGGGGTTTTGTTAGGTGATTCTTCACGGGCTCTGGTTTAGGAGGGGGCACATTGGGAACAACAGGCCTGCGATCTGCAGCTGCTGCAGATTCATCAAGGGATACTCGCTGCACCTCTTCCCATTCTAAGGTTTTTCGATAGACTTCCCAAGCCATATCTTGCTCTTCTTTCGAGAGCTTTTCATCTTCATTCTCTTGCAAAAGGGTCTCATGTTCATGGAAATTGGCAATCCACCTAAAAACATCATCAATATCTAAGTTACTCCGATTATAAAAAGGGACTAATGTCAAACTTATATGATCGTGGCAAAGAAATTTCTTTATTTTGTATAACATAGCACTCAAACAGCAGAATCAGACAAAGAAATTTCTAATTTTATTTTTTTTGTAAAGGAAACAGAGCATAACCGGTAACAGAAAGAATGGAGAATACCTATTCCTTGCTTATAAAAGCTGAAACCAATAGATGAGAACAGATTGAGAGTACCTTGGATGATGTTTGACAAGTAAACTTTCCATTACTTTGTCAGAGGAACAGCTTCCATGAGAGAGCGAGATCTTCTGGTTCAGTGACTTTCCACCTTGATTAGGCATATTCTGGTTTCCATTCTCTTCACTAAGTTCCATCAAAGTATCGAAATTCTCTTCCTCACCAAATTCAAACAGATGTAACATCTCCTCCTTAGATATAGTCCTATGTAATTGTTGTCTATCGACCACCCTTGCAGCAAGACCTTTTGTCACCTATTTGCACCATTTTTCTAGTTAAAAGGCTATTCAAGAAACAAAAACTAATGAAGGGCAAAATTGTTCCCCTTACCTGAATCTTATAAATTTTTTCTTCCATAGTCCCACGTGCCATCAATCGATAAGCAAACAACAGCTTTCTCTGGCCATACCTATAATAACAAACATTTAATGCAGCTAAAACATGCGAGGCAAAATTAACAGAACTAATGGACTTAAACCCACCTCCAGGCCCGGAATATAGCTTGAAGATCATATGTAGGATTCCAAGAACCATCAACAATAATTACACGGTTTGCAGCATATAGATTAATCCCAAGACAGCCAGCTCTCGTAGAGATCAAAGTACACTTGACTCTTTTGTTCGTCGGCTCATTAAACCTCTCAACCAACTTTTGTCTTTCGGAACTTTCTGTTTTTCCATTCAGTCTGTATGGCACACGTATCAAACAAAAGAGAGCTTCAGACATCTTTGTTTTCAATATTTCTTACAACAATCAAATTTATGAAACCTAGATCACAATATGTTATATATGAAAAATAAACCAGCTTCCCAGCAAAATCAGGTACATTTCGGGAGATGCTTACAAAATAATACAAAAATGTTTAGTGGCAAAAGCCATTTGTTAAAAAAAGCCGGCATATGCAAACACACTTTCATCAAGAAGCTAAGTGAATTAAAAGAGAGATACAGTGTTACACGGGGAGAATACTAAACAATTTTAACAACTTCCTAAAAGTTTCCAGTGAAATACACTCACCTATACCAGTCTTTCCCCTTTTTCCATAACTTCCCCTTTTTTCCACGTCTCGGTAATCGTGAAAGATATAGTTCTATCAGATCTAAAGTTGGAATGCTCTGACTAAAAACCAGTGCCTTGTCACCCACATCTGAACACATGGTTATGATGTCAAGCAGCAAAACCATTTTGCCGCTGTAATCAAGTTCCTTATAAATATTTTGGTGAAGAAGGTCTGTCCACCAACCCTAGTGACAAGAAACATTCAAGCATCAGTGTGACAAGAAAAATCAATATAGACACAAGCCATTATATAAAGTAGTTTCACAAAAGGCACATAAATAAATAGATATTCACATACCTTTTGAATAAACCCATAATCATTTTTCTCGTGCAGAGAATCATTCATACTCCTTGTTTTATCTGAAATAGAAGAAGCAAGACAATTTAAACATAAAAGTTAAACAAATGAAACCCTAATGATTGATCAAAGAAAGCTACAAATGATTTCATAAATGTGTCCCAAAGACATAAAATCGAAGAAACCACAAAATATCAATAATCATTGACTTAAAAATTAGTTGAAGTTTGTTTCAACCTCATTTACTGACAGAATCAGTAAAATTAATTGCCTAGTTAGTGAAAGCAGTAAGCAGACCAGACCTTGAAACGTGCCAGATTGCACGCTATGGAGAACACTAATCTGCAATTTTGCACACTGTGAGTAACACCAATCTATAATTTTGCAAGCTAAAATGACACTGACGATGTTTCTGACTCAGCCCACCCTCAAACTCCTCTTCTTATTTCATATGTGCTAAAAAGAAAAACAATAAAATGTAATTAACTGTAAAACCTGTTTTGATCTCCTTCGATGTCTCTTCTGTTTCAAATGCAGCTGAAACTTCCCGTCAGTATTTACATCATCTTCCTCTTTGACCTGTCAATAATCTTAGATGTTAATGCAAGGTTAGATGTGCTGTAGGAGTTAGAACATTGACAAGCAGAATACTGTAGAAGAAAACATATCATCATGTATTACAATATGGAATGCCCATGACCCTGAACAAATTCTATCAGTAGTCACTACCAAGATTAGCATTACCCAAGATGTATCTCCCAAAAAGACCAGATAATCAATTCAAGGAAAAAAGGTTCAAGCAAAAGGTAACATTTAGGGAGAGAAAAAAGTATGTATCAACTGCAAAACATGACAGAATATTATCAGACATATATAAGAAACGAAATATACATTTCCATGCAGTTGAGTCTGGGAACAAAGAATAATTGCATCAAACAACACTAACCTTTCTAAAAATTTTCCTTTGATCTTCAGATAGAATCAGCTCTTTCTAATTTTCTATGGCATCTGCAATGACCGGATTATCGGAACTGCCATCAATATCTTTAATCTCCTCCACCTAACAAAAAAGGTTACCAGAAAATTCATTGGGAGAACTGCTGAATCTATACAGACTAGTTTACAACAAATTTCATTAAAACACAAATTTTAAGCATTGAAAGGTAAATCTTCGTAAGATATTTTCATTATGAATATATGTGACTTTTGACAGAAATTATATCAATGAATGGAAAACAAGACTAGATAAAATCAATTGCCAAATTCCTTGGTACCAAACCAGGAAAGAAGAATATCCTAGGACATGGTATAATAGGTAAGGGGACAAGGCATGCCATTAGATTATTTTGTGGTCCAAGGAGTAAAGGAGGAACGGAAGGTGTTTAGGCTTTGATTAGTTAATCCCAACTTTTTCTCCATATAGCAAGCCATAAAGCTTTTTTCTTTTATAGTTCGGGGATGAGAGGATTCAAATCCAGCTCTATGTCAAAAATTGAATTCACCAAGGAGCCAAATGCTCAGGTGAATCCAAAAAGCTTTTCAGCATCAGTCTCAGCCAGATATAAATAACAAAATAAAATTGCATGTGGTTACTTTAGGAAAGACATTATTCTAAGGTTGTGGTCCAAGGTCCAATTCCCTTCTTCAATACTCCCTACTTCCTCATTTATACCCAGGGGAAAAAAGGAATTTCAAGAGTTAGAAAAGCCATTTTGCTAAAAGGATTTTTCAATATTGACTTGCCTCAAAACGCAATCCATCATCTTGTCCAGATGTTGATGGTTCACCATCATCTGAGTCAACAAAAAAAGAATCACTGGAGGCTCTGTCAACATCTTCCACTTCATTGTATTTTTCCTCCATTTTTATTGAACTTGCATCAAGAAAGGGAATAACCCTCCGAAGCAGCAGCTCTAAAGATGTAAACTAAACATATCAGCAAACCAAGCAAAGGATCAATTAATCAACCAAGAAAATCACGTAGTCACACCATACAACAAAAAGGAAGCAGAGATAGCAAGCATTCTTGATTATTTGCAAGTAGTTTCCTTTATTTTCCTAGACTAACCTCAAAATTACTAGCAAGTGATTTCTGTCATGGTGTCTATGTCAAAGAACGCATTAAAAACACCCAGGAAACCAGAACTAAAAACTTCTACATTTATGTTTGGATTTTTTGAATCAGATCCTAATATTTTTCTAACTAAAAATTTGCTCCATACAAATACAGTTACGCAATAACAAATCCCTAACTAGGAAAAAATCACAGAAAGCAAATCATCAACCAACAAAAAACAAATGATAATATAAACACAAAAAGGTGGCCGCAACTAACAGATACTAGGTTAGTTGTCATTTTGAACTAAGCAATTCCCTGATTAAAAAAAAGGTAATCAAATTTATAACACAATTTCCACTTCTAAGAGCAGTAAAAGAGAAGAAAAAAAACTCCAAAAAGAACCCATGTTTCCAAAATTTCCTCATTTTTAAATAAGAACTCCTTTGAATCCCTGAAACAACTCCATTAACATAATGCTAAGTCACTTGAAAACCCTAAAATAATAAAATTTATAGAAACGAAGAACTAAGACTAGAAATAGTCGAAATGAAGACGCGATTTTAAGTTAAAGCTCTATTTAACTTCGACCAGAAGGACTCTGCTGAGCCACTGCCTAAAGGACCAGTGAATTGGGATCGGAGGTAAGAGAACGAGTTGACTCACCGGAGGGAAAGAAGAACCGCTATTGAAGCGGAAATCCAATTCGGATTTCTTCTTTAGAACACGCAATTAAAAATGAAAAAATTAGACAAAATATAGTTTTGAGATTATTATGAAATAAAAAGAAAGAACCAGGGAAGAACAAGAGATACGAGAATAAAGAGAAAATATTGTATTATTATTTTAATTTAAACTTTATATAATATTTTTTTAAAACTTTATATTTATATGTATAATGAATGTATAAAATTTTTATTTTAATAGATATTAAAGTACTAATAATAACGTATATTAAAATTATATTTAATACATATTATTTTAATCGTAATATATATTTATATAAATAAATATTTATAATTCTCTTCCTACATTTATAAAGATAATGTGCTTGTGAAAATCTGGTTAAAATGAAAAAGAATCTTAACAAAGAAAAAATAGCATACATCTATTTAATACGCGTAATATGTTGTCTCATTAAAAACCATTATCAAGAAAATTCAACGGACAAAAACCGTGTATTCACTCCTCCCATAATAATATCACATAAGATATTTAAACTTTTACAATTCGATATTGAATACAATCTTCATATTATAATTTCGATAATGTTTTGCTGAATAAATCTTTCAAATTACAATTAACTGGATTCATTGAATATTTGTGTTTTATTTTTCTTTTAAGATAATGTGAGATGAAATTTAAGGGAAATATATTTCTTTTGATGTTTCTTCTTTTCAATTGAGCTATACATTATACATTACCTTCGTACGAAACAGTTGACATCTTATCATATGAAAGCAAATCGTATATCTTCTGAATGTGTTGTATCAATAATTTTAGCCAAACACATTATCAACTTGTCTCATGTATATCAATTATACATAATTTATATAAACATGAAATAATGTTTGAAGATCGAAATATAATAATCTTATAACACTCAAATAATATTTATAAACTGACTAAGATATGATGCTTTTAGACTGACTAAGGGGTTGTTTGATAAAATAAAATGATTAAGCGCTGAATGATTCAATGGCCTGAATGATTCAAAGGCTCTGTATGAATTGACTCTGAATGTGACATGTTGTTTGAATAATGGTTCTGAATGTACAATATGAATTATGAATTTTTTTAATTTTTACCTTCATATTGATTTATTATATTATAAGATATAATTGTTTAATAAGACAACATGTGAAAAAATAAGTATTATGGTAAAATACCGGGTGCTTAATGATTAAGAATGTACTTTAGTATTGAATCATTCAACAGTGTTTTGTTGTTTCATTTAGCATATTCTTCATTCAGAGGTGAGAATCAAATACGCTGAATGCTGAACGGTTCAACATTCAGCGCTGAATGATTCCATTCAACAGTAAACAAACGGCCCCTAAGATATGACATTTTTTGACCCAAAGTTTCTTTACCCTTCTTTTAAATATAAAATGTCTCTATTTATACTTAAATATTCGATCTATAAGTTAAAACAAAACTTGATTTCAAGATTTTTGTCTAAAATACCTTCATTGAGGATGCTTTGGAAACTCTTCAAAAGTTCTAATTTAAAGATGAGTTTTTACAATCTTTAAATTATGGATATATAAATAATAATTACAACATATTTTGATTCATATGTCTTTATGAAAACACATTGACGAGTGTATTAATCTTTATATCCTTAAATAATATAGTTTGTGACATTTTAAATCCTTCAGGAATAAGTTTCACTATATAAAAATTTATCTACGAATTCATTAAACGCATTATAAATTTTTCATAACTGCCAGAGCAAAGTAATTACATCCACCACAAAAAAAAATTTAAATTATTCATAATTCAGGTTAGACATAATGTCAAAAAATGCTCCTAACATTTGACTAAATACTCACTTTTGTCCATATTATTTTTTTAGCACTTTGGCCCATAATATTTTATTTTGGGACAAAAGATCCATTTGTGGATGAAAAATGTCTATTAAAAATGATTAATGTTCTAAAATAGGAGTATTTTCAGCTTAAAATGAAAAATGATGAACAAAATACTCTAGGGGTACTGGTCACTTGGGGGTCACTAGATGTATATTCCCTATGCAAATGTGACACAAATCTTACCCAAAGTACCTATGTTAGTGAGTTAGAGGAGTGTGAGTTATGTGATACACATGTGACTCCAAACTAAATCACGATATCTACTTATGAATGAGTGTTTTATGCAAATGTCACTCGTACCTCATCATCCTTGATGTTGTTGTATTATTGTGACAGTGAATATGCATGACATTGATAGTAATGCCTCCATAACTTTACCTGTACAGATGCTTGTGTTATGAATACATATAGTATAGTTGAGTTATTTGTGTGGCATTGAGCTTGTAACTTAGCATTCAATCGCAAGTATCTATAAACAGTTCGAAGAGCATTATCATTTAGACAGATTTTCGCATCATAGCACTTCTTTGATTTATGTAGAGGACATGCATTTCATATTCTTTATGTTGTGTTTCAATTGTAAATCTATTTTGTAAAACATGTACTTTGTTACTTGATTTGTATTATTTGGAGTTTCATATTTTATAAACTTGAACTATGTTATATACATTGTATTTATGGTTATGATAATGTAATTAGTTGGTTTTGAGACAATTGTTTTTTTTAGGGGACTAGTGACATAAGATTTTACATAAGAAGCTCAAGGACTAGTGACATAATTTCACAATTTTTCTTTGACCGGCAAATAAAAGAGTAAAAAGAGAATGTTGGTTATTTAGGAGACTCGAATCATATAAATGAAATTGTTTACAAATGCTAAACGAACTAAACACGAATACATTAAAAAAAAAACAAACAGACAAACAAGAAGACAATATTAACAATTTAAACGAACATGCACTGAACATTAATAAATTAAAAATAAATGGCTTAATGCAAACATAAATGTTCAAACTATATCGTGCGTAAAGAATTTTTTGCTCAAAGTATGTGCCTAACGTAACCCTATTAAATATTAAATATAAATATAAAAAGGGACTAAAATTATATTTTGACCCTTCGTAAACGTAATAAACAAAAGGGTAAGCTACACATTTAATACCTAAATTATCAGTTTTGATTCGTTTTAGTGTTTAAACTTTCAATTTTTTTCAAAACCATACCTAAAGTTTAGTTATTGTTTCATTTTAGTACATGTCATTAAGTTTTGAAAAAAATGAAAGTCTAGGTACCAAAACACATTTAATACCTAAATCATACTTAAGTTTTGAAAAAAAAATTTAAGTACTAAAACGGATAAAAAATGATAATTTAGGTACTAAACACATTAAATTTTTAACGAATGATATTAAAATGAAATAAAAAGTAAACTTTAGGTATTATTTTAAAAATTTTGAAAATTTATGTACTAAAATAGACTAAAATAATAGTTTATGTTCTAAATTCGTAGTTTATTCTAATGATTAAATGTGAACCCGATTCAATCCAAACTTACATCTCCATCTTCTAATCCCTACATAAACCTCCCGTCTCTGAAACTCTCTTCTTCTCCGTTGTTGCAGGCTACCAATTTTTTTCCTTTCCAAAATTATCCTCAAACATTTCAAAATGGCCACCAAATTTCCACTATTTTATCAATAACAGGCTCCCTTTAGCTTTGCCAATCTTCACTCTTTCAATGGACTCCATCTTCACTTCACCATGCCTCTCTCAACTCTCCCCTCCAAATTTCAGAACCAGGTACCTTTTCAGAACCCATAAGTTTATTAAGAAGCCCGCCAAAACCCTCTCCATTAAGCTCAATTTTAAAGCTTTTGCCTTCCAAGGAAGCCCCAGAAGCTCCAAACCTGTAAAAAACCAAAACTTGATGGTACCCAGAGGGAGAGATTTGGAAAAAGAAGTCAAAGCCTCATCTGGGTTTTCTTCATTTCAATATTTAGTTAAGACTTTGTCTTTTACTTTGCTTTGTTTTGCAATTGGGTTGTCAAATTTCAGTCCAAATGGGGAGTTTAAAGGTGTAGCGATGGCTGCAGTGGTAGAAAAACTGAGTGTGAGGGGGAAAAAGGAAGAAAAGGAAGAGACTTCGAGTAAATATGAACACCGGTTTTCGGATTATACAAAGAGGTTGTTAGAGGTGGTTTCGGGGTTGTTGAGGAGAATAGAGGAGGTTAGAAATGGAAATGGTGATGTTAAGGATGTTGGAGAATTGTTGAAAGCTGTGAAACTGAAGAAAGAGGAGTTGCAAGGGGAGATAATGAGAGGGTTGTATGGGGAATTAAGGGAGTTGAGGAGGGAGAAAATGGAGTTAGAGAAAAGAGCTGATAAGATAGTGGATGAAGTTCTGAAAGTGGAAAGTGAGAAGGAGAAGGAGAAGGAGAAGGGGAAAAGGAAGGGGAAGGGTGGGAGAGGAAGGAAGGTGAAAGAGAAAGGACCAGATACAGTGGAAAAGTCGGAAGAGGGGATAGAGAAAATGGAGGAGGAATATAATGGGATATGGGAGAGAATCGAGGAGATTGAGGATGATATTTTGAGGAGAGAAACTGCGGCACTGAGTATTGGTGTGAGGGAGCTTTGTTTTATTGAGAGAGAGTGTGAGGAGTTGGTGCAACGGTTTAATAACCAAATGAGGAGGAAGGAGCTATTCGAGAGGTAAAACTTTGCTATATTTTATTATATACTTGTGTATGTTGTTCTTGATCTATTGGAGTTCGATCTGAATTGATTTTGCTCGAGTAACATTATAGAATTTTTAGTGTGTCCTGTAATCTGTATTATGGCATGCGCTATCATGATACTGCTCTCATGGTTGATCACTCTATCTTGTTTCTTTTGTTCTCCTTCATTCTTCAAGTTATCTCATTTCCTATTCTAAATGCAATTATTTGTTTATCTAAAAGTTTATTTTCTTTATCTTACAAAGAGAAAATAGCAATTTCCCCTTAAATATGTAATATCTGAGATATTATATCGATACTTGCCAACATTTTTTACTTTGATGATGCGGATGATTTCTAATTTTAGCTTCCAACAGTTTTGGCATACTCTGCCCTGATGGTGATTTTGATATATGGACCATTTTAGTCTTTCTAAATTATTGTATAATTTACATGAGTAGACGAGTCTATGTTCTCCCTTTTGAAATCTAATTTCAATTTGAAAATGTTTTTGTTAGATAACTCATCTCCTTACTTAAAGTATTGGGGTTTGTGGTTGCAGTCTGCCAAAAAGTCCTATTACCAATCTTTCAAGGTCTGAAATTCGAGATGAACTTAAAATGGCACAAAGAAAGCTCTTTGAACAGATGATTTTGCCTAGTGTTGTGGATGCTGAAGATCTTGGGGCATTCTTTAATCAAGATTCTATGGATTTTGCTTTACGCATAAAACAATGTCTTAAAGATTCTAGGCAGATGCAGAAGAATGTGGAATCTCGTGTAAGAAGAAGGATGAGAAAATTTGGCAGTGAAAAGCGTTTTGTTGTAAAAACGCCTGAGAATGAAGTTGTGAAAGGATTTCCAGAAGTTGAATTGAAGTGGATGTTTGGAGATAAGGAAGTTGTTGTTCCTAAAGCTGTTAGTCTACATTTGCACCATGGCTGGAAGAAGTGGCGTGAAGAAGCTAAAGCGGACCTGAAAAGATGCCTGTTGGAAGATTCTGATTTTGGCAAACAATATGTAGCTCAAAGACAGGTAGCATTTCCCTTGACAGGAAGTTCGTTTTATGGAGATATTTTTTAACTTTACACTCATTTTAGAAAGTAAAATGGGGAGAATGCAATGTTACTGTTACAAAAGTTCAATTATTTTATCCTTAAGATCTTGAAGGTCATTGATCTGAAGGTGTATATTTAATCGTCACATATCATAACACTTATTTTCCACATATTGAAGAAAAGACCTATTATGAGGCTATTTTGAGTATGCCATGTTGTTCCTTATATATAATTCTTTTATGGCAGGAACGAATTCTCTTGGATCGAGATAGAGTGGTTGCAAAGACTTGGTACAATGAAGAGAGAAGTAGGTGGGAAATGGATCCAATGGCTGTTCCTTATGCAGTTTCTAAGAAGTTAGTAGAGTATGCTCGAATCAGGCATGACTGGGCTGTGATGTATATTGCACTAAAAGGGGATGATAAGGAATATTTTGTTGACATCAAGGTTATATGAGCACAAAAACCTTTCTAATGATTCACTGAGCCATTATTGTTATGCTTAATGTTTTCCTTTTCCCTTCTCTTTTGACACCAGGAATTTGACATGCTATATGAGAACTTTGGAGGATTTGATGGGTTATACCTGAAAATGCTTGCTTGCGGCATCCCAACTGCTGTTCAATTGATGTATATCCCTTTCTCGGAGTTGGATTTTCGTCAACAGTTTCTCTTGACAACAAGGCTGGTTCATCAATGCTTAACTGGGTTATGGAAGACAAAATTTGTATCACATGGAAAAGATTGGGTTTATGAGAAAATTAGAAATATAAATGACGATATAATGATGGTTATTGTATTTCCACTCATTGAATCTATCATTCCTTACCCGGTATGAATTCTGTTAGTGCCTCCATGGAGTTTCAGAAAATAGTTTCTAATTTCTTTCATTGCTTATATTTTTCTAAAAATTCTGCATTGCCATGGTTATAGGTTAGGTTGCAGTTGGGGATGGCATGGCCAGAAGAAATAGGTCAATCTGTTGCCTCCACGTGGTATTTGAAATGGCAGTCTGAAGCAGAAATGAATTTCAAGTCCAGAAAGACAGATGACTTTAATTGGTTTCTTTGGTTTCTCATTAGAACCACTATCTATGGGTTTATTTTGTATCATGCATTCCGTTTCCTTAGAAGAAAAGTTCCAAGAGTTCTTGGTTATGGACCCATACGTAGAGATCCAAACATGAGAAAACTGCGGAGAGTGGTATTATTTACTTTCCTTTTTTTTAATGTTGCCTTTTAACTGTATTCCAATTTTTTATTGTTATACCTACAGTTTTCTTGAGGGTGCAAGTTCATGCAATGGTGTTTTGGTGGAGGCTTTGTTGTGGCTTAGTTTAGGCATATATCTTCTCTACACTGGAGTTTTTAGGTGCAGCTTACTAGTTTTAAGATTGTTTATATGTTACCTTGCAGAAAGGCTATTTCAGTTATAGGCTGAGGAAGATCAAAAGTAAGAAGAAGGCAGGCATTGATCCCATAAGAACTGCTTTTGATGGAATGAAGGTTCAATTCTGACACAAAAGTTTACATATTCAATGATTGAAGTTTTCTATGAGATTATTTTAAAGTTTGTTTTGGCTTGCAGAGAGTGAAAAATCCTCCAATTCCCTTGAAGGACTTTGCTAGCATTGAGTCTATGAGAGAGGAAATCAATGAAGTAGTTGCATTTCTCCAGAACCCTGATGCATTCGAAGAAATGGGTGCCCGTGCACCTAGGGTATGTTATTCCTAAAATGACACATATCCTGCTGTATTTTTATTACCTTTCTTTTTATGTATCATTTTGGAGTTGGACTTTCTTGTTTCCTTTTTTTTGACTCATGTTGAAGCTTAGAATGAAACTATGGTTTATAAAAAGAATGATGGTTTTAACATTGGGAGAGCAAATAAGAGAGGAGCAATAAATATTGGAATGAGAATGGTGGTCTTGCTCCTTTAGGCTAGTTACAGACATGTTGCCATCTCCTCTCTGCTGAGAAGGGGAGAAGGATATGTTGCAGGTCACTCTTTTGCTTTCCGGGTTCTTTTTGTTATGAGGTTCTTACAACCATTAAACAGGGTGAAATTCCTTTTTTGTTCTCATGTTCTAAATTTGTTATTGGGGCCTTCCGCTGCAGTGGTAATCACAGTCATTAAAGGAGCTGTTTATACTTGGGTGGGTTTTGCAGTGCGTCACATTTTATGGAAGAGCATCAATCAGTTGGAAAGAATATTGTGCGATCAATGTCATGAATATAATATCTGTCTATTTTATATTTTTCTGAGGCTGATAATGTGAGTTGAAACAGTTTGAATTCAACCATAAATAAGTTGCATTTAACTTGTTAACATGAGCTTGTATATTCAGTATGGACAAGGTCAAGGTAATCTGTTGTTATAATGCAGGGAGTTCTTATTGTTGGAGAGAGAGGAACAGGGAAAACGTCTCTTGCACTAGCCATAGCTGCTGAGGCAAGGGTTCCAGTTGTCAATGTTGAAGCCCAACAGTTGGAGGCTGGGCTGTGGGTTGGCCAAAGTGCATCAAATGTTAGGGAACTTTTTCAGACAGCAAGGGATTTGGTAGTCCTCTATGAGCCTTAATGTTGATTTTCAGTTTTTTCTGATTTGCTAGAAATTAAATAAATTTTATTGGCAAGTGGTTCTAATTCTAGGTCTCTACTGGACTAGTAAGTTATAGAAGTGGAATGATGGTGATGTTTTGGTTGTTCATTTATTTCCAATCTCCCTTGGATCTACCTCCATTTTCCCTCTAAACTTGGTTCAATTTTCTAATGGCAATGTTTCACTATGTTCAACTTACTTTTCATAATCATGCTTGTATGATCTAAATTGTTCTTACTGTCGTGCAATTTTTTTAATGTGTTTGTCCTTGTTTATCCTTGGACCTGTGCTAGTTGACCAAACCATTTAACTATATTTCCGACAACATGTGATTTTGTTTTTGCAATTTGTTTTTCATTGTATTTTCAGCTTTCTAGTTCTGTACCTTTTCTGTTTATACTTTAAAGATGTAAACGTTCTTTTGAATTGAAAACGTTCTTTTGAATTGAAAACCTGTAACAGTTGTAGTTTTTATAACTATTCTAGTTTTGGTTCTTGAATAATTTCTTTTCAGTTGTGTTTGTATGGTATATTGAATTTGCTGTCCTTGGGAGGACTGTATACACATTTTAACCTTATATTGTCAAATCTTTGCTGACCTGTTTAATCCCCTTTTCTAGGCACCTGTAATTATATTTGTGGAGGATTTTGATCTCTTTGCTGGTGTTCGTGGAAAATTTATCCACACAAAAAAGCAGGACCATGAGGCCTTCATCAATCAACTTCTGGTGGAACTTGATGGGTAATATACTGTTTCCCTTTTGTTTATATGGTTCACAGGCACTAAATTCCTATTTATGCATTAGTCAAGCGCTTATGAGATAAATGACTTGCACATGATAACTGATTGGGTATTCTAGTAGCCAAACAATGCTTTAATAATTTGATCATTTTGGTTCTAAGTTACTTCTGCCTGTGTATCTGCTGGTGGAAGGAATCTATCCTTGAATGTAATTTATGGAGTTTTTCTATAAAGATTGGGCAATGAGATACAATTTTTTTTCTTACGGAAGGCGGAAGGCCTGGTTTCCTACCTCTGTTGGAAGCCTTCAAACAGTGTTGCCGAGCTGCCTGTTTTTGTGATCTTTCATCCTTTTTTTCTCCTGTAATGGTTGTGTTTATGTAATTTCAATACCAAGTAAAGTCTTATTAACAAAAGTGGTAAGGTCTTTTTATTTTTCTAACACGCTGTGAACCTTTTGCAGGTTTGAGAAACAGGATGGGGTTGTTTTGATGGCTACTACTAGAAATATCAAGCAAATTGATGAGGCTTTACAACGGCCTGGTCGTATGGACAGAGTATTTCATCTTCAAAGGCCAACTCAAGCAGAAAGGGAGGGGATACTACAGATTGCTGCAAAAGAAACCATGGATGAGGAGTTTATTGATATGGTAGACTGGAAAAAGGTAGTTTCTGACCTTTCTTTTGAAGTTCCATTTTCAAGTTTATGCGTGGGAAAAAACTAGCATCCAAACCATATTCATCTATAAACGTTATAAACCCTAACACCTTTTTCTTCATTTCTAATATCCCCTAAAACAAAACGGCATTTCTAACAAAATAACAGAAAGTTCACTTAAAATCTAAGCAAAAAAGAGAGAAATATGAGAGAGAGTGTCAGGAAAGAAGAGAGAGAAAAAGGAATAGGCCAGTCTTCCTCCGGCGGGAGTTGGACTGTATTCGTTGACAACCTGAGTAAGAGAGTCACTAGGAGTGAGCTAAGAAACATATTTATCGATCAGGGTCAGGTGGTGAGAATTTTCATACCAAATGTGGTGAACAGGCCAAAGTATAAATCTTTCACTTTTGCCTTCGTTCAGTTTGGTAATGAAACAGAGATGAGGAATGCAGTTGAAAATATTAACGGGTTGTGGATAGATGGGAGGAAAATTTACGTTGGAGTTGCAAAGTACCAGAGTGTTCGACCAAGGGTTGCTGGTTCTTCTCGTCTTTCAGTTGGTGTCCAGGAAAAGGTTATATTTGATAAAGCTAATCCAAGTTCGAAGGCTGTGATTCTGAGCAGATTAAGAGATGATAGATCATACAAAGATGTCTTGGTGTCGTGCAGTTCGCAAAAGACTGAGTCGGAGCATATAGGAAAAAGTTACGAAAGACTAGACAGGGGAAGAGGGATGAAGAAGAAGAAGAATATTTGGGAAATGCATATTCCTACTGAAAATTCAAGTTGGGTGAAAAGATCTCTAACGGGTATTGTGAAACATTCCTTTGAGTTGGAGTTGGTTCAAAAAGGTTTGGCTAGTGATGGTTTTGAAGTTCAAATTGCGAGCTGGGGATATGTTTGGAACTCTTGTGTTATAACGTTCAAATCAGAGGAATTGATGAAGGATGTGTGGTCAAATAAGAGTAAGGAGTTATGGTTCTGGTTCGATCGGTTGGCACCGCTGTTGAATGAAGGTGGAGTGCCTATGGCTTATTGTTTGGTGGAGCTGTTCGGTGTCCCTCTGTTATGTTGGCAAGAGAATTTCTTACAGAAGTTAGCTGGAAGGTGGGGTTCAGTGGAGGTCATCCAGAATTCGACTCTAACAAGGGAAGATCTCTCGATGGTGAGAATTTTGCTTAGGGTGGAAAGTCCCTTTGACGTCCCGAAAGTGTTTACTCTAGGTTCCTACGGAAGATCATATAAGGTGACTTCTAAGTTGGGATCTACTTCCCAGGTTTCAAACTTCTTTCATGGCATCTCGCCGGATAAATTTTCCGACGATAGAGTCACAGTCGTAGAGTCGTCAGAGGAGGAAGACGATAGTATACGTTCGTCAGACATGGCAGGTCCAGGTCAGCTTGATGTGGAAGATCGGCAGAAAGTGGACTTATGGATTGATCAGGGATTTCCTGTCGGGGTTGGTGCAGCAGGTGAAGAAAATCAGTTTTCAAAAAGAAGCTTGGCAGGGAAAGACATTAATGAAGTTGTGTCAGAAGGTCACAATTTGGGGAGTAGTAAAAAGGGAGATTATGCTGGGCTGGGTTTAAGAAATAAGGGGGATTATAAAGATAGTTTGCAAGCCCTTTCAGACAGGAGCAGTGAGCCTTTTTCTCCTATCTTGAGACTAGTTTCGGCTGGGCCAGCAGTCAAATTCATTGGGCCCGGAAATGCTAATCAAAAGCAAATTCATAATGTTTCTAACAGCTCTGGGGATGGAGACAAAGACAGAGGCAGTCAAGGCTTATGGTCTGAGGCCGGTTTTAAGGATACAACAGGTATGGATGGTGAAGTGGGGTTTGCTGAAGGCTTAAAGTTGTCATGTTTTAGAGCTGGTTCGCCAACTCGTTCTGCTAGTCATATTTCTTGGAAGAGTGCCCCGGTTGGGAGAAAGCTAATTAAGAGTCATAAGAGATTTTATAGCAGGTCCAGAGAAAGAAAAATTTGGTTGGATGAGCCAGGAAGGGTTTCTAGTTTAAGGTTGGGTAGGTTTCCTATCTCAAGTGGTTTTCATTCTAAAAGTCCAGAGGCGGCTGGGTTGGCTGAAGGGGTTTGTGTTGATCAAAGAGGCAAGCGCTCTTACAGGAGAATGAAAAGATCCCTCACTAGGGATGCTCTAGACCATGCTAGTGTGACTACAGTATCCACATAAACATTCTCAGGGCTGTTGGAGGAAGCGATTGCTACTTGGGAGATAAGCAGGATGCTGGGCATTTCTTTCAAGGAAGGGAAGAATGCTTTTCTACAAAAAATTATGGATTTGGAGAAAGGTTTGAGTCAGGCTAGCTAAGTCCTAAGATGGATTCTGGGATTGCTTTGGTATTTTTTATAATTGAATATGATGACAAAACTCATTATCTTGTCCTGGAATGTTAGGGGGCTGGGCAAAAAGGAAAAACAGAGAGCTGTTCAGAAGTTATCCTCGGAGAAAAAACCAATGTTTCTTTTTCTCCAAGAGACAAAACTTGAGATTTTACCAAGCTCATTTTTAAGAAGAAGTGGGTTGAATAAGTTGCAGGGGTTCGTTGTGTCTCCAGCAGTTGGTTCTTCAGGAGGCTTATTTAGTTGTTGGGATGATAGTTGTTTTGAGTTAGAAGACCAGTTTATCCATAGGAGGTTTATTGTTGTTTTTGGGAAGTTCAAATTCAATCAATTTAGGTGTGGGTTCATTAATGTTTATGGCTCGTCTGTGGAAGAAGAGAAGGCCAGTTTCTTTGAATAATTGGGACAGTTTTTAAATGGGTACAGTTTGCCTTTATATGTGGGAGGGGATTTCAATGCTTACTTAACAGAGGAGGAGAAGGATGGCAGGTCTCAAAATAGAAATTCAATGGATATTTTCACTCTGTTCATTCAGCAAACGGGGATGATCGACTTACCTTTAATAGGGGGGAATTATACATGGAGCAGTAATCGGGATTGCCCCACTGTTATTAGGCTGGATAGGTTTCTGGTTAATGTCAGCTTCCTTTCTAAGTTTTCTGATATTACCCAATCGCTGTTGACAAAGTCCATTTCTGATCATAATGCTATTATTTTGGAGAGTGGGGAAGACAATTGGGGCAAGAGGCCGTTTAGGCTGTTTAGTTATTTGATGACTGAGGACGGCTTCCAAGAGAAAGTTGCAGAGTCTATTAATGAGTTCAAGAGGGTCAGAAAAAAAGCAGGAATTCTGAGCATTCTTAGAGACACTAAGTTTGCTATAAAGACTTGGTCTGGAAATAGGAATCAATTTCCTAGTAAACAGATTTCTGCTATTGAAGACAAGATCCATCACCTAGAGAACTCTCTTCAGAAGAATCGAATTTCAGGAGTTATTGATAGTTCATCAGAGCTGAAGTTACTGAGGGATGAGCTTTGGAGACTTTACAGAATTGAGGAGCAAATCTGGTTTCAAAATTCAAGAGAGAAGTGGGTTAAAGATGGTGATCGGAATTCTAAATTTTTTCACACTTGTGCTTCCATTAGGAGGCGGAGGAACGCTCTAAATGCTATTTGTGTAGATGGGGTTATTATCAGGGACCCGGTCCGGTTAAAGTCTGCTGTCAAAGAGCATTTTTTCAAAGCTTTCAATAGCCGCACTACCTTGGAAGTGGAGGATATTAAGTTAAATTTCTCAAGAATTTCAATGGAGCAGAGTCTTATGCTAGAAAAGGAGTTTACGGAAGGCGAAATTTTGGAAGCCTTGAATTCGTGTGATAGTAACAAAGCTCCGGGTCCGGATGGGCTGAGTATGGGTTTTTTCAAAAAATTTTGGTCTTCATTGAAAGGTGATATTATGAATTTTTTCAATAACTTTTACTTGGGAAAGGATTGGGAGCATGACATTAATCATTCGTTCATAACTCTAATTCCAAAGGGCTCTAATATTGGGGGTTTAGATGATTTCAGACCAATTAGCCTAGTAGGTGGGATGTACAAGATTCTTTCCAAGTGCCTTTCGAGAAGGTTGAGGTGTTGCATGGATGATGTTGTTAGTGATTCACAATTTGCCTTCACTCAGGGTAGACAAATCTTGGATTGTTCTTTCATCGCTAATGAAGGTATTGATTTGTGGAGGAAGAAAGGATTGAAGGGTTGTGTGTTGAAGGTGGATTTCAAGAAGGCCTACGATACGGTAGATTGGGATATTTTATTTAAAGTTATGGTTAGAATGGGATTCGGATTAAAATGGTGTGGCTGGATTCGGAAATGTGTGTCAACTGCCTCGGTTTCAGTGCTAGTTAATGGGGTTCCTACGGATGAATTTCCTATGGCTAGAGGTCTTAGACAAGGGTGCTCCTTGTCACCATTGTTGTTTAATTTCATTGGTGAGTTACTTAATCTACTGATTAGGAAAGCAGTATCTTCGGGCCTGTTCAGTGGTTTGATTGTTGGCAAGGATGATACAGCTCTTAATTTGTCACATTTGCAATTCGCAGATGATCTCATTATCTTCTGTATGGCTTCGAAGACACAGATTCTAAATGTCAAGAGGGTCTTACGGGTCTTTGAAGTCATTTCAGGACTGCAATTAAACCTCACTAAGTGTAGATTATTTGGGATTAATATCAGTGAGGAAGAGGTGTTGCAGTGGGCTAATACTATTGGTTGTGTAGTGGGACATTTTCCTTCGGAATATTTGGGATTACCGCTTGGTGCTAAGAGAAATTCTATAGCGTTGTGGGATCCGATAGTGCAGAAATTTAACAAGAAGCTAGCCAGCTGGAAGGCGAGGACTCTGTCTGTGGCAGGAAGATTAGTGTTATTAAAGGCTGTTTTATGCTCATTACCCACCTATTTCATGTCCCTGTTTAAAATACCCTCTTCCGTGATTGTTAAGCTAAACTCCATTATGGCCAGTTTTCTATGGGGAGGAGGGGCAGAGGTTAAAAAAATCCATTGGATAAACTGGTCGACAGTATGCTCTGCAAAAAGTGCGGGTGGTCTAGGAGTTCTAGATCTTAATTACATGAATAGAGCACTCCTAGGAAAGTGGTCTTGGAGGTTTGCGAATGATAGAGGGTCAGTGTGGAAAAAGGTTATTTGTAGTAAGTATAATCTGGACCCTAGTTTGTTGATGTTCAAGGAAAAACTACCTGCTTTTTCTTCTTGGATTTGGAAATCGATAGTCAATAATCATTTCAAAGATGACCAGTTCGGAGCTAAATTTCGAAGTGTATTAGATGTTCGAGTAGGCAGTGGGGACAAAATTAGTTTCTGGTCTGATAATTGGGCGACTGTTTCCCCTCTTAAAGAGGTCTTCCCCAGATTATTTGTTCTGTCTGTAAATAAAAATGGGAAGTTAAAAGAGTTTGGTGAGTTCAAGTCCTCAGTTTGGTGTTGGCATGTTCAATTGAGAAGGAGTTTGAGTGACTGGGAACTGGTTCAATTCTGCGATCGGGATGACCTTAATTCACAATATACCTCTGTCCAAGGATCTGTCTGATGGGTGGGTTTGGAGAGGAAACGGGGATGGGATCTATTCTGTTAAGACCAGTGTTAAAGCTTGCAGTCCTGTTTTGTCAGCTGATTCTTTTTGGATGAAATTCATTTGGAGGGGTTTGGTGCCTCCCAGAGTGGAGGTCTTTTTGTGGCAGGTTGTGCATCATAGACTGCCAGTAAAACAGGAACTACAAAGGAGAGGAGTTTCAGCTGTTATAGATGTGTCATGTCCCCTTTGTAAAAAAGAGGTTGAATCCTCTTTGCATTTATTTTTTACTTGCCTTGTGGCATGGGCATTGTGGATGAAATTTTTGAAATTGTGGGGTGTTAGTTCGGTTTTGCAGGCCAATGCTCAAAGTTTTCTGATAGCTTGGGAGCATTTGGTTCCTAATTCTAGAATTTGGTCATATATTCCAGGTGTGGTGCTATGGACTATATGGAAATATAGGAATGACATTGTGTTTGATGGGGGTAGGCTCGATCAGATCGATCTGTTTTTTATGGCAAGATGTAGGCTGGCGACCTGGTTCATAACGAATACCAAGGATGTCTCTATTCTAAAAGACTCTCTCATCTCTGATCCTACTATTGGGGATTATTGCTCTAAGTCAAGGTGTTCGATCATTGAAATTGTGTCTTGGTCTCCTCCTCCAAAGGGTTTTATTAAACTTAATGTGGATGCAGCAGTGAATGGTGATTGGAGGAAGAGTGGTGTTGGGGGAATTCTTAGAGATGAGGATGGCTCGGTGATGGGCTCTTTTCAAGAGCCTTCTGGTCCAGGTCCTCCGGCGCTGATTGAGTTGTTGGCAGTTAAGAGGGGCCTAATTTTTTTTGAGCCGTTTCATCAGCAGATGAAGGAACGTTTATTGATTGAATTGACAGTAAGCTTGCAGTAGAGTGGGTCAAGAATTTTGAGCTCTGTCCCGGTGTATACTCTAATTTAGTAAAAGATATTGTTACTAAGTTAAGGGAGTTGAATGGTATTATTAGATGGGTTGCTAGGTCAGCCAATGTTGAGGCTGATAGTTTAGCCAAAGCTGGTATTGGCTAGTTTTACATTTGTGATTTGCTTTTGTAGTCTTTGGGTTGGATTATGTACAGGGAGTGTTTATGTGTTGTTGTTAAACATTATGTATATTGTGGTTTTTAATGAATCCTAAGGCACTCTTTTCCTCCTTCCGCTGATTGAGAAACACTTAGTGTTCCATTAATCATGAAGGGGGTTTTTAACGAGGCCTACATTCCTATCAAAAAAAAAGTTTATGCGTGGCTTTAAGCTGTTATATCATTATCATACTTCTTCTCAACCTTTGCCACCCAAATGAGCAATTGCTATTCTTATTTATGTACCACTTTTATTATATGAATCTTTTAACCATCATTGCTAATCTCTCTATTTTGCCTGTCTACATATATTTGCTTCCTGCTTTTATTATTGTTGTTAATGTTTTTTTTAAATTTAAACTATGACACTGCTAGTATGCTTTTAAATCATGATCCTTCTATTTCTTTAGGTTGCTGAGAAGACTGCCCTTTTGCGGCCTATAGAACTTAAACTTGTTCCTGTTGCCTTGGAAGGTAGTGCATTTAGAAGCAAGTTTCTTGACACAGATGAACTTATGACCTACTGTAGTTGGTTTGCGGTAAGAAATGACTTCTATTGTTATTTTGTGGTAACTAGGAAGTTGAAATGTTTTAGTACATAAGCATCTATAATACTTCTGTTGCCCTTTTTTGTTATCTTACAATCCCTTACGAGGACCTTATGTTATGGGTGTTAATACCATACCAGGTCAATGTAATCTCATTAATGGACCTGTTTCCTTCTTCCTGATATTTGAAGAGTCGCTTAAGTGTTTTTTGTTCAGTTTACTCGTACTAATCTCTCCTTTGAATTTCACGTTGAACTAATCCATATTAATTGGTGGTAAATTCATGTTTTTTATATTAAATAATTTTAACCAAATTATTTAAGTTTAATTTGTACTACTTTTGCAGACTTTCAGCAGCATAATCCCAAAATGGATGCGGAAAACCAAAATTGTCAAGCAAATTAGCCAAATGCTGGTGAATCACCTTGGACTAAATTTGACCAAAGATGATCTGCAGAATGTGGTTGATTTAATGGAGCCATATGGTCAGATAAGCAATGGAATAGAATATCTAAATCCTCCCCTTGATGTCAGTAACTAACTTTCTTATCATTTTAAGTATTAAAGTCCATTGCTATTAATAATTTTCTGTTAGATTCTTTTTTATTGAAAAATAATTTCTGGTGCTAGTCTCAGATTCTTAAATTTTATAGAATGCCAATAAAGGGCTTGCTGGATGAAATTTGGCAATGAATTAAATCACAAGACTGTAAATGAGTACTTGTTTCTCATGAATGGTCAGTGGATGTGTTAGGCGAATGGCATTCTTTGGTAGTTTGACTGTTTGAGGTTATAAATCTTTGTATTAATCTTTTGTACTCGTGCACTCACAATAATACAGTAATTATTGACCTACTTATTTCATGAAAGTTTTTTAATGTCAGTGTGGTTGTTTGTAGTGGACAAGAGAGACTAAGTTCCCACATGCTGTCTGGGCTGCTGGCCGTGCTCTCATAGCACTACTTCTACCAAATTTTGATGTTGTGGATAATCTATGGCTTGAGCCTTGTTCCTGGGAGGTTAGCATTTCTAAATTCTCCAGATTGCATTTCTGAAGTATTTTTGTAAGTGCTATTATCTTTAAGGAGTCTATGACTATGGTGCTACCATTGTGCTTCAATGCTTAATTTAAAACTGCAGGTGGGCTGTTACCGCTTTATTTATTTATTAGGAGTAAACTAAAGTTGCTGGTACTTCTGTTAGTTTTTGCTTGATTTTTAGTCTGTTGAATTTAACTGTAGCCGAAGTAAAATATAGTTCTTACCTATCATTTTTACAATATCAATAGCAGCATTACATTCTGAGTATACATCCTAATCTAAATTTTGAACTTGCAATGTGTGTATTATTGGCATGAAATGCATGCATGAAGATGATTCAGTTCAATAAGGATGGATAAGGAATTACTGAATCACATATGAGCCATGGCTAGTTATTTTATATTGTCTGTCAGCTCATCCTTTTATTTAAACTTTTATATTTATCAATTTGCAGTGCTTTTGCATGTGCAATATGTGAATCTATAATTCTTGCATAATTTACTGGCCTAAAGATGTCAGTATTCAACCTGTTCTTGGGGAAGGATGAATATAGGAGAACTAATTAACTCTCTTCATCTTTCAGGGAATTGGATGTACAAAGATTACCAAAGCAAGAAATGAAGGGTCTATGTATGGCAATGCAGAGTCAAGGTCTTACCTTGAAAAGAAGCTTGTATTCTGCTTTGGGTCACATATTGCAGCCCAACAGCTTCTGCCTTTTGGAGAAGAAAATTTACTTTCTGCATCAGAACTAAAGCAGGCTCAGGAGGTTGATATAATCCTGTTCTTACTGTTTCATATGTGCAAGTATAATAACCTTGTCAAGGCTTAGGAGAATTCGAAACAATTTTCATTTGAGTTACTTCCATGAAAATTGCAACAGATAGCAACAAGGATGGTGATTCAGTATGGATGGGGTCCTGATGATAGTCCTGCAGTCTACTACAGTACTAATGCGGTACACTATATTTCCTTATAGATCCAAATACTGAAACAATTGCTCATGGTTCATTTTTAAATTCTGGAATGATGTGTTGTATTGATATATGCTGCAACTACTCTGGTGGTCGTGTATGTACACTTGGACATTTGCTGTTTTCCTTTCTGATAGCATTACAATTTTTTTTTCCATATAGTTAATTCTTACTGTATGTTGGCCCTTTTAATACTTAAGCATGCACTTTATTATTTATTATTCTTTTGAAGGCAAGTGTGCACTCTATTATTATCAATGTGATAAAGGGATTACTGATGCTGTTGCTTTAGTAATATGTAATTCTTCTTTTGGCCCGAATGGATTTTTTATACTGGACTTTCCTTCATTGGTATTAGGTTACGGCTTTGAGCATGGGAAACAATCATGAGTTCGAGATGGCTACTAAAGTTGAAAAGGTACATGACGAGATGGCTACTAATAATTGAGGTTGATTTAATATATATTTTGCAATGATGTTTTTTTATTGAATCTCTATAAAAAGATGCTTATAATTCCTGCAGATTTACGATTTAGCATATGAGAAGGCAAGGGATATGCTTAAGAAAAATCATCGAGTTCTTGAAAAGATTGTGGAAGAGTTGCTTGAGTTTGAAATATTGACTGGAAAGGTAAAGCGATTAGGTTTAAATCGTTTAAATTAAATTGTAATACAATTCTTCAGAACTTGGCTTTTCTCTTTTATGGCCTCCACTTTCATTTTATAAACTTATACAAGGAAATTTGAACTTTACGAGTGTTGTCGTAACTCGTAACTGACTTGAGGCTTTATTGAAGTTGTCATCTACTTATGTTGCAATTTTATGGTTGGAAAACTTGGAATAGTCAGTTAGTTATAATAAAAAACTGTGGGAGTAAAACGTGGTCTTCTGTTGTCCCTGGTATTGCATTGACAAAAGACTGTTAGACTTGCATTGTGAAACCATGTTTAAATATTTAATGTTTGGTGCTTTTTTTACCTCTTTAGGGGAAGTGTAGAATATCTTAGAGAGTTTGGCTTGCCATTGTGATTGAATTTGTTTGGTCCGAACATTTTTCGGGAATCACAAGTTCTGTTAACTTCACTGGTCCTTTTTTTTGCAGGACTTGGAAAGAATATTAAATGAAAATGGGGGTCTCCGAGATAAGGAGCCTTTTTTCTTATCGCACGTCGACTATAACGAGGTATACTGTGAACATTTAATTGTTAAGGACTAATTTTAGTCGTACAAAGTTTTTAGAATTTGTGATGGAATCGGAGTCCATATTGATGAGGACTATGAAAATTTACACTTCAAAGTTAACTAAAGCACTGAGTGTTTTTATCTGTTATTATTTTCCAGCCATTGTCTAGCAGTTTTCTTGATGAAGGGAGTGCATCAGGAGCTACTACTTTTCTCGATATTGCGGCGTAGGAGAAAGAGAACATCCGGCTCTGACATTCATACCTCAAAGGCGAGAAGTGAAAACGATTTTCATCTTTTGAGCTTAGGAAACAAAAGTAGTTGTACGGAGGGGTAACGTTCTTCGGATTGAGAAGAGGTGCCATATTTTTTCTTCTCAACCGGTTTTTTTAACTGTTCTGGATTAAAAGCTCGGTAATAATTCAGGTAATTGTTTCCCCAACATTCTTATCAAAACGAAACATGTCTTGAGGAATATTTTGTGCTCAAATGTTCCAACTTTAGATTACTTATGCATATAATGTAGTACATTCACATATACGTACTATTATATATGCAATCTCTTTGATGTTATAGAGGCAGAGTAATCAAATATTATCTAGTTTAAGTTTATTATGCATTTTGTAAAAGATTAAAATACTTTTATTCAATAGGATTTCTGATTTTATATGAACATTTATCTCTTCGTTGCCTGCGTGGTTGCAACTGAGCCTGCTTTTCAAGAAAATCTTACATAAAGAAAGATAATGCCAAATATTAGCCTGAAATTAAAAAATTTACAGAAGCCCTATAACATGTCAGTTGCTAAAGATGGGACCCTCTTTGCTAGAATTGTGACCTCCATTTTGGCATACGCTTTTGCTTCACCAAGCATTGTAATGATGTCTCTAATGGTCTATCTTTGTGGAACTTTGCAGTACAAAGAAGTGCAATCCTGGATTTTATTTTAAGCGGTGAAAACAAATTATCAATAAAAAATATAAAGAAGATACCTATTATATGAGAATTTGAAATTTTCAGTCCCTTGGTGTAATCCTTGGGACAAGTTGCATCTCTTCTTGGACATGCTTGTTGTGGTTGGCTATGGTCGGATCTAGTACTTCATCTAACTATTTTTCTTAACTTTGTTCGAGTCCACTCGACTATATCAACTGATTCTTGGAAAGAAGGATCTAATGTCAGTTTCCCAGATAAAAGCTCTAACAGAACTACACCAAAGCTATAGATGTCGACTACCTTCAGAGTGTACCCATATTCGGTCATAAAACAGGTTTCAACGAAAAACATTGGTTAATGGTTTCTTGTCAAAGAAAACATATTCCTTGTGTACAAAATCATAAACATATCAGGAGCCATATGATCCGACTACCATTGAAATGGTTTCATTATTATGAATCGTCGTCCTTGCCGGACCAAATTCTGCGATTTTTGGCTGGAGATTTGAATCGAGAAGGATGTTGTTGGACTTGATATCTCGTGAATGATGGGGGGAGATTTAGTAGCATCTGAAGAGTAAAATACATGCACAATTAGCTATCCACCTGAAACGGAAATTATCTTTATATGATATAAGGAGATGAGTTTGGTTTCCATCAAATGTCGTTTCTCAATTACGAATGACGTTACCTGGAATAACACTTTGCAAATGACATAATACCTATATTCCTTATGCACTTGGTCATAATGTCTGATTATGTTTCAAAATTACAAATATCACTATAATCACATATTTTAATTTTGGGTAAAGTACACAAATGGTCTGTCGAACTTAGGACGTTGCTTTGTTGAGTTCTTCGACCATTAAAAGATATGAAATAGTTCCTTGATTATAGGGCATTGCTTTGTTGAGTTCCCCAACTATTAAAAATTACAAAATAGTCACTTGACTATTCATATGTTCCAAATTCGTCTATTTTTGCTAAAAAAATTGAGGGCAGTCTGAGCTGAATGCTAACCTGTTGATTGTGATATGATAAAATTTGATCACAAAGTCTCAAACGACTATCATATCTCAATTAACATATTAACGTTTAGCTTAGACTGATATCATTTTTTTTGCGAAAAAAGAAATTTGGAACATATGAATAATCAAATAACCATTTTGTAACTTTTAATAATTGGAGAACTTAACAAAACAATGTCCTATAGTTGAGGAACCATTTGTGTATTATACCTTTTAATTATCAAGTTGAACAAAAATACAATTTGTTGAGTATGAGAGGATTGGCTCATGAAGTTCTTTCGTGCCATTTAAGGCTAGACCCTTGAGTATGATGATATCAAGTGAATGTTCCTTGGCAGTAATCGATGCTTATTGTCACGGACCACGAGCCCACAACCGAGGTTAGCTCATGAAGAGCAGCCCAAGTGGTGTTTTAGACCTTCTAGAAGCCACAAAGACTTAGGTGGCATTTAAATATGTATATAATGCCCATTGTTTTTGGTAGGTATGAGTCAATCTCGACCGTCAATGTAATTAGATCTTAGCCGTTCATTGAGAGGAGTTTTAGCTATAAATAGAGGCCTCCCCTCATTTGTACTCACTCAATTCACTTTGAGAAATCATAAGAGCATTATTTTCTCAAAGCTTTCTTATCTTCATTCTTGTGCTAGTTCTCTTGTCTAGCTTCCGTCGAGATTCTAAGCATCCTTGCTTGGGATATTTTCAGGCTTACTTAGCCGCAATCACTAAGAAGGCGACTAAGGCCGCACGTTCGGAGGCGTCAAAATTCTAAGGGCGTGACAAGTGGTATCAGAGCTAGTTTCGTGATAATGGCACAACAAAACCCAAATGAGGCCCCAATAAGCGAAGTTACTTGTGTTGCCATACCAAAGAAACGAGCAAACTCGAAGGATATGGTGGCCTCGTTCGAACAAAGGGTCAGCAGGTTGGAAGATCGATATAATGAAGTCCAAGAGACTCAAGACTCGGTTGAATCTCGCTTGGAGAATCTAAAGACTGTGGAGGATGTACTTCGTGCAGAAACTCAGACACTCGTCAACAATATGGCAGAGACAGCGGATGAGCGTGCCCGAGGCCTCGAGAGCATGTATTTGGCCATGAGGGTCGAAATAATGCGGGAGGTAAAGGAGCTCAAGAGTGAGCTGCTTGTCTACAAGGCTGCGGTGTTGGATGGAGTGACTGGGGAGGCGCAAGTACCAAGACCCAGGATCGATGTCCCTAAGCTGAAGGAGTTCAAGCGGAGTCGGACTGCCCAAGATGTGGAGAATTTCATATGGGGCATGGAGCAATTCTTTCGTGGCATGGGTATCGAGGATGATACCACCAAGGTAAATGTTGCTTCCAATTATCTTACCGATGTTGCTATGTTATGGTGGCGTCGTAGGTGTTCCGAGAGTGCGAAACCAATCGGGACGTAGGAGGAGTTCGTGGGAGAACTCAATGAGCATTTATATCCTAAGAATGATGTGCTCGAGGCTCGAGCAAAATTGAAGCAATTAAAGCATGATCCGTTCCATCTTGGAGTATGTCAAAATCTTCACTGAGATCAAGATGCAAATCCCGGACTTGGGCGAGTCAGAAGGGTACTTTGCATTCATGGATGGACTACAGCGTTAGGCCAACATGGAGATCCAGAGGAGGGGAGTGACCGAACTCTCCAAGACGTTAGATGCAGCCGAGGCCATTGCCCCGTTTGAAGTAAAGAAGACCGACTCTCTCCAATCCAAGCCAAAACCCAAAGGTAATAGTGGGGGAGAGAAGGCCAAAGGAAGCTTTCACAAGCCAACTGGAAATCATAGGAAGCCGAATGATCGACCCAAAAAGCTCTTCAATCCTTGAGAAAAGAAGGGTGAACTATCATGCTTTAGTTGTGGAGGAAATTATATAAAAAGAGATTGTCCTCAACTTGTGAAAGTTACTGCCATCAAGGAGAATGATGGGGTGGAGAGTGAGACTCTCAAGCTTGGCTTCATCCTTAGCACCATGGAGGTCAAGAAGGGTCGCAAGAAGAAGGGATTGATGTACGTAGACATCACCGTCGCAGGCCAAAAGATGAGCGCACTGGTGGACACCGGTGCCTCAGAGTTGTTCATGTCTGAACAAATTGCCAAGAGACTTGGCCTTCATGTGGAGAAGGCAATGGGATCCATCAAAACCGTGAATGCCGAAGAAGTTCCAATTGTGGGGGTCGCAAAGGGAATCGAGCTAACCGTCGGAGGTTGGTCCGGAAAGGAAGCCATCAAGGTAATCCCTCTCGACGACTTCGACTTTGTTCTTGGGTTAAGTGTTTTGGACCGAATAAATGCTTTCCCAGTGCCTTTTGCCGATTGCTTGTGCATCATGGATCCAAAGCAACAATGCATTGTTCTAGTAAGCCGAGGTCCCGGAATCGAGGCCAAGATGTTGTTCGCAATCCAATTCTCAAAGGGGGGTGCGCAAGGAGGAACCCACCTTTGTGGCTTCATTGGTGGGAATTGAACCCACAATGACTGAAGAAGTCCCAAGTGAAGTGGGACAAGTATTGGCGGAATTTAGGGATGTGATGCCAACTGAGCTACCAAAGCATTTGCCACCGAAGAGAGAGGTGGACCACAAGATCGAGCTTGTGCCAAACGCGGAGCCACCCGCCAAAGCACCATACCGAATGGCCCCACCAGAGTTAGAGGAGCTTCGCAGACAATTGAAAGAGCTCCTAGATGCTGGATACATCCGACCGTCAAAGGCACCCTTTGATGCACCGGTACTATTCCAAAAGAAGCATGATGGCTCACTTAGAATGTGCATCGACTATCGAGCTTTGAATAAGCTCACCGTAAAGAACAAGTACCCGATCCCATTGATTCGACTTGTTCGATCAACTTGGTGGTGCAAGGTGGTTCACCAAGTTAGATTTACGGTCCGGATACTACCAAGTTCGGATAGCAGAAGGTGATGAACCAAAGACTGCTTGTGTGATACGCTACGGTTCATATGAGTTCCTTGTGATGCCCTTCGGTCTCACCAATGCTCCTGCAACCTTTTGCACGTTAATGAACAAGGTACTATAACCCTTTATTGATCGTTTTGTTGTAGTTTACCTTGATGACATCGTTGTGTATAGTAAGACCTTGGAAGAACACATTGAACACTTGAGAAGGGTGTTCCAAGTCTTACGAGAGAACGAGCTTTATGTCAAGGAGGAAAAATGTTCGTTTGCGCAAAAGGAAGTGCCTTTCCTAGGCCATATCGTTGGAGGAGGCAAGCTCCAGATGGACAAAGACAAGATCCGGGCAATAGATGAGTGGAAGCCACCCACCAAGGTAACTGAATTGCGAGCATTCTTAGGATTAGCCAACTACTATCGACCGTTCGTGAAGGGCTATTCCAAGATCGCCACGCCTCTGACCAAGCTACTAAAAAAGGACAAGGCGTGGGAATGGAGCACTAAATGCCAAGATGCTTTTGAAAAGCTCAAGGAGGCCATGGTGAATGAACCCGTGTTGGTGCTGCCAGACTACACCAAGCCTTTTGTAGTTTTCACCGATACATCCGATGTTGCCATTGGTGGAGTCCTTATGCAAAAGGGACATCCGGTTGCATACGAAAGCCGGAAGCTCAATGAGACCGAGAGGAGGTACTCGGTTCATGAAAAGGAGATGACAACAGTTGTACACTGCTTGCGCATATAGCGACATTACTTGCTCGGGTCCAAATTTGTGGTGTTCACGGACAATGTTGTCAACAGTTACTTCCTCACCCAAAAGAAGCTTTCTCCCAAGCAAGCACGTTGGCAAGAGTTTCTTGCCGAGTTTGACTTTTCCTTAGAGTACAAGCCCGAGAAGGTGAACTGTGTTGCAGATGGCTTAAGCTGGAGGTATGCCACCGAAACTGTGGAAGGTACTCTCCTCGAGAGGATCAAAGAAGGATTACCCCATGATCCTGTGGCCGAACGAATCATCGAGGGAGCCAAGGAGGGGCGAACCCGGGAGTTTTGGCTCGAAGGAGAATTACTTTACCATCGAGGCCATCGTCTCTTTGTGCCTCGATATGGAAGTTACGCAAGGAGCTCATGAAGGAATGCCATGATTCCAAGTGGGCGGGACATCCGGGAGTTGATCGGACTTTGGCTTTACTTTCGGAGCAATACTATTGGCCGCACATGGTTGAAGATATGCAGGCCTATGTGAAGACTTGTCTTGTGTGCCAGCAAGACAAAATCGAGGCAAAGAAACCGGCGTGACTACTACAACCATTGCCCATTCCGGAGCGCCCATGGGAAAGTATTTCCATGGATTTTATAATTGGTTTGCCCAAAACTGATGGACTTTCAAGTATAATGGTTGTGGTTGACAGGTTTTCAAAGTATGCGACGTTCATACTGGCATCTAAAGTCTGTCCAGCCGTGGAGACGGCTCGACTTTTCCTCAAGCATGTGGTGAAGTATTGGGGGATGATAAAAACCATCATCAGTGACCGTGACACGCGGTTCACAGGGAGATTCTGGATAGAGTTGTTCAAACTGATGGGATCAAGCTTGAACTTTTCCACTGCAATTCATCCACAAACCGATGGGCAAACTGAGCGAGTGAATGCTCTGTTAGAGATCTATTTGAGGCACTACGTGAGTGCCAACCAACGAGACTGGCCAAAGCTGTTGGATATGGCCCAATTTTCCTACAACTTGCAACGGAGCGAGGCGACAAACCAAAGTCCGTTCGAGATCGTGACCGGGCAACAACCGTTGACACCCAACACGGTTGTTACCAAATATGAGGGGCCCAATCCATCAGCACACAACATTGCCAAGGAGTGGGACGAGCAACACGACTTAGCCCGAGCTTGTTTGCACAAGGCGGGAAAACGGACTAAGAAGTGGGCTGACCGAAAGCGGAGGGACGTGAACTTTGAACTTGGCGACCTTGTCCTTGTAAAGTTGGCCAACGTTTTGCGCCATGCGGACGTGCACAAGGGGCTTGTGTGAAGATACGAGGGTCCTTTCCGAGTCGTGAAACGGGTAGGCACCATGGCCTACAAATTAGAGTTGCCTCCAACCATCCGAGCGTATCCTGCCATCCATGTTAGCCTGCTCAAACTGTACCATCAAGATACTGAGGATCCAGATTGAGGCAAGTCACACCGAGTGCCAGTCGAAGTAGCGGTCTCCTATGACAAGGAGATCCAAGATATACAGGCGGAGAGAGTTATTAGACGACTAGGACACCGCTCGAGGCATGAGTACTTCGTTTTGTGGAAGGGACAACCCGAGTGCGAAGGGAGTTGGGAGCATGCCGAGGGACTCTGGCAATTCAAAACCCGAATAGATCAATTTCATGCTGTAGATGCTCAATTTATCCGGGCCTAAGTCAGAGCAGACCCGAAGCAAAGTAGTTGGAGTCCCAATTCAATGACCAAGCCCAGTCCACGTGAAATCCTAAAAAACTAAAAAAAATGGTTATTGGGAGTTAAAAAGCAAAGTGGAGGTGAGGGTCGGTTGTTTGAGGCATTAACCACTCATCAACTTGTGAAAGGAAAAAGATTTCACACCAGGGAGAGAGAGGCAACCAGAACGAGAGAAAAGGCAGAGACCATTTTCTGGAAAAAATCAGAAAAGCACAAGAACAAATGCCCAGAAAATCCTTCATTCATTTTTTTTCTATAACAAAGCAAATATAAAAAGAGTGTGTAAGTATTATTCCTGGCCGGAGCTGTTCAAAGAGTACGCAATATAACAGGGGTACCTTACCTTTTTCGAAAGCAATACAAAGCAAACTCAAAATTCAATTCCTGTAAGATTTTATTTCTATGATTATTTTCATTTGCAAATTTTTTATATATTTGTTTTAATAGCTTTCCATATAAATTCAAAACTCAAAACAAAGGAAATAGAGTGAGTCTAGTTTACTGTCGAAGTAGAGAAGTAGACAATCGTTGAGGTCCCTTCGTTGGAGTTGTAACGTCGCTGGAGTCGAGAGAATCCCGGATTCAAACTTAGATTTAGAGCATTTAAGGTTTAGTTTCATTCTTAGGCTACGGATCTGAAATTTGGAAGAAAATGGGTGTTAAACGAAAATCAAATGTTAGCTTAGTTCGAGTTAGGATTAGGGTCTTACCTGGTAGAGTTCTATAGCGGTTGGATTGAGAGGCCAAATGACCAGCCATGGGGCCTGTGGAGAGCGGCGCTGTGCGTGGCCGAGAAATAGATGGGCAGTGTGCGAAGAAGGAGAGAAGAGAGGGGAGCTATGCAACATGTTCCGCGTGAAGTTAAATAGTTTAGGTTTTAGCTTATTTAGGTTTTAGCTTATTTAGGTTTATATTAATTCTTTTGGGTAAATTATTTTTTAGTCACTGAAGATGAAGATTAAATTATGATCTAGTCCCCCATTTAAGTGTCTTATTGTAAATTAGTCACCTGAGGGTTAATTTTTGAATTTGGCCTGTTGTGTTTGTCCTAATTTAGTTATTTTCCGATTTTTAGTTTTAGTTATAATTTTGTTAGATTATTCGGGTGTAGATCCTCATTTATACGCATGTTTCATTTAGATCCCTACTTAGTTTTAATTTGTATGTAGAATTTTACATTTATTAAATGTAGTCCTAATTCTAATATGTATATTGTTTTTTTTGAAATTCATAGTCTGGCATGTTATGATTTGTTTTTATATTTAGGTCACATTTGTATACATAATACGTTAATATGCATGGTTTATGATTTTTAATTAAAATATGTATTACGTATTTATAATTTTTTGTATACTACATTGTATGTTTTTTTTTGTTTAATTAATTTTAGCTTGATATTTTTTTTCACAATTTGCATGATAGCCTTATTTGCATGACTCGACCTATTACATAATCGGACTAAGGGTAATACCCTTTTAATTTAAAGTTGTTGAAGTGGGCCGTCATAACTGATTTGAGGTCCGCTTTTAATGATTTTAAAGTAAAAATGTATCCCGAAAGTGAAACAAAAAAATTGATTCGTCACCTAAAATTTGGGAACGAGAGAAAAAGAAATGTTCATTTATTTAAATATATCGAGAAAAGGTTGTTATATCTTTAAGATCTGGTCTCGATATTTGTAAATAATCGAACATCCTTTATCTTTCTAAAATGACTTGGTAATTTTAATTTAATTTGTTTGAGTGTTTTTGAATGTTTTAAATTTACATTTTTACTTTATGGGATCAAGAATCAAAATAAACTCGAATTTGTAAAGTTCATTGCAAAGACGTTAATTAATCGACTAGGTACCGATTTAGGGCGTTGTGGGGGTGCTAATCCTTCCCCACACGTAACCGACTCCCGAACTCGGATTTTGGTAACGCAGACCTCAATTTGTTGTTTTAATTAAAGTTAAAATTTTTATTTAAAATGACATCATTTTTGGGTGCCCAATCACACCCTAATCAAATATTGGTGGCGACTCTTTGAATTGTATTTTTTCGATCATAAAAGAAATTTGAATTTCTTCGAAACGAAAGGTTTTTTAAATCACATTTGTTTTTAAATTAAAAATCAATTGAAAAATATAAATTAAAAATTAATGTGGTTTTTTAAAATCTCACCCTTTTCTCACACCTAAGAAAAAATCGTTTCGACAGCTTGGCGACTCCGCTGGGGACTTTTTTTTAGAGAGTCAAGCCGATAGTCGATTAATTAATTGTCTTTGCAATTGAAAATTACAAATTCGTTTTAATTTGATTTTTGATCCCTTGTTTGGTTTTTAATAAGTTTTGTTTGTATTTTGATTTCTTTAATTTAATTTGATTGACAATTAAATAGTTGTACTGATCTGTTTGTTAATGATTTCAGATTAATTGTGTGAATTTAGGAAATTTTGAGTGTTTTTATTGTTTGTTTTTTTTCGCTTTTCCTCAGACATTGCACAGCTGCATTGTCATAACATGAGCTAAAACCCCGCTCCGTCCTATTTAAGTAGGAGTGAGAGACTATGCCCTCGTGTGGTTTTCACCTCCGCATGGGATAGTGGATCGCTCCTGGAGCTCACGCCTTATGGTCCTCGTGATGGTAATCACCTCCGTATGGACATAAGGAGGTGTGTTCCCTCGAAATTGAACTCGATCCCCTAAAGCCTGTGATGGGCCAGGATTGAGGGTTCGGCAGCCCAAGGGGGCACCGACAAGGACAATTCGAGAACCTATTACTTTAGAACCTAACCCAGCATATAGTGAACGTAGAGCCTGAACTTAGGTTGAACCAAACCCGAACCTTAAGAATCCCGTGAGGAGGGTACACAAGGAAAAGCTTTTTTGAGTCATTTATTTTCGTTTTTTCCGAATAAATGCATGCGAACTAGATATCATGCGGTTAGGTTTATTTTTTAAACAAGCATGCGAATTAGATATCATGCGGTTAGGATTTATTTTTGTGAATAACAAAGCATGGGGGTAGATATCATGTTGGGTACGATATGATAAAAGCATGATTGGGTAGCCAGCATGTGTGGGTAGGATTCTTGAATAAATTATTATCCCGACTTAATTGCTTTATGTTTACTAACCGATCTTTTGTTATCTTTGCCTTGTTTTTTTTATGTTTTGCATTGCACGATCCATTACATGGTGTTGATTTGGGGTCGATGTCCATATAGAAGGCCAGTAATATGGAACGAACGGTTCAGAGAGAGGTTGAGGACAATGCAGATATTTTGAGGTGGTCGGAACAGTCCCAATTGACCAATGGAGACAGCGTGATGCCTGGATATGTGTCAGAGTTATTTGGTTACACTCACATCAACGTACGCCAGAATGATCTGAGTGAGCTAAGAGAGATATGGGGAAGATGGGAAGCAGCCGATAAGGAGATGTTTTATCAGTTGTACGGCGATATTCCTTATCTTCTGGATGTTTCTATTGACCGAAATCTGTTTAGAGCGTTGGCGCAGTTCTGGAATCCGGCTTATAGCTGTTTCACATTTGGTAGGGTGGATCTGACACCAAAAATAGAGGAATATCAAGCTTTGGTCCGTTGTTCGAGGTCACAGATGGATAGAGTATATACCAAGCTGCCAGTCACTCCTTCATTTAAGAAGAAATTACTATTGATGACCGGAATGAGTGAAGATTGGGTAATCAGAAACATTAAGAAGAAGGGAGAGAGTGAGTGCATCTCTTGGGCTGCTCTGAAAGAAGTAATTGCTCATCATCCTGACAAGAGAAAGAAGCTTGACTTGTTTGCTTTAGGGATTTATGGGCGCGTTATTTTTCCAAAAGTGTTAGGATATGTAGACGTATCAGTTGTTGACCTGTTTGAAAGATTAGACAAGTGCGTGGATCCTGTTCCAGCTATTCTAGCTGAGACGTTCCGGTCTTTGAGTTCTTGTAGGCGCGAGGGAGAAGGACGCTTTATAGGATGTGCGCCTTTGCTGCTAGTGTGGATTCTGAGTCATTTCAAACATGTTGAAAGAGCACCAGGACGAGTATTTCTAGAGGGGTTTTCGCCTTTGAAAGATTTTCTTTCTAAGGAGTGGCCTGGGGGTTTTACTGAAGAAAAATGGATGGTCATCTTCAAGGATATCAGAGATGGAGATATTTTGTGGCGAGCTTCGTGGAATACCTCTTCGGATATACTTTACCGATGTGGAGAGCGAGATTGGGTTCCTTTGTCAGGTATATGGGGTTCTGTTGGGTATGCACCGCTACTAGTTTCCAGACAGTATGGATCGAGGCAGTTCATCCCAGCCACGTGGGACTTGGTAGGATCGGATTTTGCAATCAAAGGAGATCAGTATAAGGTTAAAGTTAAAGGGGTTGCTGAGGCTTGGAAGCAAACTCGTTGTGTGAATCTGTTCACTTATGATCTCGAGTTATCTCAAGTACGAGCAGTGGAGAAGCGGTCGAGTAAATGACAAATCCCGATGGTGAATCCTGAAAATATTCAGCCAGTGGAGGAACAGTTGAGAGTGGTGCCATCTCCATTAGAGTTAGCCAAGCGCGATTTCGAAGCAGAACGAAGACAATGGAGAATGACTTTGCAGAAGCTAGAAGATGAAGTGTATCAAAAAGGATTGGAGATTGACATTCAGAAGAGTAGAGCAGATCGAATTGAAAAAGTAGAGAAGCAACTTCGGCTAGACTTTGACGATCTTCGGTCAACTTATCAGCGAATGGTAAAAGCTCAAGTAGGTTCTAGCTCGAGTAAGTCTGTCGAATTGAGGCAAGAGGTGGCGAGCCTCAAAAGAGTAGCCGGAGAGAGTCAAGAAGAGCTCAAGCAAAGCAGCACCGAGTTAAGATTTTATCGAAGGAAAATGATTCTTTAGAGCAGCGGTTACAAGAGAGTCAAGCCAGAATGAGAAGTTGAAGGAGAAAATTCCAAGTTTAGAGATTGCATTACGACGGTACCGAAACAAGGAAGGTAGCTCGAGCCAGGGAGAGGTTGAAAGTCTGAAAAAACAAGTGAGTGAGCTGAAGCCATGGTTCAAGATTTTCAGAGGCAAGCAAGTGAGTTATCGATAGTTCCCTATGAGGGGGATATACAGTGGCGTTTTCGGTGGGAGCGAGCTCAGGCGAGAGTTAAGCAAAGAGGATTTTATTGCTTGTTACCTAAACCACGCGCGGGGAATAGCTCAGTATTTGGTCATTCTATCTGAGGAAGCTGCTGATGTGACTGAAGAACTGGATCCCGAGGCTGAAGAAAACCAGAAGATCGTGGAGTTGCTAGCACGTACAAGAAATAGGAGAGATGGTGCAAATTTATTTGTGATATGTTTCAACTTTGTAATTGAACGTCGTTCTAATATAAAGAGTTGTCTAAGGAGTCGTTCCAGGATCAACACCCTGCATTTGCATATGCATTTTTAATGCATTTAATTTTTGCATAACATTTTATCATTCATAATCATATGTTTCATATTCATTAATAAATATCAGCGATAACAAAATGACTCTGTGACAGAGTAATACTGGAAAATCCCAAGTATATCTACAGAACCAGGAAAGTTATGGAAGACAAACTTGCCCAAATTGAGAAGGCTCAGTCGGAGTTACAAGATAATATCAAGAAAATGCAAGAAGATATGATGAATGCCCAAAAGGAGATGTTTGCCAAGTTGCGAGTATGTTGGAAGGAAGAAATCCAGAACATGGGAAAAGCCCTATACCAGAAGGTGTAACTGAAGACCCACTTCATCATCCAGGGTTAACTCCAGAACAATCTCAGAATGTTCAAGTGACCCTGTTCATGTCGGGAAGGTGCACATTAATCCAGTCGGTGCTTCTGTTAACGTACAGCCTGATCTAGTTCGTATCAGGAAGAACATCAATATCATCAAGTTCCGGATCTTGATGAAGAAGCCAAGAAGGATCAAAACAATCTGCTGGAAGAGAAATGGAAGCAGGTTAGAAAGAGATCAGAGCATTAAGGAAGATACCAGTGTCTATGGATTTGACGCAAAGGAGTTAAGTCTAGTTCCGATCTGGTCTTGCCTCCAAGTTTAAGTTCCTGACTTTGAAAAGTTTGATGGTACCAGGTGCCCCTCTGCACATATCACATGTTTTGTAGGAAGATGACCAGATATATAGGGGACAATCAATTGTTGATACACTGCTTTCAGGAAGCTTAACTGGCTCGGCAATCCCGGTGGTATAACCAGCTGAGTAAAGCTAATATTAAACGTGGAAAGACTTGGCTACCTTTCTTGAGCAATACAAACATGTGAAGGATGTTAGGCCCAACAGGATGATGTTGCAAGGAATGGAAAAGAAGTCTAACGAAAGTTTTAGACAATATGCTCAAAGATGGAGAGATGTAGCAGTGCAAGTCCACCCGCCATTGGAAGAGGAAGAAACAAATATGCTTTTTGTCAACACCTTAAAGGCTCCTTTTTTCTCTCTTTTGGTAATCCTTATCGAAGTTTGCTGATGTAGTTACGGCAGGACGGCAGAAATGATTGAAATGGTGTTAAGAGTGGGAAGCTCGAGGGGAGGAGAGTATAGTAAGAGGCCACCAACGAGGAAAAAGGAAGGCGAAGTCAGTAATGTGAGGCAGTACGATTCTAATAACATCACTGTTTCCCGTCCTCAAGCAGCAGGGTCATCGACACAAAATGACAATAGACAACGGGCGAGGGACCAGAGGAGAGAGAGACCTCAATTTGACCCCATCCCCGATGACTTATAAGGAATTATTTCAGATTTTGTATGATCGACATATGGTTTCGCCGTATCACGTGACACCAATGCAACCTCATTTTCCCAAATGGTATGATGCTAGTGCTCAGTGTGAGTACCATGCAGGGAACCCTGGGCATTCCATTGAGAATTGTACTGCTTTTAAGAAGGTTGTCCAAGCTTTGAGAACGAGGAATGTCATCAACTTTGGTGACAGTGAGCAGCCAAATATAGCTCAGAATCCGTTGCCAAGCCATGCAGGGGCAGGAGTTAACGCGATTACTGAAGAGAAGGGAAAGAGAATTGTAAGGAATTTTAGTGAGGTGGTATCACCTATGAGTTGGGTGTGGTGCCAGATGGTCAAGGTAGGATTGTTGAGGCCCAGTTTGATGGGTGAACAGTTTAACAATGGAGAGGTGTGTCAGTATCATAACAATGAAGGACACAGTATTCAACAATGTCCTGATTTCTTATCTTTGGTACAAGACATGATGGACAGTAAAGAAATTGAGTTCTTTAGAGAGATTGCTGAAGAAGAGGAAGCGGAAGTTTGCGCTTCAGAAGGATCGTCTAAAGGGGTATACAATGCCAGTTGTCCCCCTAATTATTACTCCCAAAAATCGAGTTGCTGAGAAGGTAGCCCCGAAAGTGGTTATTACACCTCCATATCCATTCCCATATCGGGATAATAAACAAGTGCCTTGGAGATATGATTGCCAGATGGGAGATGTAACAAAGGAGAATGAGGAAGTAGATGAGGTGGGACGCTTTACTAGAAGCGGTAGGTGTTATTCTCTTAATCCACCTAAAGAGTCTGAGAAGAAGGTTGCAGTTGATAAGGGGAAAAAGGTTGATGTGCAGATAGAAGATGATAAGCCTGTTATTAATGAACCAGTAACCGAGTGAGCGAAGCTTTTGAAGTTTCTGAAACACAGTGAATACAGTGTTGTGGAACAGTTACACAAGTTGCATGCCCGTATTTCTGTTTTATCATTACTTTTGAGTTCAGAGGCCCATAGGAATGCTCTGTTAAGGTTTTGAACCAGACTTTGTTCCGAAAGAGTTGCCCATTGAAAAGTTGGATCGGTTAGTTTCCATATACAAGCTGATAATTTTTTATCTTTTTCTGAGGATGAATCCTTCGGGAGATGGTAGTCAGAAGGCTTTGCACATTACGGTTAAATGTAAAGGGCATGTGTTGTCCGGGTCTTGGTTGATAATGGTTCAGCTTTGAATGTGATGCCTTTAGTGACTCTAAAGAAGCTCTTAGATAGTACACTTATGAGAACCTGTCAAAGTATGGTTCGAGCTTTCGATGGGACTAAAAGAGAAGTGTTGGGCAAGATTGATGTTCCTGAATATTGGTCCAGCAACTTATGAAGTGGAATTCTCGTAATGGACATTATACCTACGTACAATTGTTTGTTGGAAGGCCTTGGATTCATCAGGCCGGTGCAGTTCCGTCCATATTACACCAGAGACTGAAATTTGTGATTGATGGAAGGTTGGTATGTATTCATGCTGAAGAGGACATTATTGCTTCTGTTCTATATGCTCCGTATTGAAGTTGATGAGCAAGCCGTCGAGTGTTCTTTCAGATGTGGAGTTTATCAATGCTACGTTTGTGGCCGAAGGCAAGAAGATACCAAAGCCTCGATTGTCAAACTGTACCAAGATGGGGCTTAAATTGACTCTGGAAGAGGAGCAAAAGTTGGAAAGGGTTTAGGCCGCAGTTGCAAGGACCGGTGAATCCCATATGCCCTATTACTAAAAAAGATCGATTTAGTTTGGGATATCAGCCAACTTCGAGGGATAAGATGAGGGGAGTTAAGAAGGGCCAAGAATCAGAAAGGCCAGATTGGCTGGTGAAGACCTTAGCTGGGAACCATGACCTTCCCGCCGTTGAGTAGCATTTTCATGTCTGGGGGCATATGTTTCAAGGGAATTCAAGGAACACTGAGACGATGGTTGAGAATGCCTTGGGAGATTTAGGCATTAATGTTATAACTGATGATGAATCCGAGGAAATGAGAGCTATGGGCATTTATCCTGCACCACCGGGCTTCGTGTTGAACAATTTTAGACCGCGGAAGAACTGCCTGTAGTTTACAAATCTGTTACAGAGTATGCATTGGAATTTCTCCCTGTTGTTCATACCCTGGGGCAATAGGTGATTTTATGTAAAGGGTTAAGCTGTTTGTTTTTCTTGCTTTCAATAAAAGATGCATTCTGTTAGTTCCAAATGGCAAACATTCTCCCATGCATTTCATTCATTCATTCTTTGTTGTATATATGTATGTATTTATTCTTTTTATTTATTTATATGGGAAAAGATCCTCCCATATGTATATGTATATATCTTCTCTTTCATTATTTTTCAGGAGCTCAGATATCAATAATATGAATGCCAATGACTCTGACCCGGAGATTGATTCGAGAAGCCTATATGTCAAGGGGAGATCGAAGATTGTGATGATGATGGGAGATTGAACTACCTTCTGAATTGCTGAAAATGGTGGAGAATGAAGATAAGCAGATTCGCTCATAAAGAGCCTACTGAGATTTTGAATTTGGGGACGGATGAGAATAAGAGAGAAGTAAAGATTGGTACCACTCTGTCAGTTGGAGGTCGACATGATTTGATAGAATTGCTTCAGAATACAAGATGTGTTTGCTTGGTCATACGAAGATATGCGGGTTTAGATACAGAGTTGGTTGTTCACAAACTAGCAATAAAGCCTGAATGTAAATCGGTACAACAAAAACTGAGAAGAATGAGACCCGAGATGCTCAAGATTAAAGAGGAAGTGAAGAAACAATTGATGCCGGGTTTCTTAAAGTGGCCAAATATCCTGAATGGGTGGCTAATATTGTCCCAGTACCGAAGAAGGATGGGAAAGTTCGAATGTGTTGACTACAGGGATCTCAACCGAGCTAGTCCAAAGGATATTTTCCTTTGCCACATATAGACACTCTAGTGGATAATACTGCTGGAAATTCTTTGTTCTCTTTATGGATGTTTTCTCTGGCTACAATCAAATTAAGATGAACCCTGAGGATATGGAAAAACGACATTCGTTACCATGTGGGGAACGTTTTGTTATAAAGTATGCCGTTTGGACTGAAGAATGCAGGGCAACATATCAAAGGGCCATGTGACGTTATTTCATGACATGATGCATAAAGAGATAGAATTTATGTCGATGATATGATTGTCAAAGCTAACAGAGGAAGAACATATTGGGAATTTGAGAAAGCTTTTTAAAAGACTAAGAAGATGCCAGTTAAAACTCAATCCAAATAAATGTACTTTTGGGGTACATCTGGAAAGTTGTTGGGTTTCGTAGTAAGCCGAAAAGGAATGAAATAGACCCAGATAAAGTAAAAGCTATTCAAGACTTGCCAGCCCCACGAACACAAAAGAAGAGGATTTTTGGGGAGATTGAATTATATAGCTCGGTTTATTTCACAGCTGACTAAAAAGTGTGATCCCATATTCCGCCTTCTTCGTAAGAATAACTCAGAAGAATGGAGTGAAGACTGTCAAAGAGCTTTTGAAACAGTGAAGAGATATTTGTCGAGCACTCCAATTTTAGCGCCACCCATCTCAGGCAAACCCTTGATTCTTTATTTGTCAGTTTATGAAAATTCAATGGGATGTGTGCTGGGCAACGTGACCAAACTGAGAAGAAAGAAAGGGCTATCTATTATCTCAGTAAGTTCACTGAATGTGAGACAAGATACTCACCCATTGAAAAGTTGTGTTGCTTTAGTATGGGCTACCCGAAGGCTTAGGCAATATATGTTGTATCATATTACTTGGCTTATATCCAAGCTTGATACCTTGAAATATCTAATGGGTGTGCCTGCATTATCTGGAAAATTAGCTCGTTGGCAGATCTTATTGTCCGAGTTTGACATCCAGTATGTAAACCAGACGGCAATTAAAGGAAGTGCTATAGCGGAATTCATTGCAAGCAGGGCTTCGGAAGAATATGAGTCGTTGAGTTTTGATTTCCCAGATGAAGATTTAATGGCTATTTCGGTAGAAGAAGCAGTTGCATCCACTAGCAATATTGGAAGTTGAACTTCGATGGTGCTTCAAATGCCTTGGGACATGGAATCGGGGCAATTTTGGTCTCACCAGGGAGAGCATTATCCTTTCACCAGTCGGCTTAATTTTGATTGTACAAACAATATGGCCGAGTATGAAGCTTGTGTTCTGGGTCTTAGAGCTGCTGTTGAACACAAAGTAAAAATGCTTAAAGTGTATGGTGATTCAGCTTTGGTAATATACCAACTCAGGGGAGAATGGGAGACAAAAGATCCCAAGCTTGTAGAATACCGTAAGTTGGTTATGGAGCTTGTTGAAGAATTTGAAGAAGTAACTTTCAATTACCTCCCCAGAGAGAGAATCAGATGGCAGATGCCTTAGCCACATTGGCAGCAGCGTTTAAGATGAACGAGCATTCAAATATGATGCCCATTGAAATGAAGGCTTATGAGTATCCAGCCCATTGTTTTAATATCGAAGAGGAAGAAGATGGAAACCCTTGGTATTATGATATCTTGCAATATATAAGATATCAGAGTTATCCAGAACAGGCCACTGAGAATGATAAGAGAACCATTAGAAGAATGACATCAGGGTATGTGCTTGATGGTGAGACTCTATACAAGAAAAGTCTGGATCAGGTCTTGTTAAGATGTGTGGACGCAAAAGAGGCCAAATTGATTCTTGAAGAAGTGCATGAGGGAATATGTGGTACCCATGCTAATGGGCATGCTATGGCTAGACATATTATGAGATTTGGGTATTATTGGTCAACTATGGAAACAGACTGTATCAATTATGCCCGAAAATGTCACAAATGTCAGATTTATGGAGATAGGATACATACTCCTCCTCATCCGTTGCATGTAATGACAGCTCCGTGGCCATTCTCAATGTGGGGCATGGATGTTATTGGACAAATTTCGCCCAAAGCTTCAAATGGTCATCGATTTATTCTGGTAGCCATAGATTATTTCACCAAGTGGGTAGAAGCGGTTTCTTACGCAAATGTTACCCAGTCTACAATATGCAAATTTTTGAAGAAGGAGATCATTTGTAGATATGGTTTGCCCGAGAGGATTATCTCCGATAATGCGTTGAATTTAAATAATAAGATGATGGACTCGGTCTGTAACAGTTCAAAATAAAGCATCATAATTCCACCACTTATCGCCCAAAGATGAATGGGGCAGTAGAAGCGGCCAATAAGAACATCAAAAGGCTCATAGAGAAAATGACTGACCTATAAGGATTGGCATGAGAAGTTGCCCTTTGCTCTGTTTGCTTATCGAACTTCAGTACGGACTTCAACTGGGGCAACTCCGTTTTCTTTGGTTTATGGGATGGAAGCTGTCTTACCTATTGAGGTGGAAATTCCCTCACTTCGGATTTTGTCAGAGGTAAAGCTTGATGAGGCAGAATGGGTCCAAGCTAGGTATGACCAGTTGAATTTTGATTGAAGAAAAGAGATTGAAAGCTATTTGTCATGGTCAGATGTACCAAAAACGTATGATACGGGCACATGGTAAGAAAGTTCGCCTTCGAGAATTCCATGAGGGAGATTTGGTGCTTAAAAGGATTTTGCCTATTCAGAAGGATTTCATAGGAAAATGGATGCCCAATTGGGAAGGACCTTATGTTGTCAAGAAGGCCTTTTCAGGGGGAGCTCTAGTCATAACTGAAATGGACGGATCAGAATTACCATATCCAGTGAATTCCGACGCTGTTAAGAGATATTTCGCTTGAAGAAAAAATAAAAGAAAAAAAACGAAAAATGAAAAAATAATAATAAAAATGAGAAAAAGAAAAAGAAGAAAAGAAGAAAAGAAAAAATGAGAAAAAATAAAAATGAAAAAAAGAAAGAAAAATAAAAAGAGAAAAATGAAAAAAAGAGAAATAAAAGGAGGGTTCAAGACGAAAACCCGAAAAGGGCGTCTTGGAACCAAAGGAGGTCTCAAGTTGAAAACCCGCAAAGGGTGACTTGAGTTGAATTTGAAATTCAGAATTCGTGCATGGTGGAAGATTCTGGATTAATTTTTGGAAGTAGAAAGAGCTCCTGATATGGATAGTAACAATGACAGTTGGTGATTAGGGATGAGACTAAAGATTAATGAGTCTCGATTGAAATAACCAAGAGAAATTGAATGCATATGAGATTCAATATTGGTTTAGGGCATCCAATGATAGAGATTTGGGAGTTTAGAAGTAGCTTCATACTCGTAAGCATCATAATTTTAGAGATCCTTTTGATAAAAGCTACACTCGAGACATTCTAACGGCGTGTCAGTTCAAAAGCATTTGCATTATTGATATTTGAAGACGCCTACTCTTTTGTTCTTTTACTGTTTCCAGTTAAAAGTTTGCCATTTAGTTGCCTAAAATTCTCTGTATTTATATAAATAAAGAGATGTCTTTTCTTGATAATTTCCCTTTTGCAAACATCTTATTTTGAAAGGTTAAAACATATAGCTTAACTTGAAGTACATGAGATCATTTTGTATTATTGTGCAAAAGATTTTGGAAAATGCAGGTATTCTGAAGTTGACAATGGTTTAAACATGTAAGCTTGTGTGGCCATGGGAAACTAAAATCCTCAAATTCAAAGAAAATCTCAGCCATTAAAAGATGACCCAAGGAGGTTATCATTGGTCGAGAAGTTGGTCAGGGATACTGACGGGTTTCAAGAAAGAAATAAGTCAAGGTACTGTTAAGGCGAGAGATATGGAATTGAGATTGTCGACTGGGGTGAACTGATCAAACGTTCTGTGCCCAAGATAAAGCCGAGTTCCATCGAGATCAAAAGGAGATAGAGTTCCTACAAAGAAGAAAACACATTGAATTGCATAATTGCATACATTTTAGGCATGAGTAGGATCATGGCATTCATAATCGCATGATGGCTTAAATATCTACAGATTTCCCAGGGATAGTTGAAGATTGAAGATATGAAAGCATCGAGATGAAGTAACTGGTTTGACCTTTGAAGCAAATCATCTATAAGCCTTCACGAAAGTAGTGAAGCAAATTCGTTGTTGAAGATTGAGTCCTATACTCTCTGAAGGAATAGGGAGCGGACAAGTTCATTGAAGATTGAGTCCTATACTCTCTGAATGAATAGGGAGCGGACAAGTTCGTTGAAGATTGAGTCCTATACTCTCTGAATGAATAGGGAGCGGACAAATTCATTGAAGATTGAGTCCTATACTCTCTGAATGAATAGGGAGCGGACAAGTTCGTTGAAGATTGAGTCCTATACTCTCTGAATGAATAGGGAGCGGACAAGTTCATTGAAGATTGAGTCCTATACTCTCTGAATGAATAGGGAGCGGACAAGTTCGTTGAAGATTGAGTCCTATACTCCCTGAAAGAATAGGGAGCGGACCTGTTTATTGAAGATTTTTCGAGTTCTATACTCTCTGAAGGAATAGAGAGCGGACCCGTTTTATTAAAGATTGTTCAAGTCTTATACTCTCTGAATGAATAGAGAGCAGACACGTTTTATGAAGATTGTTCGAGTCTTATACTTCCTGAAGGAATAGGGAGCAGGCTCGTCATTTGAAGATTTTTCAAGTATTTATCCTGACGTAACATTCTTAGGACCAGACAAATTCGGTCATCTTTTGATCTTTGCTCTATTCTCGTTACACGACAATGGGCAAAGAGGGGCAGCTGTAGATGCTCGATTTATCCGGGCCTAAGTCGGAGCAGACCCGAAGCAAAGTAGTTGGAGTCCCAATTCAATGACCAAGCCCAGTCCACGTGAAATCCTAAAAAACTAAAAAAAATGGTTATTGGGAGTTAAAAAGCAAAGTGGAGGTGAGGGTCGGTTGTTTGAGGCATTAACCACTCATCAACTTGTGAAAGGAAAAAGATTTCACACCAGGGAGAGAGAGGCAACCAGAACGAGAGAAAAGGCAGAGACCATTTTCTGGAAAAAATCAGAAAAGCACAAGAACAAATGCCCAGAAAATCCTTCATTCATTTTTTTTCTATAACAAAGCAATTATAAAAAGAGTGTGTAAGTATTATTCCTGGCCGGAGCTGTTCAAAGAGTACGCAATAACAGGGGTACCTTACCTTTTTCGAAAGCAATACAAAGCAACTCAAAATTCAATTCCTGTAAGATTTTATTTCTATGATTATTTTCATTTGCAAATTTTTTATATATTTGTTTTAATAGCTTTCCGTATAAATTCAAAACTCAAAACAAAGGAAATAGAGTGAGTCTAGTTTACTGTCAAAGTAGAGAAGTAGACAATCGTTGAGGTCCCTTCGTTGGAGTTGTAACGTCGCTGGAGTCGAGAGAATCCCGGATTCAAACTTAGATTTAGAGCATTTAAGGTTTAGTTTCATTCTTAGGCTACGGATCTGAAATTTGGAAGAAAATGGGTGTTAAACGAAAATCAAATGTTAGCTTAGTTCGAGTTAGGATTAGGGTTTTACCTGGTAGAGTTCTATAGCGGTTGGATTGAGAGGCCAAATGACCAGCCATGGGGCCTGTGGAGAGCGGCGCTGTGCGTGGCCGAGAAATAGATGGGCAGTGTACGAAGAAGGAGAGAAGAGAGGGGAGCTATGCAACACATGTTCCTCGATATGGAAAGTTACGCAAGGAGCTCATGAAGGAATGCCATGATTCCAAGTGGGCGGGACATCCGGAGTTGATCGGACTTTGGCTTTACTTCGGAGCAATACTATTGGCCGCACATGGTTGAAGATGTGCAGGCCTATGTGAAGACTTGTCTTGTGCCAGCAGACAAATCGAGGCAAAGAACCGCGGGACTACTGCAACCATTGCCCATTCCGGAGCGCCCATGGAAAGTATTTCTATGGATTTTATAATTGGTTTGCCCAAAACTGATGGACTTTCAAGTATAATGGTTGTGGTTGAAAGGTTTTCAAAGTATGTGACGTTCATACCGGCATCTAAAGTCTGTCCAGCCGTGGAGACGGCTCGACTTTTCCTCAAGCATGTGGTGAAGTATTGGGGGATGATAAAAACCATCATCAGTGACCGGGACACGCGGTTCACAGGGAGATTCTGGACGGAGTTGTTCAAACTGATGGGATCAAGCTTGAACTTTTCCACTGCAATTCATCCACAAACCGATGGGCAAACTGAGCGAGTGAATGCTCTGTTAGAGATCTATTTGAGGCACTACGTGAGTGCCAACCAACGAGACTGGCCAAAGCTGTTGGATATGGCCCAATTTTCCTACAACTTGCAACGGAGCGAGGCGACAAACCAAAGTCCGTTCGAGATCGTGACCGGGCAACAACCGTTGACACCCAACACGGTTGTTACCAAATATGAGGGGCCCAATCCATCAGCACACAACATTGCCAAGGAGTGGCACGAGCAACACGACTTAGCCCGAGCTTGTTTGCACAAGGCGGGAAAGCGGACCAAGAAGTGGGCTGACCGAAAGTGGAGGGACGTGAACTTTGAAGTTGGCGACCTTGTCCTTGCAAAGTTGGCCAACGTTTTGCGCCATGCGGACGTGCACAAGGGGCTTGTGCGAAGATATGAGGGTCCTTTCCGAGTCGTGAAACGGGTAGGCACCATGGCCTACAAATTGGAGTTGCCTCCAACCATCCGAGCGTATCCCGCCATCCATGTTAGCCTGCTCAAACTGTACCAACAAGATACTGAGGATCCAGATTGAGGCAAGTCACACCGAGTGCCAGTCGAAGTAGCGGTCTCCTATGACAAGGAGATCCAAGATATACAGGCGGAGAGAGTTATTAGACGACTAGGACACCGCCCGAGGCATGAGTACTTTCGTTTTGTGGAAGGGACACCCGAGTGCGAAGGGAGTTGGGAGCATGCCGAGGGACTCTGGCAATTCAAAACCCGAATAGGTCAATTTCATGCCAGACGAGTGACGAGGGCGTCACCGGAACGAGTGGGGGAGAATGTCACGCACACAAGCCCACAACCGAGGTTAGCCCATGAAGAGCAGCCCAAGTGGTGTGGAACGAGGGGAGATGTCACGACACAAGCCCACAACCGGTTAGCCCATGAAGAGTAGCCCAAGTGGTGTTTTGGACCTTCTAGAAGCCACAAAGACTTAGGTGGCATTTAAATATGTATAGATAATGCCCACTTGTTTTTGGTAGGTATGGAGTTAATCTCGACCATCAATGTAATTAGATCTTAGCCGTTCATTGAGGGGAGCTTTAGCTATAAATAGAGGTCTCCCCTCCTCATTTGTACTCACTCCTTCACTTTGAGAAATCATAAGAGCATTCTTCTCTCAAAGTTTTCTTATCTTCCTTCTTGTGCTAGTTCTCTTGTCCAGCTTCCGTCGAGATTCTAAGCATCCTTGCTTGGGATATTTTCAGGCTTACTTAGCCGCAATCACTAAGAAGGCGACTAAGGCCGCACGTTCTGAGGCGTCGAAGTTCCAAGGGCGTGACATTATGATGAGTACAAGATTTCCACCAAGTTATTGGGAGCTTGAGTCTCGGAAATTTTCAGTAATTACTATTCAATTCATAATTAATTTCATGGCTGATAAATGGACTGTTTAATCTGATAGATTCGTCTGTTCACATACAATGTCATAAATTGCATTAATTACATTTCCACAGCTAATTCAAATTCCAAACCTTACTAAAGGTTCAATGAATCCACGCCTTCCAATCTTCCAAGCAGTGCAATCAATTACAAATGAGAGTTTCAAGAAGAGATTGGATTCCAATACCCAAGTTTTAAAAATTGTATATAAATTGGTGAGGACATTGCCTCGAGTCTTTCATTTCAAGAATGGCTTCAGTGAATCAACTCATAGGAACTGAGTTCGTAATGGTGGATGGAACTGCGTTGGTGACCGAAGTGCCGACAGGTTATGAAAGGATGGAACTTTGCCTTTCTTTCATTTATTAAGACTTGATTGAGCATCAAGGCATGGTTGTCGGTTTAGACATAACATGGAGTCGATTAAAATTCGAATTAACCCACCAAACTGAAATTTTGTTTGGTTAATTTGATTTTAGTTTGATTAACGGTTAATAAAATTTGCAAAATTAACGATTAATTTGGTTCAAAATATTTAATATATTATATATTATATATACTTTTAAGCTCAAACTCATTAATAATTAAGGCTCAACTATTTTTTAACCATATTATACTCACTAAAGTTTTAAAACTCAATCAAATTTTAATCCAAATGAAAAAAGTACCTTTATTAAATTTAAACTAATATAATGAAAATATTTTTCAAAAAAATTCGGTTCGATTAACGATTCCAGAAAAATTTCGGTTAATTTATTTTTGACTAATTCGATTTAATCGGCGGTCGAATTAACAACATGCTTATTAAAATAGCTTGTCATCGTCTTTGGTTCGGAGTCTCAACCTATTTTGTGTTATGGATATTCATGTGTAGACATGATTTTGGAGAGAAAAAAAAACTTGAAAGAAATTAACGTAATGCCGTCCAACATTGACAACATAGCTTGAACTGCTGGTACAATAACTATTAGTAAGTTTTATTCAATTGAGAAATTCATGTAATATTATAGATTCTAATCGAAATTATTATTTAATATATAAAATTTTAGAGTGAATATGGTAGCACTTTCGGTTGAAACAGAAAATATTACGTTGTCTATACTAAATAAGATAAATCAGATCACTTTTCAAGTTAAAATATAAAAAAGGTACTATCAATTGTAATTTTTATTAAATGGAAAAATTCATGTAATATTATAGGTTGTAGTTGGAGTTATTATCAAATGTTTACACTTTTACAGTGGACAATGTAATGTTATTATTTCGGGTTTATTTGATGTTGGTTGGTAGTGGTCTGGGTTTAATGTGGTGTGTAATGCAGTGGTTGACTTGGGTTGTAGACTTGTTGATTCGGGTTTATTTGATGTTGGTTTATGGTTTGGGGTTTGGGTTTGGGGCTTGGGGCTTAGGACTTAGGGTTAGTAGATTTAGAATCAATTGCTTTATTGGGTTGTTGAAGTGCAGGTGAAGCTGCCTGGATGTGGAAGCATGTTTTATTGATTGTTGTGTTTGTCCACTTCAAAGTGGATAACTCTGCAGGTTGATATAGGTTCTGCCGTGGCTCTCGTGGGTTGGCAAAGCTTAGTGTTGGGATTAAGCTATACTGTGTTAGTCTTGGGCCATGTACTTTTATTTTATTGTTAATCCCCATTAGCAAGGGTTGGTCAATTGACATTTGTTTGGGATACTCTTTTTTTCTTCGTTTAAGTTAGGGAGTTTTTTTAACGAGGTCCCGACCAATGTTGTTGTTTTTATATGTTTCGACTGGTTGAATAACATACAAGACACCCTTTTTAATATATATATATATATATATATATCACCTACTTGTTTACCACATTTAAGACGTCAAAACATCGGTAGCCCTTTACGCTCTCGTTTTGTTGTCAACATTAAAGATGGCTCAATTTTGATAGCCTAAATCACTTATTTTTAACTAATTGTTTTACCCTATTTTTATGCATCATAAAATTTGATATTTATACTAAAATTAATAATATTACCAATCACTCATTTAATATGCGACAAAACTATTTATGCAACGTAAATTTCAAAAGTTACAGAAATTACAAAATGTTAATATGTATTCTAAATAGTTATTTCTCATCATTCTAAAAGTTAAGAGTTGCTTTTTATTTATATTTATAGAATCAAATACTTGGACATCAGAAATTTTTATTCTATAATAATTCTTAATTAAATAAACTTAATCATAAAATAATCTTCAACGAGTACAATTACAATAAGATTTAATTTAATTTCTAATTAGAATTTGAATTAATATCTAACAAGTCCAAGTAGTGCAATCAATTACAAATTAGAGTTTCAAGAAGAGATTCAATTTGAATACCCAAGTTTTTAAAACTGTATATAAATAGGTGAGGACATTGGCTGGTCATTACGAGTCTCATTTCAAGTATGGCTTTAGTGAATCAACTCAGAGGAACTGAGTTCGTAATGGTGGATGATACTTCGCTGGTGACCGAAGTGCTGGCAGATTATAAAAGGATGGAACTTTGCCTTTCTTTCATTTATCAAGATCTGATCGAGCATCAAGACATGGTTGTTGGTTTAGACATAACATAGGTTGGATCTGATCCATATTATGCGGTACTGGTAATCTGCACTCGGATTGGCTGCTTACTAATGACGACGTTTCAAAGCGGTTGTTTGTGCCTTAAACGTTTCTTACAAAACGAGGACATTATATTTGGTGGCGTTCATATGAAAGAGGATGTTGAAAAGCTGAGGGGTTTACTCTCACGGGGTGCAATCAGGAACGCGGCGGATATCGGTGAATTGGCGTCGGATGTGCTTCATCAGCCTCGGCTTCGTGCGGTCGGTGTGAGAAAATTTGGCATCCGAGGTTCTTTTGTTGCCCTTCAAGTTGAGGCCTTTCAGCATGACCGCAGATAACTGGATTAAGCCGTGGGGTCTGAATAGAGACCAGATTGAATGTGTTACATCATCTCTTTCTGCTTTTGGCCTCCATTCGCCTCGATAGAACTCATTACCATGATACCTAACCTCACAACCTCATTGATCTAGGGTTCCTCCTCCTCTTTGAATAATTCGACTTGGTTTGGGTAATTTCGCAACTCGTGCGGCCTCTTGGTGGCTGATGATTTGAAAAATTTTATGTTTGAAGGAGAAAAAAAGAAAAGGGGTTTGAATTAATGTTCTGTAATTATTAATTTTACCATTAATGCAGTGTTAGACTAATGACTTTGAATATGTAGCTACTAATACTTATGAGTATGACAGTTTGTTGGGTCTTGAAAATTTTAAATTATCATATATTTAAGATATTTTTTATATTTATTATTAATAATATGTTTTCGTTTATAAAATTTTATAAGTTTATCTTCTCTATAATTTTTAGAAATTCGCTGTCCAGCGTAAAATTTTACATCCGTCTTTGTTTATTTCACAAACAAGCATTTAATCGGCATTGTCAAGCATGCATTCTTGAGTTTTAAGAAGGCATGGTTAATTCTCTGCAATGTGCTGCTTGAACGTTACATTTTAAGTAATTCATATTTCTATTTCGGCAAGTAAAAAGGTAATTTTTTAATAATCTGGACGAATACAAGATGATATTTGTTTATAATCTTTCGTAATCATTGATAACACACTCTACATATACAACTGTTTAACCTTGAAATCTCTAAAAAAAAATCTTTTTTTTACTACTGAAGTCGCTTGATGAATATCATATGAATGAAAAGATTTTAAGTATGAACATTTCAAAATTATGTTATATCTAATGCAAAGTGTCTTCCGTTATAGGTTTGTGTTTTACTATAATGTGTCTGTTACGGATTATTCAATTGTTATCTATACTTAACTCGACTGTTGCAGTGATTAACAAGTTTCCATCTTAAATGTCATCTTTGGTAACTGGTACAACACATAACCCCAGCTGCAGTTCACTTCCAGATTTCAAAACCATTTCAAGTTTTAAAATGAATTCCGATTTCTCTCTGTCTGAAGAATGGCAGAGGCGATTGCTTCAGTGATCTTGGAGCAGCTGACTGCAATCACAATCGACAAAGCATGCGAAGCGTGGAGCCTGGTGAGAGGTGCTGAGAAAGAGGTCAAAAGGCTCGAAAGCAATTTCAAAGCACTCCAGTTAGAGCTTGAGGGTGCAGAAGAAAGAGAATACCTGGACAAACGGGTGAAACATTGGTTAGACAAGTTCAAAGATGTGTCTTATGACATGGAGGATGTACTAGACGACTGGGAAACTGCAGTCCAGCGGTTGCAAAGCGATGGGGTTGGATCAAGTAGTTCCGGCTCGGTTCGAAAATGGAAGTTGTGTCCCTTCATTTCATGCTTTTCTTCTGGTTCACAAATCGTTAGGCGATATGATATTGCTGCCAAAATAAAGGAAATCAATGAAGAAGTAGACCAGATTGTTAATGACAAAGTTCGGTTCGAATTGATAAAGAAAGACATTAAGCAACACAAGCAGAGGCTAGAGAGCACATCTTTTGTTGATGTTTCGGAGTTGATCGGTCGAGATGCCGTCAAAGAAGACATAATAAGGATTTTTCTATGTGAAGAAAGGAGTCGAAATGTTCCTTCTATCACCATAGTGGGGATGGGAGGGACTGGCAAAACAGCTCTAGCACAACTAATTTATAACGATTCTACAATTCAGGCTCATTTCAGCAAAACAATTTGGGTTTGTGCCTCGGATCCCTTTGATCAAAGCCAAATTGCAAGAGCAATTCTTGCGGATCTCGATCTTGATGCATTAGTATCCCTCAATACTCCAACACTACAAAATATTTTACGGATAATCACCGAGAAGCTTAAAGCAATAAAATTCCTTTTCGTTTTCGATGATGTGTGGACGGATCGTGATCAAGATTGGGAACCACTAAAAGCCGCATTTAGATACGGCATGCTCGGAAGTTGGATTTTATTGACTACTCGTAACGAGTCTGTTGCTAGGCAAATGGAGTCGTCTCATGTTGTTCCTTTAGAACTGTTACCGGAGAAAATGTGTTGGTTGATACTTGCTCAGAGAGCCTTCAGCGGAAGGAACCGGGCGAGTCGTGCTAATTTGGAAGACATCGGAAGGGAGATTGCGAAGAAGTGTAGAGGTTTACCGCTTGCAGCAAAAGCTCTAGGAGGTCTCCTGCAAAACAAACGAGGAAGAGAAGAGTGGCAGAATGTTTTGGATAGTGTGATATGGAAATCGGGATTTGGACAAGAAATATTTTCGCCTCTATTGTTGAGTTATTATGATTTGCCCTCGCAGATAAGACAATGTTTATCATATTGTGCAATCTTCCCTAACAACTACACGATTAATAAATATGAATTGGTCCAGCGTTGGATGGCACAAGGTTATTTGAACTCTGATGACAGTGTAAGGAGAGAGTTGAAAGGGGAAGAGTACTTTGAGTACTTAGCCACCCGATCTTTTTTCCAAGATTTTAAGAAAGATGCTCATGGAAACATAATTTCCTGTAAGATGCATGACCTGGTACATGAGTTTGTGCAGTTCTTGACTGAAGACAGATGTGTGACAGAAGAGGTGGTCGGAGATTCAACGTTGGACTTATCTTGCAAAAAAGCTCGTCATTTGAGGTTGGTAATTCAAAATTGCAAGTCTTCTCCTTTGTGCATTAATGGCATAGAAAAATTACGAAGCCTTGTCGTAGCCTCTGATGACAAAACATCCGGCGATGCCCTGCAAGATTTGTTTAGTCGATCGAAGCTTCTAAGGCTATTAGAGTTCGATTCGTTTCATCTACGCCCCGAAGAAATCGTATGTGGCATGGAAAATTTGATTCACTTGAGGTACCTTAGCTTGATATCTTGCTCTGGACTAGAAAATTTACCTGAAGCAGTGTGTGAATTGATTAGTTTACGGTCGTTGAATCTTCGAGATTGCTTGAATCTCAAGAAATTGGCTGTCGGAATCGGAAAACTAATTAACTTGAGGTATCTTTGTATCAAGGACTGTCCTCGTCTGACTTACTACCCTAAAGGGATCAGTAATTTAACCTCTCTGGAGACATTAAGTGGTATCCAAATGAGAATAGATGGAAGTGATGGTGATCAACTCAGCATTGGGGATCTAGAAAAGATGGACCTCCTAGGCGGATATCTCTCCGTTGAGCTGATCGGAGATGCATTAGATTGGAATGAAGCAAAGAGAGCCAAACTTCACAACAAAATACATCTCAAGAGAATGGATATATGGATCTGTTCCAAAAATATAAAGGAAGAAGAGGTTCTACAAGCATTGAACCCACCATCCAACTTCCCTGTAGTACTGTTTGATTACCAGAAATGGTTCGATTCTTACGATGCTTGCTTGAAGAGGTTGAATGTAAAGGAGAATATTAGAGTTGCTCTCATCGTTCAACAAGCAGCTCTTCAGTTTGTAGATTGGGCTGAATTCTTTGGTAAGAAAACCTGATTCTTCCTTTTATGATTAGTCATTTCTTTTAGTCTAACTAAGGGCAATGAATTACATTTAGTTTTCGATTTCGAATCGTGTTATCATTGTACTATGTTGTTGTTGATAACCGAGTACGATCGATTTATGCAGAAAATGGTGAGGATCCAACTGATTGAAAGCATCAGAAAACCAGGTGAAAACAAAGGTTTTGTTTCACCAAGTTGTTCAATGTTCATGTTTATCTGCTTCATGATAGCTAATTTGGGCTAATTATTATGTATGATTGTCCCAACTCTGTGTAGGAATTTGTGTGCTTTTATATTGTGTTGGGATTTATATTTCATTATTTGCATCTTTATTATGTGATTCTGATTACTACTGTAATTTGTTCCTTGGACTCATTTATGTTATGCTTTTGCTTATGAGGTATTGGATACATTTTATTTCTTATTTGAGTTAATTGCATCACATGCCTCCAAACTATGACCCTTATTTTAAATTGGTCCGTAAACTTTTAAATGTTCTACTTTCACCCTTAAACTATAAACACCATTTTAAATTAGTTAAACTTTTGAACATTTCAATTTCATCCCTAAACTATGACCTTCAATCTAAATTGATCCCTAAACTTTTTGAATATTCTAATTTCATTCCCTTTGATAATTTTACTTTTCATTACGTCCATCATTTTAGTCTTTTTTCCTAATAGAAGCCGCTAGTCTCATTAAAAAGTGAAAATATCTAAAATTGCAATAATGATTTATAATTATCATCGTAAACTAAATACATAATTTGAGCATTTTCTTATAACATTGAAACTAGCCACTTTAGATCATACAATGACTATGCATGGAAAAGGTTAAAAACCAACTAAAAGACTTGATTGAAAAATAAATATGAATAAATATGTTTTTTTTTTCACTCAACAATAGAAATTCTTTTTGTGGAACGAACCGAACTGGATCAAACTGTATGCCTTGTTAAAAACCTCCCTAATCCTAAGTGGAGGAAAAGAATAATACAATCTGATTGCATCGGCAAACGAACCACAAAAAGAGATTAAGTTATTAAAAGACCATCGAGAATCGCAAATCAAAGCCGAGCGTCGTGAGAAGCTATCCACAAACACAAAATCACATATCTAAAATTCAATCCTAGGGTCCATAGCAGGGAAGATCAACATGATTACATAAGCGTCATCTTGATCAGTCGTGGCGTCGTCAAATCTAACCCTGAGAACATAAAATAGAAAGAATCACCAAACGACTGAAAAAGAAGACAAAAAAGTGCCACAAAGACAAAATTATTCTTATTAAAAAGCCAAAAAACGAAGGGCAAAAAGAAAAGAAAATCGGCGATCGATAACCAACATCAAAACGGAACCGCTACCGACTAAACAAAATAAAAAAAAAGAAAAAGTTGATATAATCTATAGAAAGCAACGAAACCCTAAAAAGGAGAGAGTGGTTAGGGTTTTAAAATAAATTAAAAAGAATATTAAAAACTTATAATAAAAGTTGAAATTAAAAAATTGAAAGTATACATGTTTTATTTGTAACACCCCAAAAATTTAATTAAAAGAAAGTTGAGGACCAAATTACAAAATTTTAAAAGTTTATAGATCGATTTTGGAACCTGTAGGAAGTTCAGGACTTAGCATTGAATTTTCCCAAATTTTCTTGATTAGTTAAAACCCGATTAACCTCTTCAATCTCCAAATTGGAAAAATCCAATCCCTATTTCTTCCCCCACTGGCCTCAACGAATCCTTGTCATCCGACCACCTTTCATCCCGCTGCCGCCATCATTGTGCTTATCGTCGATCGACGACCAAAGCCTGACCACCATTCTATCATGGACGAATTCATTCATCATTAATTTCATCGCGAAGTCTCGTCGCGAAAACCAATCAATCATCACTGGTTTTCCGTTGATTCCGGCTAATTCTGACGTCGGGTTACCTCACCCCTCCAGCGCTGTGTTCCCCAAGCAATTTTGACCAGAACTGTTAAAAACATTTTGATATTTCGATATAACAAATTAAGTTAAATGAATTTTAAGATTTTTCAAATGATTTTCTAAGTATATTCAATATAATTATTCGAATATCAAAACGTTACTCCAAATATTTCAAAAATCATTTTTAATCCTTACTTAAGTGTAAAATTAAGTTTTAATCTTAAAACAATTTCAAAATAATCTTTCAAAGTATTTCGAACCATTTCAAAGCCAAAAATTCCAGATTCCTCAGAGGGAACCGATTCCCCCCAAGGTACCGATTCCCCCCTGAATGGTTTGGCTCCGAGATTTCCAGAATGCTCGGAGGGAACCGATTCCCCCCTGTTCAACGGTCGAAATATTTGAATTTTACACTTAGGGAACAGATTCCCTATGAGGGGGTACCGATTCCCCCCACGCTCCAAGCATTTTTATTAAATGTTTTCACACTTAAACGACTATATTATCTTCACTAATCATTCCCAACGTTCAGAAGTGATTCAAGGTGTATTTAAGCAAGCTTAGGAGCCATTGATCAATAACAAGAAATATCAAGCAACAAGAATCAAGAGAGAATCAAAGAGAAAGCATCAAACTCAAGTTTGAGCATTTCAAGCCTATTTTCATTCAATATTCATCTTGCTTTCAAGAACACATATTGTGCTCAATTGTATTCATCTTTGAGTGTTCTTTTCTTTGTTCTAGAATTGTGCAAACAATCTACCTTGTGAGGATTTCCTTGTAAGTTTGCAAAATTTGTATTGTTCTCTTTGGGAGAGAGCGTTCTCAAGAATTTGGGGTATAATTCTTGAGGGTTTGTAAGGTTACTCTTTGTCCTCAAAAGAAAGACAAATTAGTGAATTTGTGGAAAATCCTTAGTGTGGATAGCTAAGGTAGTGGACGTAGACTTTGATTGAGAAAGTCGATCCACTCTAAATCGCTGTGCAAATCTTTTCAATTTTCTGCAAAAGCTTCCACCGAAATTTTTATTGTCAATTCACCCTCCTCTTGGCCGATTCTGTCGATCGATTAACTCAACAATTGGCATCAGAGCCTAACTCATTTGAAGGTTTAATCGCCTCTTGAGTCGATTCGGGAAGAGTTATATCGATAATCAAAGTCATCAATGGCCTCCGCTTCAAACTTCGACTCCGGTCTCGATTCGATGCCCGTCAACAAGCCTCCTTTCTTCAATGGGGCTAACTATGCCTATTGGAAGAATAAAATGATGTATTTCATTCAAGCAAGTGATGGGAGCATGGAATGTCGTAGTAGAAAGATACATCAAGCCTCTCACTCATCCAAGATTGTGGAGTGAAGGAGGAGAGACAAAAATATTCCAGCTCAACTCCAAAGCCATCGATATCATTTTTTGTGCTCTTGGACCAGAAGAATATGGAAGAGTTTCTTCTTGTACAACCGCCAAAGAAATATGGGACAAACTTCAAGTCACTCATGAAGGTACCGATGAGGTAAAGAAATCTAAAATTAGTATTCTAACGCATAGCTATGAAAATTTCAGGATGAAACCAAATGAAGATATCAAAGCTATGACGGATAGATTTTCAACGATTGTCAATGGTCTCAAATCATATGGAGAGATCATCTCAAATGAAAAGCTTGTGAGGAAGTTAGTCTACTCCCTCCCAAAATCATGGCAATCAAAGAAGACGGCAATCATCGAGTCTAAGGACCTAACATCCTTAACTCTTAAAGAGCTAATCGGTTCACTTCTCACCCATGAAATGATGCTTGAAGATGAGGTGGACCTTGATAAGATTGAAGAGATACCAAAGGAGAAGGAGAAGAAGAAAAACATTGGAGTTGCTCTCAAATCCACAAAAGATGAGAGTAATTCGGATGAAGATGACGATGACGAGGAAATGGCATTGTTTGCCAAACGGTTCAGAAAAATGATGAGACCTTACCGAGGAAGAAAATTCAAACGAAATGAAGGCCTCAAAAATGAACCAAAAGAAAAGGACCCAATCATTTCCTATGAATGCAAAAAGCCAGGACATGTCAAATATGATTGCCCACAATTGAAGAGGAAGGGTCAATCAAAGAATAAGCACAAGGCTCATGTGGCTACATGGAGCGATGAAGAAGGTTCCGATGAAGAGGAACAAGAAGTAGCAAACTTGTGCTTGATGGCAATCGGGGAAGATTCTAAGGTAACCTCTAACTCATCTGATTTTGATGATTTATCTTATGATAAGCTATTAGAGGAATATAATGGGTTGGCTTCGGATTATGAGAAATTGTTTTTAAAATATAAAAATGATGTTTCAAAATTGAAAAAATGAAAATAAACTCATATCCAAAACCAATAACGATCTTGAAAGTAAAATCAAAGATTTGCAAATCAAACTAGAAGAGTTTGAAAAGAAAATTTTAGATTTGCAAAATTTACTTTCAAAGGTCAATGATGTTCATCAAAAGATTGATGATCTTAAAACTTCTTTTGATAAAGTTGGAACCAAACATTTGAATGGAGAAATTCGAAATCCACTTTGTTAGAAAAAGTTTTAAAAACTACAATCATAGAGGTCCCCAAAAAGCCTCTAATGGAAAAATCGTTAGAAGTATGGGTTCCTAAAGAACTCATTACTACTAAAGAAGTATATCTACACAAATGGATACCTAAGGGGACTAGAATTTTGGAAACTAATGAATATGGACCCAAAAGAATTTGGGTACCAAAATTAGAAATAATCTATGTTTGTAGGAAAAGGAGCATTGCTAAGGCACGGAAAACAAATTCAAACTCATGGTACTTGATAGTGGATGCTCAAGACACATGACCGGAGAAAAAGCCGGTTTATTAAGCTTAACGCCAAAAAATGGAGGAGAAGTGACTTTTGGTGATGATTCAAAAGGTCACATTGAAGGTATTGGTACTATTGGTATACCTCTTCCATACAATTAAAAATGTTTTATATGTGAATGGATTAAAGCATAATCTATTAGTATTAGTCAATTTTGTGATAAGGGATTCAATGTCATGTTTGATATTAATGGTTGTAAAGTCATTGACATTGCATCTAATCAGATTATGCTTGTTGGTCATATAGAAAAACATACATGGTGCATTTAGATTCTATTGATATGACTAATTTGTGCCTAGTTGCTAAGGATGAACATGATAGTTGGTTATGGCATAGGAGACTAGGACATGCTAGTATGAGTGTTTGCAACGGCTAATTCAAGGTGATTTAGTTCGAGGGTTGCCTAAGCTTAAAATTTGATAATGATAAAATCTGTGATGCTTGTGCTAAAGGAAAATAAAAGCGTGTTTCTTTTAAATCCATTAATGACGTATCAACTAGTAGAGATTACAATTGATCCATGTAGATCTTTTTGGGCCAACTAGGACTACTAGCTTGGGTGGAAAACAATATGCATTTGTCTTGGTATATGACTATTCTAGATATACTTGGGTTCTATTTTTAAGTACTAAAGATGAAGCATTAGAACAGTTCATCACATTTTCAAAATAATCGAAAATGAAAAGGGTTACTCTATAACTAGTGTTAGGAGTGATCATGGCACTGAATTTGAAAATCTTGGATTTATTGAATTTTGTAATTCTAATGGTATTAGTCATAATTTTTCAGCACCTAGAACCCCTCAACAAAATGGAGTTGTTGAGAGGAAAAATTGAACTTTAGAAGAAATGGCTAGAACCATGCTTTGTGAAAATAATTTGCCAAATATTTTTGGGCGGAAGCCACAAATACTGCTTGCTATGTTGTTAATCGAGTAATGATTAGGCCAATTTTAAAGAAAACTCCATATGAATTTTCAAAAAAAAAAAGCCTAACATTAGCTATTTTCATCCTTTTTGGATGTAATGTTTTGTTTTAAACAACGGTAAAGAAAACCTTGGCAAATTTGATGCTAAAAGTGATGAAGGAATTTTTCTAGGTTACTCCTTAAATTCTAAAGCTTATCGAGTATTTAATAAAAGAACTTTAGTTGTAGAAGAGTCTATAAATGTTGTTTTCGATGATAATCCCCTTCCAAGGAAGGATTCTTATGTGAATGATGATGTAGGTGTTAAATACAATGATGTTAGACATGAAGTTGGAGAACCATCATCAAAGGAAGAAACGAAAAATGAGGAAACTCATGATCCTCTTGAGAATCCAACCATTGAAGAAAGGGAAGTATCTTATCCAAGAGAGTACAACTATGTCAAAGGTGGTGAGATTATAGGTGATCCATCCAAAGGGGTAACAACTCGATCTTCTCTTAGAAATATTTGTAATTATGTTGCATTTATTTCATGCATAGAGCCTAAGAATATTAACGAAGCATTAAATGATGACATTGGATTATGGCTATGCAGAAGAATTAAATCAATTTGAGAGAAGTAAAGTATGGACATTAGTTGAAAGGCCTAGTAATAAATCTACTGTAGGTACTAGAGGGTATTTAGAATAAGCTTGATGAGAGTGGTAATATAGTGAGAAACAAGGCTAGACTTGTTGCTCAGGGTATACTCAGAAGAGGGCATAGACTATGATGAAACATATGCTCCCGTAGCTAGGATGGAAGTAATTAAATGTTATTAGCATTGCATTTTCATGAATTAAATTATATCAAATGGATGTTAAAAGTGCATTTTTAAATGGTTTTATAAAAGAAGAAGTGTATGTGGAACAACCTCCAGGTTTTGAAGATTCAAAATTTCCAGATCATGTTCTTAAATTGACAAAAGCTTTATGGTTTAAAACAAGCTCCTAGAGCTTGGTATGAAAGATTGTCAAATTTTTTAATTGAAAAGGGTTTTTCAAAAGGAAAGGTTGACACTACATTGTTTTTAAAGCATAAAGGTAAGATTATTAGTAGTTCAAATATTTGTTGATGATAATATTTGGTTCTACTAATGATGTTCTTTGCCAAGAATTTTCTAAGCTAATGCAAAGTGAGTTTGAGATGCATGATGGGGAGCTCTCATTTTTCTTGGAACTCCAAATCAAGCAAAGAAAAGATGGCATCTTCATTAATCAAGCTAAGTACGTCAAAGATATGCTCAAGAAGTTTGGACTGGAAAATGGGAAACCTCATGACACTCCAATGAGCTTCAACAAAGCTTGACTTAGATGAAGAGGTAAATGTGTAGATGTTAAATTATATAGGTCATGATTGCTCTTTGCTTTATCTAACTGCAAGTAGACCGGACATTATGTTTAGTGTTTGCTTATGTGCTAGATTTCAATCATGTCCTAAGGAATCACATTTACTAGCCGTTAAGAGAATCTTTAGATACCTTAAGGACACTCCTTGTTTAGGACTTTGGTATCCTAGGACTCTGTTTTAGCTTGAATGCCTTCTCTGATGCGGATTATGGAGGATGTAAATTAGATAGGAAAAGCACCTCCGGTACTTGCCAATTCCTTGGAAATATGTTGATTTCTTGGTTTTCAAAGAAACAAATTGTGTTGCATTATCTACCACTGAAGCGGAATATATTTCAGCCGGTAGTTGTGTGCACAAGTTTATGGATGAAACAACAACTTTTTGATTATGGAATTGAAGTAGGTACTATTCCTATCAAGTGTGACAATACTAGTGCTATTTGTCTCACTAAAAATCCCATCAAACACTCTAGAACTAAACACATTGAAATTAGACATCACTTCATTAGAGACCATGTCACAAGGAAGATGTAGTTCTAGAATTTGTTGATACTTTGCATCAATTAGCGGATATTTACAAAACCCTTAGATAAGGAAAGGTTTTGGACACTTAGGAGAGAATTAGGTTTAACTGACCTATCTTCACTTAGTGTTTAAAATAATTCAGAACTTTTAATAAATACTAAAAAATGCTTATAATAGTAATTGTTGATTGCATTCATTGCTATTAGTTAGGGGGAGTTTATGATTCTTGATGAAAAATTAATTTTATGTTCAAATATCGATTAAAGATTAATTTAATTGTTCGAACATAATTATTTTTCAATATATGAGTTGCCAATACCACTAGAGAAGATTAATTTAGCATTTTGTGTGCTTAAAAATCGGATTTTAGCATTTTGGTGCAGAGGGAATCGATCCCCCCATGAGGGAACCGATTCCCCCTTTGAAGGGGAACCGATTCCCCCCCACAGGGGAATCGATACCCCCCTGGGGTTCTGTTAAAATCGGGCAGAATACCCCCACAAAACCCCAAAACCCTCTTATTTTTTTTCTTGCCACCGTTCCCTCTCAACTCTCTCCCTATCTCCATTCTTGCCTCAAATCATCGAGTTTAATCAGAATTCACTTCAAATATCATCTTCTAAACTTGCTATCATCATTAAAATCGTGCAAACAACATCAAAATCCCCTCAATCTTCATCTTTCAAGGTAAATTTTTCTAAACTCTCTATTTCATTGATTTTGAACATAGGATTAGTTTTAATTCGTTCTAGGTTGAAATAGTGATCGGGCATTGATTGTTTAGTGATTAGAAACTAGATGTTACAACTAATTTCATCAAAAACACAAGAATTTTCCAACATTTTTAAATTTTCGAAATTAAAAAAAATTGTTGTTTTTCAAATTATTGTGTTTTGATCAAATTATGTTGTTGTTATGAAAACTATACATATATTGTTTCTCAAAACTATATTTTTCAAAAGTTTCTCAAAAACTTTTCCCATTGGGATTGATTTAGAGAACCTTGAAATATTGAGGACTCAATTGAGTTTTGGGATTAATTGAATTGCATACATTTGTTTTTAAAATTGCAGGTTATTCGATCTATTCCGATTTCCTTCACCATGTCCAATCCTAAACGTGCTAGGTCTTCATCTAGTTGTTCTAGTCGTCAAACAAATCCTCCTCCTATCCCTCAAAATCCTATTCCAAATCTTGATCCCAACTTGACTATCCAAAATTCTTGTTTCAATCAACCGGGTCCTAAAGATTATCGTTTTTGGTTTTACCAATATTTTGACTCGTATAAGATTAGGGAAGAACGTATCCCATCTCTTCAAGCTATGGTTGCTATTAATTTTAAATATCTCCCTATCTTGCACGAATGGAAATTTGATAAACTTTTCGAACTTGAACTCGTTGTCTATCATCAACTTGTTCGTATCTTCTATTGTAATGCCGTTTGTATAAAAAATCGTGACAAAACCAAAACCATAGGAGTACATTCCTACCTCCTAGGTCAATATTTCCATCTTGATTCGGCTTACATAGCCAATTCCTTAGGCTTGGATAATGAAGGATTATCAAACGAAAAACAAGTTTAAGGCTCTCGATATAAACGAAATGATAGTGCAAGTGTTCTAGATCTTCATGAGCGTTTTCTTCATCTCATGATCACTTGGTGGTTTCGACCATCTGGGGGTCGTTATTCTACTCTCAGAGCTTTAGATCTTTGGTGGTTTCATTGTTTTGAACACAATATAAAAATAAACCTTTCCGAGATTATCTTTGCTGAGATTGTTGAAACCGTTAACCTAGTGCCAAATAAGAAACTCTTTTCTTCACTAGTTTACGGTTGTATCCTTGGTAATCTCTTTTCTAAAGCCAAGCTTCGAGTTGGTCTAGATGCCTCCTTTCCTCTTAAGAAACAAATCAATCTTATTTCTTTAATAAGATCGGGATGGGTCAAAGATAAAGAAACCGGTGAATGGGTTCGATCTTCTGCAACTACTCCGGGAGCTAGTTCTTCACAAGCTCCACTCGAAGCTGACGAAGATCCAGAGTTTGAACAATTAATGAGGGATATCGATGAAGCCGAAGATGAGCCTGAGCAACCTGAGGAGCACGCACAATAATCGACTCAAATGCCTCCATATTTTCAATCCTTTATGGAGACATTTGATTTCGATATGCGACCATGGATTCGCGCTTTACTTCTATAGAGTCCCATTTATCCACAATGGGAGCTCAACAATTAGAGATTCTCCGAGAGATGCGCACAAACAACGCTTCGATGAATGAACGTATTGATGCACTCTCACACGAGATGACCGCTATGCGAGCTCGTTTTCCTCTTCCCTATCCGGATGTTTGATTATGTGTTTAGCTTTAAAACTTTGAACAAAAAGAATATTGTTTCAACATTTTGAATATTTTGGATTGTTTGATTTTGTGGATTATTAGACTTTGGATTTATTTGAATGTTTGAATTTATATATTTGGTTTAGTTAACGTTATTGCATCATTTACATCATTATTAGCAATATGTCCAATTTTGCCATATCACATTGTTTATGAATATTGATTATGGAACTAATGGCTAACGTTTCTCTTGATTGTGATCTTAGCAGCTTATGCATACATATACCTAATCAATTGGCTAAATGATTTTCACGTTTCTTTGAATCTTTTTGATTTAACAAAAAGGGGGAGAAGTGTGTGTTTTTAAAATGATAAATGGGAGAAGTGTTAAAGTAAGGGGGAGTAATTTCAAAAACTTGATTTCAAAATCTTAAAATTACTAAAATGTTTTGTTATATCAAAAAGGGAGAGATTGTTGAAAACATTTTGATATTTCGATATAACAAATTAAGTTAAATGAATTTTAAGATTTTCCAAATGATTTTATAAGTATATTCGATATAATTATTCGAATATCAAAACATTACTCCAAATATTTCAAAAATCATTTTTAATCCTTACTTAAGTGTAAAATTAAGTTTTAATCTTAAAACAATTTCAAAATAATTTTTCAAAGTATTTTGAACCATTTCAAAGCCAAAAATTCCAGATTGCTCAGAGGGAACCGATTCCCCCTAAATGGTTTGGCTCAGAGATTTCCAGAATGCTCGGAGGAAACCGATTCCCCTATAGGGGGGTACCGATTCCCTCTGTTCAACGGTCGAAATATTTGAATTTTACACTTAGGGAACCGATTCCCTATGAGGGGTACCGATTCCCCCCACGCTCCAAGCATTTTTATTAAATGTTTTCACACTTAAACGACTATATTATCTTCACTAATCATTCCCAACGTTCAGAAGTGATTCAAGGTGTATTTAAGCAAGCTTAGAAGCTATTGATCAATAACAAGAAATATCAAGCAACTAGAATCAAGAGAGAATCAAAGAGAAAGCATCAAACCTCAAGTTTGAGCATTTCAAGCCTATTTTCATTCAATATTCATCTTGCTTTCAAGAACACATATTGTGCTCAATTGTATTCATCTTTGAGTGTTCTTTTCTTTATTCTAGAATTGTGCAAACAATCTACCTTGTGAGGATTTCCTTGTAAGTTTGCAAAATTTGTATTGTTCTCTTTGGGAGAGAGTGTTCTCAAGAATTTGGGGTATAATTCTTGAGGGTTTGTAAGGTTACTCTTTGTCCTCAAAAGAAACACAAATTAGTGAATTTGTGAAAAATCCTTAGTGTGGATAGCTAAGGTAGGACGTAGACTTTGATTTAGAAAGTCGAACCACTCTAAATCGCTGTGCAAATCTTTTCAATTTTCTGCAAAAGCTTCCACCGAAATTTTTATTGCCAATTCACCCCCTCTTGGCCGATTCCGTCGATCGATTAACTCAACAAGAACCCGACCCAAGTTGTCACCAATGTCACTGATTTTGTCCGTCCACCGTCGGGGTAAGTATTCCGGTCCTTTGTTTTAAATTTCGATGAATATATCCTATTTTTTAGTGTTGAAATGGCTTGGTATTTATGTGTAGATGCACTAGAGTAATCGGTCAACCGGCCCGCCCTTGCCTCCATTTCATGTGACTCCACACGCCGTCGCGTGAGCGCGAGGCTCGTCCCTCATCTTTGGTTTCTTTTAGAACGGTTTGGACCAGCTCGAATAGGCCCAACCTGGTCTGAACTGGGTCTGTTTGACCCGATCGAGTTAACCTGTCTGAGTCAACTTGGATCGAACTGAGTTAACCAGAACTGAGTCAACTCATCCGAGTCAACCCGTTGACTGACCGAAAAGTCAAAATTTTCAAAAAGTTATATTTTATGTTTTTTGACGTTCTGAGTCCGAATATGAAGTTCGTTTCCCCAAATTCAATCCGATAAGTTATTTTCCAGCATTTTACCTTCTGATTCGATCCGTTTTCTACAATTAAGCCCCATTTATGATGTAATTTATATTTATATGTATCCGAGATATTATTGGACGTTGGATTCAAGTTCGAGAGTGATCAAATGGATTTTAAATGTGCAATCGGTAGAGTACAAAAATCGAGGTAATACATTACTACCTTCTTGCATGCTTTAAAGAACACATTGGTGTGAGTTGCATGAATAAATATTATTGATAATTTATGTATAGTTAATTATTCTATACTTGAATCAGACATAGTGTAAAGTTAGTAAACTGAATATGACTCAGATGACTCGTATAAGAAATTGGAAGACTGGTAAGAATTACATTACAAGTTCTATGATTAAATGGTAAAACAATCAACCTCAAGATTTGTAAATTTTGATTTGTCTCTTTAAAGGTTAAATGCCAAAGGTACTTGAATGATAAATTATGAAAATACTTATGTTAGGTAAAATTTCAAAAATACACTTATGGGGTAAAATTACGAAAATACCCTTATATTGTAAAAATACAAGAATTATTCCTGGAAGTGGAAAAATAACTCTGAATAGGTATATTGATCCGATGAAACTACTGATGTTCATGGAAAATGCTAGTTTTGCTTATAAAGTCCTGGATAACCGATTTTTTAACCTCTAAGATGGCAAAAGATTTAGAATTTTTTTGGTTTTTGGATAAAACCATCTGATAAATAAATTAATAGAATGATCCATACGATTGAATCAAAGAAAATAATTGAATACCCTTGAAAGATAAAATGACCAAAATGCCCTTGAAGTGTAAAATGACCTAAAGTACCTTCAAGTCTTGGAATGACTAAGTACCCCCAATGACCTAGATTTAAGTGAATGACTTGGATAAGTCTGGGAACGCTAATGAACTTATATGTTGTACCGTCCATAAGGGTTTTGAACCACGAATCAAGAACGTTGACATTTTTTGATACCGTTGCAATACAAAAATAAAATAAATACCATTGAAATACATGTTCGTCTCCCTAAGATCCATTCAACGATGATTCTGAAGATGATCAGTTCGACTAGTGATGTTAGTATTAAAGTGTGAATATCCTTGAAGTACATCGATTTGACAGATTGACAAGTACCATAGTGTTGGGATTTGTTTAGTTCGAGTTGACTCGATATTCTGATAAATCAACATGAATATTAAATACCATGAATCATCGTTTCACTCTTATTAGATTAAATTACTAAGAATTCTTCAAGAACCAAATGTCCAAAATGCCCTTGATTTCCTGAATAATGGAATCACTCTTGATATACCTGAAATATCAAGTAACTCTGATGCAAAAGATTTTGAATACCTTCCCAATTACTTAGTGCCTCCGAAAAATATCTAAATACTATATGATCTTGATAAATCACTACCCGAATGATTGATGAATTTGTTAGCTATCAAACCCTTTTTTTATAGGGATCTTGATTCTAAAATCCTATTAAATTGCAAAAGTTTCACGGTTCCCTACCTGATAAATACCTAGTACCTCTAAAGAATAAATGGACCCTCTAGTATGTTCCCTATATGACATATAATTGTTTTACCTGTTTTAAAACATGATTTCCACAAATTACGGATTTACTGATTTTTTTCATTTATCGTCAATTAACTATGGCTACATGATTCATCAATCATGATTACTTGTTTTCATTGAAAAATATAATCGTTCATGATCTATGGATCATGGGATCTATTGGTTACTACTTGAACTGTTTTATTGTGACACTATCCTGATAGGTTGGAGTATGGAGTTTCAGCTCGGTCAAACTGGTAGTTCATACATAGGTTCATACCGATCGAGCTGGTAATTCCTTACAGACCTAAGGTGACCCTTGGGTAGGCTCCGAGGCCCCGAGAAACTTTCTTGGGTAGGCTATCTGGCCCCAAGGCACTCCCTGGGTAAATCATAGGACTACATATGATGTATGGGTGGAGGACATTCATTTGATTTAAATAACTACATGATCATTTTTACAATATACTACTGGATCATGATTTTGATATTATAGGGTACTGCTAAATCTGATTTCTATTGGGGACTGAATGGGTAGGCCGGAGTATGCAGGTTCAACTTGGTCAAATTGGTAATTTCTTATATAGGTTCAGACCAATCGAGCTGGTAATTCCTTACGGACCTAAGGAGACCTTGGGTATGTTCATAGGCCCCAAGGTACTCCCTTAGCGTGGCTCCTTTGTTGTGTGCTTAGGTAAGTCCTTATGGATGCAGTTTTAGGTAAACTACATAAATTTGTTCGATTGGAGGGTATTACTGTGGTTTTAAAATATGTTTTAAACTATTAACGTTTTTAAAGGATCTATATACATTACTCTGTTTTGTTGGAACACACTAGACATCCTATTCCGATCTCCTGAACTTGGTCCTCTGAATGTTGCATTTGAACTGAAATCTTCATGTCTTTTACTCAAAAAAAATATCAGTGAAACCACAACTCATCCCGAAAACCTGTAGACGTCTGAATCGATAAGGAAATTTTTATGTTTTCCTATTATCTACATCTCCTTCAGCATCACTTGGTAGTTCTGTATTACTAAGTTTCCCAAAGCTCACTCTTTTTCTCACCATTTCAGGTTAAAAGAATCAAACCAGTGCATCTATCGACATCAGTAAAGGAGTTCCATTGATGTTGCTTGTAGAGTACGATACATATGATTAGGGGGCATGTAGGTTGTGTTCTGTTTTTATATCCGAGTTTGAAACTTGTATGATTTTAATTTTGTTTGTAACATATGAATGGTTTTTTCTAAACTTGTATTTTAATTATAAATTGTTTTATGATTTTAAGCGTTTTAACATAAATTTTAAATTTTTCAGAATTTTTACTGTGGGTCGCTCTGATGGCCCTAACGTGACACTTCGGATCGGATCAGGTTACCCGCATCGGTTTGTAGGTGTTACATTATTGGTATTAAAGAAATTGATATTAGATGTATTAATTTAATAATTGTTTTGTTTATAGCTTCCTGTGTTTTAGATATATTAAATGAATTATTTCATTAATTTATATTGTAACCTCACCTCAGACAAAAAGAAAAGGAAATCCTTATCCAATGGTGACTTGACAGGAACATGCAAATTTCACACGGTCCCGTTCAGAGAGAAGAAAAAGAAAGACGTACTAGAAATATTATTATTTTTAATATTTTCAGTAAAAAATTATCTAAAACATTATTTTTTTACCTAAATTTCCGGTAGAAATAATAATGTTTTAGGTAATTTTTTATCAAAAATGTTAAAAAAATAATAACATTTCTGGTAACACATTTCCTTAACTGTATATTAAGCTGCCGCACGTGAGACTTCCCCCTATTTTGCGTTTAGATAAATTGATGCTTCCACAGGCATGCAACTTGTTGCTAGCCATGCTTGAGAGGGTTTTATTAGACTAAAATCTGCTAATGACAACAAATTTCATATATGAAATTGAGAGAAAAAAATATGTACCATATTATGGAATCGGATATAACTCATATACCAAACAAATAATTAACCCTTTAGTTATCAGCAACTCAATTGGCGTCAGTTTCCTCTGATCCAGATATGCTTAGTTCTGGTTCTTTTTACTTTGGAACGATTACATAAAATATTGTGCGTGGCCATGACAGTTAAAGAGTTCAAATGTCATGAATATATATATTTTTTTATAACCATCGATTTCTGAGGTAATAATTGACTAATTTTAATTAAATACTGTAAAGGTAAAGATGATATTCTTAACTCATTGTACTCCATTCGTAAACATTATGATTTAAATTTATAATCTTATTTGAGGAATCTAATATATTATCTCACTAAATTAACCGATTATTAATCAAAATTTATGAATATTAATTAGCTGTGAATAATTTGAAACGTGAAAAATATTTTTCAATATGTAGGCCATATATTTTGAAACTCTATGCCAATAATTTGTGAAAACATTGGAATGTTCTTACCTAATACATGGACTTCGTAGCCTTAAATTTCAATATTCGTACTAAAAGATGGATATAAAAGTATTGTCTTGCACATCTCTATGAAATTTAGGCCAAATTATATTATTATATATTTGAAAAAAAATAAAATTTAAGTTAAGTTATGATTAAAATTAATTACATATTTGGATGAATTTATAGATGATATTAAAATATTTAAAAATTTAAGAACTAATTTAAACTAAAATCATAATTTAAAGATAAAATTAAAATATTTAAAAATTTAAAAATCAATTTAAGATAATCATTTAAAAACATATGATACTTCTATTTCATAAAACAAATGTGACAGCCTCACAATCCACCAATGTAACCAAAAAAAGAAACAGTCCACCAAAGAATTAAGAATCATAAAGATTATTATTTTTTTCCACTATCCAAACTATATAGTTTGATTTCTAATTGTATAATCCATAGTTAGGGATTAAACTTATATTATAGAAAAAATACTTCTCTTTTTTTATATATAAAAGTTTAGATAAGGGGTAGTTTTTCAATTTAGGGTCAGAACATACCTAAGACAATTGAGTTTTGCATAGGAATTTACAAATTACTCACTAAGAGTGATGGTGGTAGGATCTGAACTTGACCTTATAAGCTCAAATTCTTGAATCTCAATCATTTGTACCAACACTCGTAAGTAAATAAACATATACTATTGAATTGATGTAGTAGTTAGAGAAAGTATTGTTCACCTTTATAATTTTAAGTTTAAACAGTTATATTTGTAAGGTGTATATGTTATCAATAACTAAATAAAATTAAAAATAAATATTTTCTTATAATCATTTCAAAATATTTTAAATTATTAATAATATTTTTTCGATTTACCTTTTACTTTTATTATTATTATTATTATTATTATTATTTTGCTTTGGATGTTTATGATAAAGACACCTGGCGGGCGGCTAAACTTTAAAAGAGTGGAATCCTTATCCTAAAGTTAAAGTGATTAAATTTGACAATTATTTGTACTTTATTTTAATGATAAAAGATATTTTCTAGATCAATAGTAAGATAAGACATTAGGTCCTTTAAGTAAGGTTAGGGGTTTAAATTTTGACTTTTTGCGAATGGAGCAAATTGGGTTGAGAGGGTCGCCCTCGTCTCTGTAATACCCGAATTAGATTAGTAGGTCAATAGATCGGATATCTGATTAATTAAAAAAATATTTAAATATATATATAAAATAAAATATAAAATAAAACTTAAAACTTGAATAACAAGGTGAAGCTGCAATTCATGTTATTTTAGAACTTGCACCTATTAATTCATGCTGCAGGAACCACGCAAGAACGAGTTGGAATCAAAATTAAAAATAAAAATAGTTTTATATTAAAAAATATGATTTATTAAATATTTAAATTTAAAAATTAGGAGGGACAAAGATTTTGTTTAATTATATTTAAATTATAAAATATCTAAAATACTATTATACTAAAAATTTGGGAGGGAAACATCCCCTCCTAAGTACATGTAGATTCTTCTCATAAATTTATGAAAACATAAAATTTTATATTAAATAAATAAATTTAAAAAATATAAAAAAAAAAATTAAAAGATAAATAATTATAAATATAAAACATAAAAAATTAAATTATATAAAATTTAAAAAATTTAGAAGACTATGATTACCAACAAACTCGTGAGTATATCATGACATTTATCTTTACATTATTTCTCTGCGCTGATATTCATCTAATTCTACCATTGAATTATAGCTATTATGGCTGCTAAAAAGGCATAGTTTTCAAAGAAGAGAAGCCATGGAAATCTTACACGAAATCAAAGATTCCAAATCTTATTCATATGATACCTTTCATTTTCTCAGTAACCAAACAGCAAAAAGAAAACAAATAGGGAGGATAAGCCAAGCATATTAGACTTGCCTAGAGGATAAGATTTCCTCGAAGCCATCTTCTTCATTTTCTCCAAATTATTTAAGCCCATGGCTCAATCTCAAAAACTCTTGACCGAACTGCACAAGAATAATAATACCATTGATCATCGACTCTGTAGGTAATTCCATGATCATCGTCTCCTTCTCCTTCATCCAACATGTACCAGTTAAAACCCTAAAAGAACTAAAAATGTAAACAGAAAAATAATTGAGAAGAAGATATCAAAAGCTAGAGAGAGAGAACAGTCAGAGATACTGGATAGACTAATATATAGAGAGAATTTATATTCGATGTATACTCATTAAATGTTTGACTGATAAGGATACTTATATTATCTTACGTAGGTACAAATCCTGATTAATAATGTTTTGTTAAGGCTTTGACTATTAAAAGTTGTTTAATGGTCTATGACTGTAGTTATTTTGTTGAGTTCCTCGACTATTAAAAATTATAGAATGATCACTCGATATTCATTATATTCTTGTCCTTTTCTGTTAAAATATTAACAACGGTATAAGCTGGAAGTTAACATGTTGACTGAGATATAATAAAATATGATCTCATAATCTCAAATACTATCATATATCAGTCAGCATGTTAACGTCCAACTCAAATGATCGTTAATTTTTTAACAGAAAATGACGAGTTTGAAACATAATGAATAGTCGGGTGACATTTTTAACTTTTAATAGTCGATGAACTCAACAAAGTAACTCTCTATAGTTGATGATCACTTTATAACTTTTAAAATTGATAACTCAATAAAATGGTATCATATAATCAGGGGATCATTTGTTTACTTTACCCTTATTTAAACATAATATCTCTTTACTTGATTTAAAAAATAATAATTTTATACGTAAGTGATGTGTCGGTTAAATTATATAATATTTTCGTATCGAATATTAACCTTATTAACGTGTATACAGATAATTATATGATATACATTTATTTATTTATAATCGAGGGGTGAATAATAAAATTATTTCATAAATGAAAAATAAGCACAAAGGTCCACCTACATGTGAATGCCAACTTCACTGGGTTGTTATATTAAAAACAAAATTGTAATAATAAGAAATTAAATTAATTCAATTAAAGACACTATTTTATAATTTTATAAGAGTGGGAATCAATAGTGAACCAGCTAATTGTAGGGTCCCTTAATTCCAAGAAAATGGAGGTTTGTTGTAATTTTACAATATTCATATTGATTTAATATAAAATTTTGAGTAAAGTACACAAATGATTCTCGATTATAAGACATTGTTTTATTGAGTCCCTCGATTACAATGAACTGTTTTGTTGAATTTTCCGACTATTAAAGGTTATAAAATAGTCATTGACTATGCATATATTCTAAACTCGTCATTTCTATTAAAAAATTGACGTCCGTCTGAACTGGACGTTAACTTGCTCATTGAGATATGATAAAATATGATCACATAATTGTTTGAGTTATATTTTGTGGATCGTATCTTTGTTTACATTATGTCGTCAAGCCAGTGCTTGAAACATTATGTTGTCGAGTCAGTGCTTGAAAGTAGCGACAGTGCAATAGACATCATTAAAATATAATTTTATTATATCCCAATCAACATGTTAACATCCAACTTAGACGACCGTTAATTATTTAACGAAAAAGAATGAATACGGAACACATGTTCATGCATCAAAATGCATTATGTTTCAAAATGCCGCTTTTTTTAGAGTTTGTATTGTTTTTTATAGGTTAGATCAATTTTTTCTTATTTGATTTTGTATAGCCATTGACGATATCGATTTTAATACGGGTTGCCGACCAACGGTTCTTTTATTCTCTTTGTTTCATTTTTAGTTTTTTAATATGAATAATTCTGTATTTGTGACACGTTTTTCATCTTTTTTCTTAGTCGTTTGGCCATTCTTTTTATTTTATGTTTTCTCAGAGTTGGATTTGATGATGTCATGACTAATCAAGATGGCGCTCATTTATAATTTTGTTGATCTTCCCTGCTATGGACCATCGAATTGAATTTAGATATGTGATTTTGTGTTCGTGGATAATTTCTCATGACGCTTGGTTCTATTGCGATTTTCGGTGGTCTTTTAACAACTTAATCATCTTTTGTGGTTCATTTGTCAATGCAATCATATTTGTTCATATATATTTTTTGTTCAAGTCTTTTGCTTGGGTGTTTTAACCTTTTTCATGTATGGTCTTTATACGATCTGAAGTGGCTAGTTTCAATGTTATAGGTAAATGTTCAAATTATGTATTTATTTTACGATTATAGTTGTAAACCTTTATTATAATTTTGGATATTTTCACTTTTTAATAAAACTAACAACTTCTATTTAAAAACAAAAAATAGCAACGTATTCAATTCTATCATGCCTCGTCCCACATGGAAAATACATTAAAGCACCAAATGCCACATTAATCATATAGAGTTGTTACACAAAAGTCATGAAACATAACGTACTTCAACATTTACACATCAAAAATAGACTTCATCCTATAAGCCTTTGTACACGCCACTCTAAAATGGAAATTAGCAAAATACATAAATGCCACCAAATCATCATCACCACTTCACACATTGTTTCCTTACTTCCAAGTCCTTCGTTCGATCACCGACCACCAAACCAAAAAACCACCTACAACAACGAAGAATAACCTAAACTCAACACCCCATCAACCCTAAAATTCACCCGACAACACCATATCGTGCAACAAAGAAATACGAAAAGAAAACAGAGGAGAGAACCATCCAAGTTCAGCCAAGGTTCGTCGTCGACCATCAGAGGGTCGCCTTCAAAATCCCAATGGTGATAAGCTTTTCTACAATGAAAGAAGTAACATATTTTGATAGGAGGTCGATCTGACTGTCGTTGGATCAGAACATTTTTAGGCCGAAAAGTTGGGAGAAGTCAAGGCTTTTGTGGAGGTTCTAGGTGAATCAAAACTAAGAAAGAAGAGGAAGAATTATTTGGTCTTTTCGACAGGAGAAACCCCGAACAACAAAAAAATGATAATTATATTTTTTCATGTTGTTTTGGGAGAATCTAAACTGATAAAGTAAGAGAGAAAAATAATCGTTTGATGGTGACGGCGACAAGAGAAAACCATCGGAGCGACAACATCAATTGTTACCTTGTTGAGAATAGACGTAGAGGGAACAAAAGGGGGAAAAATAGGAATGAAAAGGAAGATGATCCAAAAATTTGATGAATTATTTTAAATTACTGTCAGTATTGACTGTCAAAGAGTAAATTTGGACATACAGTTTCTCAAGAGAAATGAAATAATTAAACCACACAACACTCGAGAAAGCACTCACAGCAACTAACAAGATGGAATTAGAAGATGGTGGAAAGAAAGCCATTGAAAGAGAACAACCGTACCTGAAGAAAAAGCTGTCCGAATGAGATCACCACACCAACAATATGACAGAACATGGATATTGGCATTGAGACTTTTATTCTGTGCAATTTTTTGAAAGAAGGTAATGCAACCATCTTGAAGAATCAGTCTTTCACCAGCTCGTTTAATGTCTTCAAGGTTTAGACCCTTAAGCACACCTGACTCAATCACCCTAGAATTTGCTCTTTTCTCAAAGTCCGAGAGTTGCTCTTTTCTCAAAGTCCGAGAGTTGCTCAAGTGCTTTATGCAAAGCTTCATAGTTGAACTCCACTGTAAAACCACGGGAAGTACAAAGTCGATGTGAAGGAACTATTTACACGTTATGCAAAGTTTCATAGTTAAATACCTTTCTCAGAAGGCAAAATGCTTTCTATGCATTGTTCATACTCTTCTGTGTATTGTGCAGAAAGTAGACCCCAGGTGTTCCTCAGCTCAACAGACGACATCCTACCAATTTGACCTGTTGGTTGGTTCTGATCAGATTTTGGGGCTGTTACTATTGCTATCTCAGCCAAAATGGCAGATGAATCAACAACCGTGCAAGTAAGATCAAAATCAGAAAATATAATAAGACGATATTGTTCAGGGTCATGCTCCTTAGTCAAAGGAGCAATAGTAGGCTGAGTAAGCGGTTGACTATAGAAGAACTCCGTTTCAAGTTTCATTGCTTGGTGATAAAGTTTCTCGATGATGTTTAGTTCCTCGCCTGTCAAAGGGACACTAAGTTTGTCCAGCAAGTCTTCAGTTTGCAGAGCGGATGCCTAAATTCAAAGAATCAATAGTTGAGCCATGGAATTTGAAGGGCAACTTATCTAAAGATTTTAGCTCCGAGACTGTAATCAAGTTGGCTACTGCAAACAATGAATGCTATCAATACCACACCTGAAAACTTTCAGAAGAATAATTCTCAATCCACTTTTTGTAGGGGTGGTCATGCTCATTGGATTCTAGAAGTGCCTGAAACTCCTTACCCAAAAAGGCATACAGCCTCATGCAAGGTGTCATTGCCCCTAGAGTGTAAGCTGCAATTTTGGTTTTCTCAAATGGAGTGGCAAGTGTCCCTGGAGCTTTTAGTCCTTCAACTTTCCCAGATGCTGTTGCCAGCAAGAACTCGGTATACTTCACAGTTGCAGAATTGACAGGGCTCTCTTTAACACAATCAGAACCCCACTCCTGCAGAATTCGAGCATTCAGACCAATAAGATACCCCTAACCAGACAAGAACTTAGGAGACAAAGCAATGCATATAGAATAATAAATACCTATCTTAGAGTGAAAAAGAAGCTTTATTGTATTGTAAATTGCATAACAAGGCAGATAGAATTTACTCGATAAAAAAGTATGATTATTTACTCAAATCTCTTTATTTCTTTAACTGGTGAGTTAGTGGAATTAAAATATCAAAATCTAACCCTCATCCAATCAAAAATTTGTCACCAGGAAGAGGACTGGATATTTCATGGGACAGCCATCTATATGATCAGAAAGAAGAATCAAAGGGATAATGATATCCAATAAATATATAAAAAGACAGGATTAAAATCTATTGGAGACGAATTCATATGCCAGAATGACCTATGGTTGAATCTCCATGAGACCAATATACCTAATAGTCGGTGCTAATGTCTAATAAATATACAAGCAATGACAATAGAAAGCAAGATTCAATTTCCTTTTTTCATCTGAACTTTTTCTAATAATTGAGAATGTGGTAAGAAACAGAAAAGAACCATATTTACATACCTGTACAAAAGAATTATGCATTTTTAGCTCCTGTAAGACACCCTTCCTTAACTCAGAGATAGCTAATTTTGCATCATCGTCATCAGCACAGTTTTCTGCCAATTCATATCTACAACCCAGATTGAAGAAAACAAGAAATCAACTAAGGACCTGGGCCTACGTATAAACAGCAGAAGGCAATTCTAAATAAAACTAGCTAAGAGCGCAAAGATATTCCGTTTCATCAGGCACTGCATGTCAATTTAAATTCTGGGAACTGACCCACCTCAAGCAATGTAATTAATTTTCTCCAAATAATAACAATATAACCCTCCAATTAGTTGCTGCGAAAGCTGACACAGAAAATAAAATAAACATCTGAAGAATTACTTGAGCAACCAAGTGGTGCTTAGAAATTAAAGTTCCATTCATCTTCTTTTCCTAAACTTTCTCAGCAACCAAAACTAGGAAGGGGTTGTAGCTAGCTAGTTTCAATCTTATAATAGAAAATCAACTCTCAATCATCAGCAGAGTTTCATAAAATGAAAATCTAAAATTCCCACTCTCTTCAACTCAACAAGACGATGCAAAAACCATTATCATTTCCCTTAAACAGAATATCAACAAGGATGTAAGGCATGCGCCAATTCAATAACACAAGGGGTTTATGTCGATTCTTCAATTTTCTTTAAACTTAAATTCATTGAAGCTAAACATAGGCAAAAAGTACATCTCCATTTGAGATTTCAAATCCCTTACATCTCATCTTAGCATATACTGTACAGTACTACCAAACAAGCAAATAAATCAAACAGAAAAGAAAAAAATGCATCCAAACCCAAAAATTCATTCTACAAAACAAACAAGACCCAAACTGAAAATTCCATCAAAAAGACCAAAAAAAGAGAAATAAAAAAGAGACTCACGCACGAGCAAAGGCTTTGAGAAAGTGTACATCTTCGGCAATATAATGACGAAAAGTGTCGATCTTGAGAGACCCGGAAGCCAAAGAAAGAGCGAAAGGCGAGTAAAGAGAAAGCATGGATTCTCTACGAAACTTGATCCAAAACCTTTTCGCTAGACGGTCATCGGTGGGGATAACGTCAACGGAGGACTTTGGAAGGATCGCCATTGAATTCGAAGATCTCCGAGTAGGCGAAGGTGGAAACGAGCAGAATCGGCTGCGGGATCGGGCGAGTTTGAAGAGAGATGTGATCGGGTAAGGAGAAGAAGAAAGGAGCGAGCGGATCAGAGGAAGAGAATTGTGGAGTTGGCAGTTGCTTTTGGTAGTAATGGCGGAGGAGAGGAGCGGACAGTGTGAAAAGGGAGGGAATGTGTTTTATTTATACTGTTCATTTTGGTGTAAAAAAGGTAAAATAATTAAATTATTATAATTAAATTATAGTTTAACCTAATTTTAGTTGGTAAAAAATTTTCATTCAAAGTAATTGTTTAACGTTTTCAACGTTTTTTTAAGTCTTTACGTTATAACGACCATTAAAGAATATTGTTCTTTAACATTTGTCACGTTTATATTTTTTTTAAAAAAAATTCTTTTGAAAAACTTAAAAATATTATTAATTCTTAAGGAAACACCTAAATTTCTTTAAAATTATAAAAAAAAATTAAAAATCTTAAAGTCTCTAATTTCAAACAATATTTTCGATCGACATCAATCATTTTCAGTCACCACTTCTGTCGCTGCCCACCCACTAACTGGCTATTGTTTTTGCCATTATCTTAAACTCCTAAATTTTTAACCCCAAAATTAATGGGTGAGGGATCATAAATCTCTAACTTTAAATTTAATGAGTGAGAGATTTAGTTAGGGATAAGGAGAAGGGAGGGACACACTTTGTACCTGAAAGTGAGGTAGATGAAAGGGGAAGGAGAATTAAAGTAGCACTTAGGAGAGAGGGAAAATTAGGGAAACGCCTGGGAGATAGGGGGGCAGAGGGAGAAGGAAAATTAGGGTAGCGCATAGGATGGAGGAAGACAAAAAGAGAAGAAAATTAGGGTAATACTTGGAAGGGAGGGGGACAAAAGAAGTTTACGCCTCGGAGAGAGGGAGGGAGATTTTTAAAAAAATAATAAAAATAATAGTTTAATTTTTTAAAATAAAATCTTTTAAAAATATAAACACGTATCATGTCGGATAATAAATTTTTTAACAACAATTACGACACGGACATTTAAAAGAATAACTTCATAAACATTGGACACTTGATTTGAGAAAAAAAAATAGACACCTAAAGTTAAAAAAATGTATAGTTTGTGCAAATTTTTTCCTGCTAAGCCTTAATAAAATTTAGAAGTTATATAATTATTATTAAAATTTTAATTTAATTACAGGAGTGTTATCATGATTTGTTGAATTAATGATATGATATATTAAATTAGTAAATAATATTTTATTTATTTATTTTAATATTTTAAATAATAATTTTAGAAAAATTAAATAGCTTCAAAAAAATTATATATTTTTTAAAAATAAATATGCTATTTTATTGCTTTAACAAACTACAACCAGATAAATCTATTACAAAATCTCTCTCATTTGACTTGCTATACATATATGAGGCATTTTTACTCAAATTTTATTTTAAAAAGTTAACAACAAAAATAATTTTTGTTTAAAATTTTCTTTTAGATTGTGATTTTTTTCGCGTAAAAATAAGTGACGTTGGAAGAGGTTTTCGTATTTATCATCTTGTACCGATGTGACAAAAATTGATTAGAACTTTTAAAGATTGAGCTAAAATAAAAGAGGTGCTAAAATATGAAAAAAATATTATACGAATTTTATCTTAAAAAATAAATGTGCAAGTCGAACGTGTTTAAAACAAGTATTTACACAAGCATTCTATGAGAAATTGATGTTTATGCTTACTTATTGAATTGTGAAGACTCTCAAATTATATGATGTTGTACATTGTACTCTTTATCTTTTAATCGTTATTTTATCTAATTGAGTTTTCCTAGTAAGATTTTCAATGAGACAAAGTATTACACGAGATATATATATATATACTCTTTTTTTCTTTGACAAGAACTTTCTTTTATATAATTTTTATCTTAATAAAATTTTAACGAGACATGTTATTTTTATTAACCCTCGATAATAACTTTCTTTTATATAATTTTTCTCTTAATAAAATTTTAACGAGACATGTTATTTTTATTAACCCTGTAAGTGACAGTGATATAGATATATATTATTTATTGATGTGCATCATAATTAGAACTTTGGGCTTTTGGTTTATAAGTATAAAGTTTGACAATCCATATTTAAGAAAATAATAAAAAATTATAGTTCCTTATTTTCTTATCTATTTTTTATTGTTATTTTACTTGCTTCTTTTTTTAATAATAGTTTCTTTCCATTTGTCCTCTCAACTTTTTTTTTTTGTTTTTTTACATTTTATTTATTCTTATTATGGACATCTTAAATAGTTTATTTTAAAATTTGTTTTATTAATAAACAACAACAACAACAACAACAACAAAACCCAATTCCCATATGTATGGGGTAAGGGGGAGGTAGGGTAGTAGGCTACCCCCAACGCCAGGTTGAGAGTAACTTCCGTGGAAGACCTCCGGCAGTCAGAAAATTAAAAATTTAGATAAAATGCAATGCATGTATAAATAAATACATAGCTAAACAGTATTCATATGCAGTCATTAAAATCAAATGTGCGTCTGTAACGGGAATTAATCCCTGCATAATTATCCCTGCGAAAGAATCTCTGCATATAGACATAAACATAAGATAAGATCCGGCTAAATTTAAAAGAGGAAACATGAAGAGAATGGTACACAGAAGTAAACGTTAGCAAGCCCAGTTCTAATCCTTCATAAATACCAATAACAGAAACGTATAAAAAGTATAAGTCATGAAAAATACTACAAAGACATTAAAAGAAGACAGAGGTGATACACCCTATAGATGTGACCCACACTACTCGACTACCCTAGTCTTTAGCCTCCATATTTTCCTATCAGAGGTCATGTCTTCGGTAAGGGCTAAATCCCTCAAATCAGATCTCAAGCAGTCTTCCCACTTTCGCCTTGGTCGTCCTTTCCTTCTGGCACCGTCGACTGTAATCGACTCTACCCTCCTTACCGCATCCGACGGTAGTCGCCTAAGGACATGCCCAAACCACCGTAGTCTTCCCTCCCTCAATTTTTCGGAAACAGACACCACCCCCAAGGACATCCTAATAGCAGAGTTTGTCGTCATATCCTTCAGAGTCTTACCACATGTCCATCGAAGCATTCTCATTTCTGCGGCCTCAATCCTCCTTACGTGATCCTTCTTGGTTGCCCAACATTCTGATCCATACAACAGCGCTGGTCTTATTGTCATTCTATAAAATAATCCAAAATAATTATAAAAAATACGTTTAGAATATTGACATTTATTATTTAAAATTATGTTAATATAGCTTGATAGCTACGTACCGAGTTTTTGTTTTGTTATATTATTCAAAATCATAGACACTAAGAATCATTATTTAGCATTTTGTTTTTAGAGTTCCTTAACCTTCACTCTCGATAAACAATTAGTGAGTACTTTTTTTCCCTAAAATAAATCGATTTCATATTTCTTTTTATAAATGATGCAAACCTTCACTACATATATATATATTTCTTGATTAGAAGCCTTAAATAATTTTTTAATAGTCTAAGGGTGATTATAAAAAGTATCATCTAATCATAATCTTTTTTAACCATTAACAATACGCACACACCTACAAACGCAAATGCTTGAACCAAGGATCTCATGAGAGAACAACGCTTCTTTTAACTACTTAGGTCACTCAATGAGTTTATTTTAACTAATTTTTTTATTAAATTAAGATGACTACAAAATAATATATAAGTACCCTCAACCATTTGACAATGAACGTCCAATCACATTTACAGTCGCTGGTGCTTGAACCTATAACCTCTAAACATCCACGATTCAGTAGAAAATGCCCTTTTGAATTTGTTGGTCCATTGTGAAAGGACAAAGCACTGGAAGATATATGGACCGTAGAATTGGACCTTTAAGAATCACTGTACTAACTATGATCCTGCTATGGAAAGTGCTTGTTCGGAAAATGGAAAATGGAAAATGGCAAGGGGAAGTTTATTGGAAAGATACTTCAATCAAGCTACTTTGCTGCATATTGCGGCCATTAGGCCACCATCTGTGGTTCTATGAGAAACAACAACATATGCAGATGAAGATGGTATACGACCGTAAGTTCACCGTAGCAGAAGCATACAGATTTCGTGCCAAGGATCACGGGAGGCATAGGATGCAAATCGATCAGTTATATAGGGGTCACGGAAGAAGAGGCAGTTTCTTTGGCTAGCAATGCATATAAATATCAATTGTAATCTACTAAGATTTTATCACATTCGAACAGATGAACAAGGATATATCCAGGAATGCAGTGGTATGGGGTTCGACAAAGATCGTAGTCCATTCATCGATACGAGACTGCCTACGATTATATTTCAATTTCTCCTCCTATCTATCCCTGCTCACTTCCTCCACTCTTACCCCACTGGTATGCAGTTTATAAGGTCACACAAGCTTTGAATTGGCCACAAACAAAGATGCAAACTCAAAATGCTATGGGAAGACATTACCAAATTATTTACCTTTTTCTTTCGCAGGTTACTTTCAGCACCAAGCTGGCACTTGGTTGATAGCACCATTGCAATGGCTTCTTTTGATGTCCAGCATGGACGAGCACTCCTAAGCGGCAGCAATGTAAAGTTCATAATTTCCGGCAGTAGAAAAATCAAAACAGGAACCTAGTCCAAGATCCCAAGAATGGAAAAACGGCAATCAACAACCTGAGCAGCAACGGTGTGTCTCTGACTCTCCCTATCCTACTAAATTTACCCTCCTTTCGTTGCTTCGGTACTCCACTCCCCTTTTGACTTGTTCCCCTCTTTTGGGTCTCCACTTGATCATCCAATTGATCCCATCCGCCATACTTTGGGACTCTCTGACCACCCTTATCACGTAAACCACCATCTGAATTCAACCACGAGTTATAACTTGTCTTCTCTTCACCATTCTTATTCGACTCTCGTTTTCCTTTGTTTGTTCTTGTGTTATTTGCAGCAGCCCTTGTAAATTGTTTCTTCTTGGTCCTACGCCTGGGGGTGGATTTCCAACTCTTACTTGTCCTTCCCGAAACCTTGTCAAACACAAGTGAAAGTGCTGACTGCCCCAGAGGGACAGCTAATGCCATGATAAAAGCATTTGGTCCGGTTCCAAGCAGCAATGATATGGCAATGGCTGGTAACATCCAGCCAAAAGCTCTAAATACCTGTATGTAGAAATCTTTAAGTACCTTACCATATTCATCTGAAAGAGTGAAACCCAAATCCACATCATATCATGAAGAAAATGTGATATGTAAACAAACGAAACCTAAACTTTATAATGAATTAAACAATATGCCTAATACAACTATTCTTATACTTTTAAGTTTTAACTACTTCAAATACATCAGAAATTATTGGGATTTCTCATCATAGTTTCCTTCTTTCATTGTTCATGTGCATCAATGCTTCTTTTTCCCCCAAGTACAAAAACATCAGAGGTTCTTTTTTATTCTTACATTTTTGGCTGGACAATATAGTTTAATTGGTTATTATAAACAGCCCTAAAATTCACTACTATGTGACCAGTGTTTGCACCATGTTGCTCGAGCTTTCTTTTCTTAAAGAAGCCATTGCCTGGCACTCATGTCCGACACATAAATATTAGGATATGACCTCCAAATACATGGAAAACCTTAAAAGGAGTCCAATTATACCCTTATCCGACACTCACGCAAATCCGAGTGACATAAGTTTGCGATGTGATACTACCGATTGGGGCTATAAATGAGACAGACAGATCATAAGCTACTCGAGTTCTACTCGGTCAAAATTTGATTCGAATGGACTCGACTCGAGTTCTTAATGAGCTGAAGTGAGCTACATAATACCCGACTCAAAAAACTCGTAGCAACTCGAAAAATAATAATAATTAAATTTTAACTTCTTAAATTAAATTATTAATAGGCTTAATCCCCAAATAAGTGCCCAAACTATATCTTTTACCCAAATTGGTACATACAATACTTTTTGGCCCACCCAGGTGCCTAACGTTACAAATGTGACCAATTTAGGTGTCCGGGACGTAACGGCTATTAATTTTCTCTGTTAAGCGACACGTGTCACAATATGGTAATTTTAAAATTTATATATTTTTAAAAAATATTATTATATTTTTTAAAAACCTATATTCTTTTAAATTACAAAAAACCCTCAAAATCCCCAAATCCTAACACTAACCCCCCGTCGCGGCCTTTTTCAGCCACGACCACCGCCGCCAACGTAGTCTATGCCATCATCGTAGTTATATGTCATCGTAGTTGTCGCCGATTGGTCATCGAGATCGCGTGAGATCGTGATTTTCATCCTAGAGTATGCGGGGTTTGAAACGTTGATTCGACATCGATCGACAGTCGATCGATCACGATTTCATAGGGGTTATGGTCACCAGTGGGAGGTGATGTCGGGTTGAGCTTTGTCGACGGCAAAGGGCTACGGGCGACGTGGGTTTAAGGGTTGAAATGAAGGTTTTCAAAGTTTTGAGGTTATTTCAAAATTTATATGTTTTCTTTTTTAAAAAATATATAATTTTTTTAATTTAAAAAAAATCTAAAATTATAATATTGTGACACGTGTCACTTAACAGAGAAATTAACACCGTTGATGGCTCGGACACCTAAGTGGTAACGTTTGTAATGTTAGGCACCTGCATCGGCAAAAAAATATTGTAGGCACCTATTCGGGAAAAAGGATATAGTTTGGGCACTTATTCGGGTATTAAGCCCTATTAATAATATTAACATTCATTTATTGTTCTTAAAAAATTGCATTATAAGATTTTCATGTACTTAAGGTTTAAGTTCAAGCTTGAACCGAGTTCGAGTTCGAACTTGAACTAAGTCTGAGAATGTTTCGAGTTCAAGTTTTTTCGAGCTTTAGTCAAGTTTCAATTTTTTATTTTGAGTTTGAGTCGAACATGACAAGTTTAAGCTCAGAGCTTTCGAATCGGGTTGAACTCAGCTTTGATCTTTTCAAGTCAAATCAAGCTTAACAATACTCGATTTCGACTCGTCTCATTTATAGTCCTACTACCACCGATGATGCAAAATCGGTGAGCTTTTTCTTCATAAACTACATCCATTACATGTATGCTATGGAGACAGACACATAACCATGCAAGAATATCACCATTTCCCATAACTCCCCCAAATTGTTTTTGCAACAATTAGAAAAATCTTATTTTTGCAGCCCCCTTCTAAGATAACTTTCAATTAGTGTAGAATCGTCAGAAGCATAGAATTAAAAGTATGGCAAAGCAACTCCACTATCTTCTAACCAATAATTCATGCTTTCCTCAAGGCTAAACCCTAGTTTTTTTCTCTCAATCAAATGCTTCCCAAATTCACATCATTCCCCAACACCAAAATATTGACCCAAATAATTTATTTTATCAGCAACCCAAAAAAAGCTTAATTATAGAAAATAAAATCAGTTACCTTAAAAACCCAGAATTCATCATCCTCAAATAAAAAAAGCTTAATTATAGAAAATAAAATCAGTTACCTTAAAAACCCAGAATTCATCATCCTCATCTAATTCCCAGACATCATCGTAATCATCGAAATCAGACCACCATATCCTCTGCTTCGCTCCGCTGGAGAACTCGAACTCATCCTCATCGTCTTCGTCGTTGGAGTTTTGAGGATCGAATCTGGACCGTCCATCTGTGCGAGGGAAACCAGTGGAATTGCAGCGTAGTATGTTGTTAGTGGTGGAGGTAATCGCTAAGGATTTGTTAAGGTTGAGAAGAGGTAGTGAAGTGAGAGGTGGAGATGGAAGCAGAAGAAAGTGGTGAAGCTGAGTCGCCATTGAGTTGAGAATAAATTCATTTATTAATTAATTTTTATAGGTTATTATTAATTAGGTATAATGCTTAAATAGTCCTCCAAGTATGAAAGATCACAAAATGATCACCTACCTAAAAATTAGGGTAAACTCTCTATTTGGTCACCCAACTATTCTCACGTTTCTGTTTTGATCACTTGATTATTTAATTAAAATCATATTTAATGTTATATTTTATTTTTACACTTTCTTTTGCTTTGCATTTGAAATTACTAATTTTAGAAGGTTGCAAAATCTTGAAGTTTGATCGTATTAAATTTTTGGCTTATATTACAAACAAGTATATAAAATATATCATTGTTTTCATTTAAGTATCTAAAGTATTTTTTTGGTCAAAGTAAATGTCTAAAGTTATCTTTTTGGTCAAAATAGGTATAATATATTTGGTCAAGATATGTTACTAAAGTATCCAGTCTTTTTCATCTAAGTTCTAAAAAAGTTGACACGAGACATTATTTAAAATACTTTAGGTAGTTAGATAAAAAATTGAATACTTTAGTATTTATTTTGTCAAAAAAATACTTTAGATACTATTTTGATAAAAAAAAATAACTTTAAATATATATTTTGACCAAAAAATATTTTGTTCTTTCTTCCTAAGTCTTGCTCCTATGTTCCAGGACCCTTTTGTATGGGTGCGCCTTACGCCTTTTAAAACTACGAGTACGTCTTACTTTTTTTTTAAAAAAATTATATTTCATATTGATAAAACTTAATATTATCTTATTTCTATTAAGAAAATCTAAGCATGTATGATTTCTCTATGTAACATATCAATGACAACACCAATCAAACAAAATCAATCCTTATTTCTATTAAATTCTTCAAAATAAATATATTGTATTATAACTTGATAGTATTCACATCTTATATCACATGTCTAGTAAGATAATAATAAGTACATAAGATTCTTAGTGACACACGTAATTGTAGGACCAAAGGGTTAAGAACAACAAGGATTGTTTATTGATTTGATAATAGAATACATGAAAAGGATGGACTTTTGTTGGGTCAGCGCATTGAAATTTTCGTATTGTCCTTGATTTTAAGAAATAATTCACGTCGTAACGTCGACGGCATCCACAGCCGTGACTGGACGGTGACCGCAACCGCAATTTAATACCACGGCGTCACCATCCGAGTCCACACCTCAAGTTTCTGTTACAGTCTGCATTTCTGCCATGGGTATTACTCACTCTCGGAACACCACACGTCCCTGATTTTGACAGCCCTCCCTCAGTGTTTTCCCCAGTTCTTTGTAGCTAATGGCTTTTAGTTTGATAGCCTCGGCGTCGTCAACCAGCGTTGAGCTGACCAACAATGCGCATATCCATAGTGTCATCATCGTCATCTTCTCCCTCTCCATGCTCGTTTGCTTCTGCTCTCTGTGTTTGTTTTCCCAGAAAAAAGGTTATGATTTTGCTGACTCAAAGATTAGTATCAAATTATGATGTTTTGTTTTAAAGAAGGGAAACCCAATTTGATACTATCATTGAATCCCTGTTTGCGCTTGTGTTGGAGAGAAGAGATCGGGGAGAGCTTGTATACTTGTTTACCAATTCCAAATTTAGTATGGTTTTTACCTAATATTGTGGAATTTTGGACAACGGTTTGGCTATTTATTAAAATGTCGAAATCTTGAGCAATGTGTTCTTTTCGGACAATGTTTATCATTTCTAAAAATATGAAAATCTCATGTTATTCGGACAATAACGTTTAACTATTATTTATAAGGTTAAAATACACGAATGGTTTCTGACTATAAGATATTGCTTTGTTGAGTCTTCCGTCTATTAAAAATTATAAGATGATCCCCAACTGGGAGTTGCTTTGTTGAGTCCCTCAACTAGTAAAAGTTATAAAATGGTCACCCGACTATTCATTATGTTCCAAACACATTCTTTTCGGTTAAAAAAATAACGGTCGCCTGAGTTGGATGTTAACACGTTGACTGTGACATGATAGTCATTTGAGATTATGAGATCAAATTTTATTATATCTCAGTTGGCAGGTTAACGTCTAGTTCAGACTGTCGATAATTTTTTTAACGAAAAGGAAAAGTTTGAAATATAATGAATAGTGAGGTGATCATTTTATAATTTTTAATAATCGAGGGACTCAACAAAGTAACTTCCTATAGTCAGATATTTTGTAATTTTTAATAATCAAATGTCTCGATAAAGCATTATCTTATAGTTAATGGACCATTATGTATTTTACCCTATTTATAAATATGATTTTTGCGCTGCGTAAATGGATATCATTTACGATTTGAGTAATGGAGGAATTAAAATGTATGAAAAAAATTAAGGATAAATATATATTTTAGTATTTGAATTTAATTTTAATGTTTGATTTAAGAGTTAATTGTATCATATGTTTCAAATTATAAATTTCATTTTAAATTAGCCTTTGAACTTTTAAATATTTCAATTTCATCCCCAAACTATGCTCTCATTTTAAATTAGTTCTTAAACTCTTTGATATTCTAATTCCATCCCTATACTATATCCCTCTTTCTAAATTGGTCCCTAAACTTTTAAATATTCTAATTTCATCCTCAAATTCATCCAAATATGTAATTAGTTTCAACCAGAGTTTAACCTAAAAATTATTTTTTTCAAACATATAATAATATAACATGACATAACGATTTTATTACAAGGGTTGTAATTAGTATATACGTATAATTTAGGATAGAATTGGAATGTTCAAAAGGTTTGGGGAAAATTTAGAATGAATGTCAAAGTTTAAGAATGAAATTGAAACATTTAAAAGTTAAGGAACCAATTTAAAATAAGGGTCATACTTTAAATACATGTGATGCAAGTAACTCTTGATTTTATTATGTAATTTTATTTTGTTAAATTAGATAGTTCATTTTTTTTTGGGTCAGACTGATATTTTAATTTGATTTTGTTGATAGGAACAAATGGATTATATTAGTCATAGACGGTTCACCTCTTCTAGTTTGGATGTCATTAAATCCTTAAACCTGAAATTACTATAATTATCAACATAACGATTATTATGGTTTGACATAATGAAATGTTGCCTTTAAGCGAACAATTATAAAGGTTATGCTTGAACATGACAAGAATCATGTAGTGAGATGTTAGTGATTAAAATAAAATTTATCTCTCATTATCATAAGAGAGATATCTCAAGCCCCCTCAATGATTGAGAATGCAAAATGAATGGTCGTATTCAGATGAGTTGATAGAGATCAATGTTGTTTGTTTAGTCAATTCAATTGGGTATCGAGAAACTAAAGATAGAACGACATATGGTTTCTATTTTCCATACGTTATTTTCTTTTAAGACATCGTGAGATAAAAGATTATGACATAAGTTGTGTTAAGGTAGCTTTAACTTGGGTAGTCATAATATATTGTTAGAGATCACTTATGACTTGTAGGATCAAATGTGATTTTATCTATTACCAACATTAATTGAACATATAGAGTCACACATTGAGAATGAATAAGAATTGTTGTGGTTTTTACTCTCAATAATAATTTAAGATAATGAGATTATTTTAAATTATATTTTAAAAGGTTATTTATCATTCCAATTTAAAAGAATAAATTCATATTCTTTTGATATAATATTTTATTTATTATTATTTCTTTATTTGATTCGGAAATAATATTAAATAATATTGTTAAATAACCTGTTAATTAAGTTTTGGTACAGAAAGGAAGCATCGAAAAAAGCCAGAGACAACACAGAAAGATCAAATTTTTAAGGATCATTGATATGATAATCTGTTAAATAACCTGTTAAATAACGTAGTTAGTATGATATACATGATATCTTAAGATTATTAATGGGAGATTTTAAATTTTCTACTTCGTATTGATCCGATAAAGATTCTTTTTTAATACTTTCTCTTGGTCTTGGTCGAGAGATTTTTAATTAATTCCTAATGTTGATGTCAGACGTACGATCATAATTATTACTGTAACACCCCCAACCCGTATCCGACCCGGATACGAGTCCGAAGTGTCACATTGACTTTTCAAACCTTGACTCTTAAGAAAAATCCTGGGAAATTTAAAACTTTATTTAAAACAAAATACAGACTTTATCATAGTGCTCGTACTTAATGACTTATTACATGCCAACACTTTATACATAACCAAAAACATACTTTGTCAAATATTTCTGATCTGATCTTTTGGTAAGGAAAACTGACCTGTCTTGCTCCGCATCTCTCCTTACTCTTCTCGAAACCTACGTGTGAAACAATCACACGCTAAGTCGAAGACTTAGTGAGGCATAACAACTTAATGCACTTTAAAACCTATATTGATACATGCATGTTCTGTTCTATCATGTTACAGCAACTTCATGCATTTTTCATATCGTATAAAATCATATAAGATTAATTGCAGTAAATACATGCATACACATAGTTCATCATTAACAGTTTATCATATAATCACATACTATTTCAATCAAACACTATACACACACAACATCATATCATTTCTATAGCATTTATCATACCACTAACTTATATTTGTTCATATTTCTGGATTAGCCCATGTATATATGTGAGAACTATCGATATGTGAGTCTATAGAGGTTGTGCACTATGCTGTCACCACAGCTCGTATAAATGCACCGAAGTGCCCGTAGAATTGCACCGAAGTGCCCGTAGAATTGCACCGTAGTGCCATATAATGATGTCCATAAGGACCACGTAGAATTCCTTAAGAATCATATACATATGCTAGGGATCAAGTATGTGTCTTTCGAGACTTCACACATGTTCCAAAGAATATACATATGTCCTAAAGAACCGAATAGACCCTCGACTCTTGGCATGCCAACTATACCCCTAGCTCTCATGACACATAACATGGGCGTTATCATTTATTTCATTTCAAATATTCACATAAACTTGTAATTCACTTTCACATATCACGTATCACATAGCTTCTTTTCATATGATCACATAGTCCCGTAGTTCACTTGCACGTAGATCATTTCCATATAATTCACATGTCACATATGTCATGTTTTCATATAATTTCTATCATTTCTCACCCAATCACCTTTATTCATATAAACATACTTATCATATCTTGTTCACATAAGATCATATACTTCATATAATATATCGAAACACCTAGAACACTTTCACGTAGCTTATAGTCATAAGTCTTATCTCATAACCTATACTTGTTTTCACATATATATATATTTCATAGCATTTCTTATACCATCACATAATTCCTTTAACATACATAACATATCATGTAACATTATAATAGCAATACTTATAAGTCATATTGCTTATATCTTAATCTTATGCCTTCTCTTAAACATATATATATATATATTCACATGTTCAGGTAATTCACCATTTCATCACATAATTGTGTATTCATATAACTCATTTCATTTCATTTCATATCTATCTATATATATCTATATCCTCAAGATTATCCTAATATAAATCATATAGCACTCTTATATTTCGTATTCATCTAGGGCAGACTTATAAACATATCTCACTTCTATTATTTCTATATATATAATCTAATCTGTTACTTAATTCAATTTCATATCACTCTTATAATCTTCTCATATAACTTCACAAATTTCTATCATTCAACCTCTGTGTTATAGTTTTATTTAAACCTATGAATCTTTCCCATCTAGCTTATCTTATACGTTCATCTTATCATTTATGTTCAAATCCCCTAGTTAGTGTACTATTTTCACTTCATCCTATAGATCAATATTATCCAGCTTATTTCACTTATCATATAATAATATAATTATATTTTACTATGATCACATAGTTTATATCTCATACTTTGCTTTCTCATGTTCACCTATATCATGTCATATGGCTCATATCTTTCTCATGCAGTCACATAGTTCAGTTTCACATATGTCTATATATACATTATATAGCACATACTTCTCATAACATTACATTCAAAAGCATGTCAACACATATATTCATGCATACATACAATTCATGTCATTCATATACGTATAATCATATATTCATGCATTCTAACATAGGAAATAGACTTGTCACAAGTCTTGTTTCCATTTAGCACCATAAACTAACTAATATGCACTCACCTGGCCTCACTAGCCAATTCCAATCTCTTATCTTTCCCTTGATCGATCTTACTTGCCAAACGTTCCGGAATTGCTTTATGCGTAGAATCTACATAAATGTACATTTCGAGACCATCATTAGGTACCTACACCTTGTAATTGGATACTAGCAACTTAAACTAACTTATTAAACCCATATTCCCAATTTTCCTTTAGGGGGAATCGGTTCCCCCCTATGGGGGTATCGGTTCCCCCATGACATACTGGAAATTCTTGTTCGTTTGAAGGGGTATCGGTTCCCCTTGAATGGGTACCGATTCCCCTTGCCCAGAAATCATATTTTGAGCTCGAAAATCCTTCATTTTCAGCTCAACACATCATACTTCATTCCCTTTAATATTCTTAACTTTCATACACATACTTAAACTCATTTCTACTCCATAATCACTTCTTTAAACTCAAAATTCTATCTTCCATATAATATTCAAAAATCATACCAAATTTTCAATGTGTTCTAATTCCCATTATATCACTTCATATCTCTTAATTTAATCCTTGACAAGTCAAATTCAACTTCACAATCTATTAACTCCTTCCATATCAAAAATTCACTTAAAAACTCATTTTTCTTAATTTCTCATAACTTGCTAATCTTTGAGGTTTAAGCCACTTAAAGCTTTCCTTAATCTTTCTTAATATCCCAAGAATCAAAACAAGCTTTAAAACGAAAGAATTAACCAACTAAAGACCCACTTACCTTATACCAAACTTCACGGTTGAGAGGAGGAAGAAGACTGAAGAATGCTCTGGACTCTTCTTCCTCCGTGCTTATTACCCTTTAAAAAAAATTATAAAAAATCTTTCTGGTCAAATGACCATAATACCCTTAATTTCCTTTAATAAATACCAAATAACCTTCAATATATATATATTCAAATAATCATTGAATTCTTTCATTCTTCTACTTTAGTCACCAAATTCTGAAACTTTACAATTTGGTCACTAACCCGATATTGCGGATGTTACAAATCTCCCCTCCTTTTAAGAAAATTCGTCATTGAATTTTTTTTTCACTGAACATCTTAGTAAGAACATATCTTCAAATGTTCTTATGTTGCTTCCTTTACTTATTCTTTCTTGTCATCATGAGAAACTTACTTTTCAATCCTTAAGTTCCAACTATCTTTTTTTTTCCGTATATACATTCCTCTTCTGTTGCTTATCATATAACCAATAGCATCAGTTCTTATCACTCAAAATCCTTAATCAATCAAATTCTTTATCAATCTTTAATTACCTTATAACCATACCAAACTTGTATTTCGTCATCATTTGACCAAAACACAACTTTAAATCTTCTTCAATGTGATTAAATCTATACTTTAAGGAGTCAAACAATATTTTCACATCACTTTGTACACTTGTCTTATTTCTATATCAAAATTGTCCTCGGTACTTCCATAGTCATCGTATCTGATCCTTTAAATCAATCCCTTTCATTCCTTTATTCCTTATACATAAATCATATATTTCCTTTCATGTTCACATACTCTTGTCTTATTACTTATACTCATCTTTATGTACCAATCTTCATTGCATCCTCATTACTTTAATAACCCATTTCTTATACATAACTTCATTCTTTATCATTCTTATACTTGTATTTTTCTTCCTGAAGGTTCCATGCAAATACTTATCTCAGTTTCTACATCATAGCTATCTGCTCAGAGTATACAACCATATTCAAATTCACATCATAATCAATTAACTCAACTTTATCTTTTCCTTCAATCTTATTATTCTATCCCTTTTACTCTGACAGCTAGTCAATAATATATGTTCAATCTAGGGTACAAACCCTAATCAACCAACACATACATCCTGTCAAATCGAAATTATCTTAAAAATTCACTTACTCAACTTATCAATTTCACCTCTATTCTCATATATCCCGAAATTTCTTTTATTCATACTCAACATTCTGACTTCCTGTGTCCTATAATCTGATTATCGATATACATATTCTCAAACTCTTCTTATCAATCCTCAGCGTTATTTAAATATACCAATTCTTACTTCCTTTTTCCTTTACTATACCACATTACTATGATCCAAATATGCAACTGTATCCAGATCCATTGCAGATCTGGTTATTATATCCAGAAAATATCTTATAATCTTATAATTCCAGTACATTTTTATCACATACTCTAGGTAGCCAATGCTAACTCTTTCCATCTTAATTGCAAACCCTTATCATAAACATACTCTTGTTTATGCGCAATATTATCACTTCGTTCCAAACTCATAAGCTCTGACATATACATCTTATACGCTTGTCACTGATGCACTTATCCTTGAGTTCTTCTATACGTAATCATCATGTCATTAGATCTTTTTAACATTCTTATGGTGACACCCGTTCACCATATTCTATCTTATTCACATAATAGCAAAACTACTCTACATCGTTTTTCCGATTCCAAACGATGAAAATTTTCTATCATTATTCCGATATGATTTAAGCTTTCGGAAATCAACTTTTGATTTTACTAGGCATTTCCTGAGGTGTCCGCTCTTCATCCTGCCTGGCCAGGGCAAGTGAATAGCTATCACCATCAGGAATATCACCTTTCACTTACTTCAAAATTATCACGATCGGATTTCTACTGTATTAAACTATTCTTATTTTATTAGCAAGACAACGTATTCCTTACACTATCATATCAGAAATTTTTCAATCTATGTTGGCATGTACACCTTTTATGACACTTTGGACTTCGGTTTATGCCGAGAATCGGCTAAAACATGGCTCTGATACCATTAAATGTAACACCCCCAACCCGTATCCGACCCGGATACGAGTCCGAAGTGTCACATTGACTTTTCAAACCTTGACTCTTAAGAAAAATCCCGGGAAATTTAAAACTTTATTTAAAACAAAATACAGACTTTATCATAGTGCTCGTACTTAATGACTTATTACATGCCAACACTTTATACATAACCAAAAACATACTTTGTCAAATATTTCTGATCTGATCTTTTGGTAAGGAAAACTGACCTGTCTTGCTCCGCATCTCTCCTTTCTCTTCTCGAAACCTACGTGTGAAACAATCACACGCTATGTCGAAGACTTAGTGAGGCATAACAACTTAATGCACTTTAAAACCTATATTGATACATGCATGTTCTGTTCTATCATGTTACAGCAACTTCATGCATTTTTCATATCATATAAAATCATATAAGATTAATTGCAGTAAATACATGCATACACATAGTTCATCATTAGCAGTTTATCATATAATCACATACTATTTCAATCAAACACTATACACACACAACATCATATCATTTCTATAGCATTTATCATACCACTAACTTATATTTGTTCATATTTCTGGATTAGCCCATGTATATATGTGAGAACTATCGATATGTGAGTCTATAGAGGTTGTGCACTATGCTGTCACCACAGCTCGTATAAATGCACCGAAGTGCCCGTAGAATTGCACCGAAGTGCCCGTAGAATTGCACCGTAGTGCCATATAATGATGTCCATAAGGACCACGTAGAATTCCTTAAGAATCATATACATATGCTAGGGATCAAGTATGTGTCTTTCGAGACTTCACACATGTTCCAAAGAATATACATATGTCCTAAAGAACCGAATAGACCCTCGACTCTTGGCATGCCAACTATACCCCTAGCTCTCATGACACATAACATGGGCGTTATCATTTATTTCATTTCAAATATTCACATAAACTTGTAATTCACTTTCACATATCACGTATCACATAACTTCTTTTCATATGATCACATAGTCCCGTAGTTCACTTGCACGTAGATCATTTCCATATAATTCACATGTCACATATGTCATGTTTTCATATAATTTCTATCATTTCTCACCCAATCACCTTTATTCATATAAACATACTTATCATATCTTGTTCACATAAGATCATATACTTCATATAATATATCGAAACACCTAGAACACTTTCACGTAGCTTATAGTCATAAGTCTTATCTCATAACCTATACTTGTTTTCACATATATATATATTTCATAGCATTTCTTATACCATCACATAATTCCTTTAACATACATAACATATCATGTAACATTATAATAGCAATACTTATAAGTCATATTGCTTATATCTTAATCTTATGCCTTCTCTTAAACATATATATATATATATTCACATGTTCAGGTAATTCACCATTTCATCACATAATTGTGTATTCATATAACTCATTTCATTTCATTTCATATCTATCTATATATCTATATCCTCAAGATTATCCTAATATAAATCATATAGCACTCTTATATTTCGTATTCATCTAGGGCAGACTTATAAACATATCTCACTTCTATTATTTCTATATATAATCTAATCTGTTACTTAATTCAATTTCATATCACTCTTATAATCTTCTCATATAACTTCACAAATTTCTATCATTCAACCCCTGTGTTATAGTTTTATTTAAACCTATGAATCTTTCCCATCTAGCTTATCTTATACGTTCATCTTATCATTTATGTTCAAATCCCCTAGTTAGTGTACTATTTTCACTTCATCCTATAGATCAATATTATCCAGCTTATTTCACTTATCATATAATAATATAATTATATTTTACTATGATCACATAGTTTATATCTCATACTTTGCTTTCTCATGTTCACCTATATCATGTCATATGGCTCATATCTTTCTCATGCAGTCACATAGTTCAGTTTCACATATGTCTATATATATACATTATATAGCACATACTTCTCATAACATTACATTCAAAAGCATGTCAACACATATATTCATGCATACATACAATTCATGTCATTCATATACGTATAATCATATATTCATGCATTCTAACATAGGAAATAGACTTGTCACAAGTCTTGTTTCCATTTAGCACCATAAACTAACTAATATGCACTCACCTGGCCTCACTAGCCAATTCCAATCTCTTATCTTTCCCTTGATCGATCTTACTTGCCAAACGTTCCGGAATTGCTTTATGCGTAGAATCTACATAAATGTACATTTCGAGACCATCATTAGGTACCTACACCTTGTAATTGGATACTAGCAACTTAAACTAACTTATTAAACCCATATTCCCAATTTTCCTTTAGGGGGAATCGGTTCCCCCCTATGGGGGTATCGGTTCCCCCATGACATACTGGAAATTCTTGTTCGTTTGAAGGGGTATCGGTTCCCCTTGAATGGGTACCGATTCCCCTTGCCCAGAAATCATATTTTGAGCTCGAAAATCCTTCATTTTCAGCTCAACACATCATACTTCATTCCCTTTAATATTCCTAACTTTCATACACATACTTAAACTCATTTCTACTCCATAATCACTTCTTTAAACTCAAAATTCTATCTTCCATATAAGATTCAAAAATCATACCAAATTTTCAATGTGTTCTAATTCTCATTCTATCACTTCATATCTCTTAATTTAATCCTTGACAAGTCAAATTCAACTTCACAATCTATTAACTCCTTCCATATCAAAAATTCACTTAAAAACTCATTTTTCTTAATTTCTCATAACTTGTTAATCTTTGAGGTTTAAGCCACTTAAAGCTTTCCTTAATCTTTCTTAATATCCCAAGAATCAAAACAAGCTTTAAAACGAAAGAATTAACCAACTAAAGACCCACTTACCTTATACCAAACTTCACGGTTGAGAGGAGGAAGAAGACTGAAGAATGCTCTGGACTCTTCTTCCTCCGTGCTTATTACCCTTTAAAAAAAATTATAAAAAATCTTTCTGGTCAAATGACCATAATACCCTTAATTTCCTTTAATAAATACCAAATAACCTTCAATATATATATATATTCAAATAATCATTGAATTCTTTCATTCTTCTACTTTAGTCACCAAATTCTGAAACTTTACAATTTGGTCACTAACCCGGTATTGCGGATGTTACAATTACTCCTAGATTTCATAGAAAACGACGGAGTATAACTTTTCTTTAATATACAGGAAAGGAGCTCACCATGTAGTGGTAGACCACTCTCAAGAATTTCACCTTGAAGAGTGCAATGTTTTCACCATGGTTTTATGGTACGAGATTCTAAATTACCTCAATTGATTCAACAAAATCCAGATGCTTATCCTAAATATACATCGCAGGGTAATCAACTAAAGAGGATTGGAAAGCTAATGGCAACGATCCTAAGTTGAAGAAGACATTGCTTCAGTATTTTTCACAGTTCAACCATATGAAGGCATTCTGATATTGATGCTGCAACAATGACAAGGATGAATAGTTTTCTATGTCGAAAGGGTCTTACGAGCAGTTAATTGGAGAATGCTCTACATGTCAAAAGGTATAAATACATCAATGCAGCTTGTCATGGGTTGTTACAACCATTTGACATTGAACGCTCACGCTCTGACATCATTCATGGTGCTCAAATTCTGAACCTTAATGAATAACAACAATTCCTTTACCACCATTTTAATCCATTGAAAGGTATCAAAATTATAAGTAGTAACTGATCCTAATGTAAATTAGGAGTTTTATTTTCTGTTTACTTCTTATGTGGATATGTTAAAGTAGTTTAGATTAGATCAAATTCTATCCTAAGTTTTAGATAATAGTTGTAAAGCTATAAGAGTCCTAACCTAGGTACACTTCTTGTATTATGGTCTTTAAAGGACTCTTATTCTTTTTGAGAATGAATGAGATTTACTGAAGAAAAAAGCTATTTCTTATCAGTTTCCACATGGGTATGAATTTAGGATTCTTGATATGTTCCTCAAATCCTGTTGAGATGACCAATCCCACAGACTGAAAATAATTCAACCAATAATCACACACCATAAATTGAATGGTCATAATTGTATTCAATGGTCTCAATCTGTCAAGCACTACATCACCAAAAGGGGTAAAGAAGATTACCTCACTGAAGAGATGGTTACCCCAGACTCTAAAAATGCATGCTACAGAACATGGTTAAGTGAGAATCATTTGATTATATCATGATTGATTAACTACATTATTTGTAACATTAGTGAGAATTTTCTCATCTGTGTAACAACAGTCGAGATTTGGAAGGTTGTTAAGAAAACTTATTCCAGTTCATACAATATTGCTAAGTTATTTGCCATTGAAAGTAAGGTAAATGCCCTTAGACAAGAGGAGATGACTGTTACTTCTTATTGTAACACTCTTTTGAGGTATTGACAACATGTAGATATGTATGCAAATAATAATTGGTGTTTCAGTTTTTATTTAGGCTCAATAGAGATCTGGATGAGGTTAAAGGATGAATTCTCAACATTAAACCTCTTCCAGCCCTGAGAGAGAGCTTTGCTATAGTTAGAAGAGAAGAAAGCAGCTGGGTTGTGATGCTTCCTGTCCTTTCCATGTCTGAAAGTTCTGCCCTGCAGCCCCAAAACAAAGGAAATACAAACCCCGGTGTGTTCACTGCAAAAGGGTGGGGCATGTTAGAGATCAATGTTGGAAAGTCCATGGAAGCCTAATCAATACAAGGGCAGAGAGAATCACAATCTCATCTAGTCACTACTGAAGGGTTTGACAGCTTCACCAATGACTATTTGAGGATCTTCAAAGGATGTTTGGACAGTTGAAGGCACCTGGCACATCTGGTAACCCCAGTCCTACCCTACCAGCTTATGAAGGTGGTTTTTTCTTTGCTGTCATGGTTGCTAGTCAGGATTTACAAGCATGGATAATAGACTCTGGAGCCTATGATCATATGACTGGAAACAAGGGTCTTTTTTAAACTCTTCAGACTACTTCTTCTTAGTCTTCTATAAAAACGGTTGATGCATCCCTTCCCCCAATTGCAGGCAGTTGCTCTATTAAGAATTTAAGATCAATGGGATATAGTTTTACACTATGTTCTTTATGTTCCAAATTTAGCATACAATCTTCTCCCATTTAGTAAATTATCTCAAGATCTAAATTGTGTTACTAAATTTGGTTCTAAATGTTGTGAATTACATGCAATGGTGGCTCGAGGAAGGTGATTGGCAATGCTAACCTTTATTGTGGGCTCTTTCTTCTTCATGAACAGAAGATTAGTTCTAGTCAATCTCTTTTAGAACATGTTCTAGCTTTTGTTTCAAATAAATTCAATGAAGTTATGCTTTGGCATTTTAGATTTGGACATCCAAACTTTTAATACCTTACAAAATTGTTTCCAGACTTGTTTATTAATAAAAAGTCACAATTTTTCCGTTGTGGTAAGTATCAATTAGCCAAACATACAAAGAACACTTACTTGTCATCTCCTTATAAACCTTTTAAACCCTTCTCTCTTATACACATTGATATTTGGGGTCCTTCTAAAGTGAAAAACATTAATGGTTGTAGATGATTTATATCATTCATAGATGACCACACTATAACCATATGGACTTTTTTTATGAAAAAAAAAACTAAAATTGAACATATATTTAAAAGGTTCCACACAGATAGAAACTCAATTTCATAGCAGCATTTAGATCTTGCACTCTGATAATGGGGGAGAGTACTTCACTAAAACCATAAGATCCTATCTTCAAGAAAAGGGCATTATCCAACTTAGTTCTTGTGTAGATACCCCTCAATAAAATAGGCGGGCTAAAAGAAAGAATCGACAAAATCTCTTAACAGCAACCTACTTGATCAATAGGATGCCTAGTGAATTCTTGAACTTTCAAACTCCTAAGTTTGTCTTTCTTCAAAGGTATCCTGATTTTCAATAGATGTCATCTAGTCTTTTGAAAATCTTTGGTTGCACTGTTTTTATCCACAATTATAGTCCCTCTCGGTCTAAGTTAGATCCTAGGACCATTAAATGCATATTTTGAGGTTATTCTTCACTTAATAAGGTTTACAAACGTTTCTCTCCTACTATTAAAAGAACCTATATTTCTATGTATGTAACTTTTTTTTAATAGGAACCCTACTTTTCCAAGACTGGAATTTAAAGGGAGACTTTTTGTGGATTCTGGCCTTCATCAGCTTTACAGCAACACTTACTGCAGCAGCCTTTGTTTCCATCAACAGCACTAGAAAATTCTATGCATTTGATCCCTATACCATTAACAGAACCAGCACCTCTACCAGCTCCATATCCATCCCTACATAAACTGCCATAACCTCACCAAATCCTAAAACAACTCAAATAGATCCTCGCTTAGTCCCTCCACAAAGCGAGAGGAAAAAGCTTCATGTCTACAAAAGAAGGAAGAAACCTGTTCTAGAGGCCATCATATAGTCTGACTCTTGCTAAGAACCATCACCTAGTCCAATTGCCTCTTCATTCTTCAAAAATGGAAGGTGTTGTAGGTAATGAGTTGTCTCAGGCTGTTATTCCCAATTGAGATAATATTGAATTGCCTATTGATAAAAGAAAATGGGTAAGACAGTGCACAAAACACCCTATACAAAAGTTTATGGCTTATGGAAATTTGATACCTTCTTTTAGAGTGTGTACATCTAGTATGGACGAAATATAGATTCTAGCAACCATAAAGAAGCTCTTGAGAATCCCAAATAGAGGAAAGCAATGGAGGAAGAGACTGAAGCACTGGAAAAGAATGGGACTTAGACTATAATTGATTTGCAACAAGAAAAGAAGCGTGTAGGGTGTAAGTCGGTATTTACAGTTAACTCAGATGGTAGAATTGAGAGGTATAAAGCAAGGTTTGTGGCAAATAGCTTTACACAGACATACGGGATTAACTACAATGAAACCTTTGCTACGATTGCCAAACTCAATACAATGAGAGTTCTTAGTCTTGCTATAAATGAAGATTGGGACTTTACCAACTAGACATCAAGAATGCAGCTAGGAAGAATAATTTTGTATGAAGGTTCTTTCATGGAGGAAGGGACAGTTAAAGAAACAAGAAGTTTGCAAGCTGAAAAAATCCATTTATGGGATAAAACAATTACCAAGGGCCTGGTTTGAGAGATTTACTAAGTTGATTGTAAGAAATGGTTACAAACAAAAGAGATCACACGCTATTTATTAAGGTAAACCTAAGAAAATAGGGTTATTTTAATAGTATATGTGGATGATATCATCATAACTGTAGATGATATTAATGAAATTAACAAACTGAAATAACTGTTAGGCCTTGAGCTTGAAACAAAAAATTTAGTAAGCCTAAGATATTACTTAGGCATGGAAGTAGTAAGATCAAACAAGGGGCTCGTTATAAATCAAAGAAAATATGTCTTGGATTTTCTTTCTATGGCTGAAATGTTGGGTACAAACCTGTAGATACTCCAATGAAAATAAACTTGCAGCTTCGAAAAGAGGAATTAGGAGCTCGGGTTGATAAGGAACGATTTGTTTGGGAAATTGATTTATTTGTCCCTTACAAGGCAAGACACATCTTTCTCTGTAAACATAATCAGTCAACATTTGACAGATCAAAGAGCGGACCATCTTGAGGTAGCATACAATATACTCAAGTATTTGAAAAAGACCCTGAGACATGATTTTATTCTCAGAAAACCTGAGAATAAAACAGTAAAGGTGTTTACTGATACAAGTTGGGTTGGAGAACTAACTAATAGAAGATCAATCAGTGATTATTGCTCATTTGTGTGGGATAATCTTATGACCTGGAGGAGCAAGAAGCAAACTGATGTGGCTAGAAACAGTGCTGAGGCAAATTATAGAGCATTAACACTTAGAATCTGCGAAAGAATATGGCTCAAAATATTACTAGAGAAGTTACAGCTGCACCGAGAGGAGAAGCTTGAAATCTTAAGTGGTAATCAATCTACCATTAGGATTGCCAAGAATCCAATCCACCATGATAGAACAAAACGTGCTGAACTTGATAAACACTTAATCTCAGAAGAGGTCAACGAAGGTCTGCAAAACTGATTTTTTTTCTGTTGATGTGCTCCCTCTACCAAAAGCTACCATTGATGAATTCACATCTAACCTGAGATTATACAACGCATATTCACCACCACGTGGATATGTTAAAGTAGTTTAAGATTAGATCAAAATCTATCCTAGGTTTTAGATAAGAGCTGTAAACCTGAGTCCTAACTTGTATTTTCTTTAAAAGACTCTTGTACTCATTCGAGATTGAATGAGATTTACTAAAAAACCAAACTGTTTCTTATAGTTTCCACAAAAATAAGTTAAAATTGGACTTATAACAAAGAAAACTCTTCAGCCACCAGGCTCTTGTAAGGCATACACAGACTAGGAAAAAAAAAAGGTGCGCCAAATTGTGAAAGAAGAAAAACTAGAATAAAAACGCCCTCAAAATTTGGATACCTTGTTTTCAATGTGACAATTTGGCCAGATCATGAACAACAAAATTTAATACAAAAATGTATGAGGCCTGAAATTTTAGGTATCTATATCATCATATATAGTGGCAATTACACTGGTATTATAGACCCATTCGAGAAAAAACAGGGCTCTTGTTCTGTATTCAATATGTATTTCCTATGGACAAACACCTATGTGCGCCATGGAAATATGTTGGCAGGAGAGCCTTCAAATGATATCGAATTTTTGGTTACTTCCATTCAGCTCTTGATCCTTAAAAAACATACGATACTTGGATCAATGGGGTATATCTTTAGCTACTTGCTGCTTCTCCTTCACTTTCATCACTATCATCGCTGCATTTTCATATTCAGCAAAAAAGTTTAAGATAACAATGGTTTAAAAGAAAATTTGTATAAATAAACATGAACAACGTTGCAACGACAATAATGAGTGATATGTAATATGTATATGTTAGCGGGACCTGTGCTCGGGAAACTTTGCTATGCGCCTAGCATCCAAGCCTGTGATATATTTTTGTGCAGCTTGTACATTTTCGGTACCTACAAGAATGAACCGTTTAGTGCCGAAGTTTATTCTTGCTTCTACCAACTCGGTGGAGAAGGAAAAGAGGAATAAGAAAAATTGCATCTAATTTTATTGTAAAGCTGATGCGGTTGAGGAGAAGCAGCAGCTAGCTCTTAAACATGGGATTCTACTGGAAAAATACCCTTTGTTAACTGGAAGCTGTGGAGAGCACATCTTTCTGCAGCAAGTCTAACCGGGGTGCTACCGTCCTTTAAAGATTCAGCAAGTGCAGGGCCAATTAATGACAGATGCGTTATGATACCCGATGGATTTGCCTGTAACGAGTCGACACATTTCAGGTGCTGAATATGATCCTCAAAATAAAGAAATAGGCCAGTTATGGTTTTGACATTAATAGTTGACGCATGTGTACATACTTTGGAAGCTGCTTTTATAGCAGATAATGCCCTTCTCCTTACTTCACTGGAGTCATCGCGCAATGCTGACAGTACAGATGAAAGAACATCCACAAGTGCAGTGGAGTTAAGGGGGTCTCTTTGAACTTGATAGAGTAAAAACCTCCCCAATGCCTTGGTTGAAGCTTCACGAAGTGGGAACTATTTACAAGAAAGGGTCAGAAATTGGTAAAAGCAAAAATAACGAAATAAAATCTGCTAGAAATGCAAAACCTTTTCATCTTTCAAGAAGCTTTTGAGACGGAGTAAAATAGATGGGCACTCTGGAGACATAAAAATGGTGGAAGGATTATGCCTGAGCAAGGAGGAGAACATGAGAACTGCACCATGACGGTCAGCCCAGCTTGAAGAAGAGGAAAGTTCTAGAAGTTCTTGAAGAAGGTCTGACAGCTCAAATTCTTCCATATACTGCAGTACCATTATTTAAAGAAAAGTCAGAGACAATTGAAGAAAACCAAAATAGATTCAGAATAAGCAAACTGATCAATAGCTCATAAAATATTGTACATATTATCTTCTGGCATTGTCCGTGAGAACAAATAGCAGTAAAATTAAAAGGATAAAACTTGACTAATGTTTCAATCTGTCAAGTACCTGTGATATAATACCCAGTATGCTTGAAGCAAACATTCGAACTTGGTCATCATCATGATGAATCAAATCCTTGAGAAGAGTGTAAACACGAGTCCTAGTAGCTGGGCTCACACTCTTACCAGCATGCTTTACAACACCTTTTAAAGCAGTCAATATGGCCTCCCTTACTCCAGAATCAGATGCCTGAACATTAAATATTAATAACTAATATCATCCAACTATAAGATAATGAGCCATACAGAGATCAAATGATAAAAATCACCTGCAAACTAGATAGGAGGTCACTGACTAATGGGTCAACCCTGCTACTCAATGCGCTAAGCTTACCCAGTGCGAAGGCAGCACTTGAGCGAACAGTCCTGCATTCAAACAATTGAGAAATCAAAAAGCAACAAGCAAGCCCGGAAACATGCTGACACCACATAGTAAAAAAGAAAGCAAATAAAAGGGAAGGATACAATTAACTCCAGGGAGAACTAAACACAGTAGAATTATAATAAATAAATGAATATCAGTACTGTTGAGACAACTACAGATTTCAAAAAGACCTTGTATTATCTTGCAGACACTTGATAAATGTTGTTTGCAGCTGAGGAAGAAAAGGTTTCAGTGCAATCCCACCCTTTCGGATCATGATACTCAATGTAGATAAAATAGCACTCTTGACTTGCCAAGGAAAACGATCACCTATGATTCGAATAAGTGGCCTGCAGTTATGATACAGAAAAAATGGAAAAAGAAATGCATCAGACTAAAAAACACTGAATAGCAGTCAACAACGGGAATAGTATCATGTATTTGATATTTTAACAAGTTCGGATAAGTAGGATGATGGGGCTTATTAGTATAGAAAGGCTAGGATTACACTGGTTAAAGAATGAAACCCTAGTACAAAAGTCTTCAAGACTCTTTAAGAATACATATTATGCTGAAAGTTGGTGGTTCTAAATCCTTAAACCTATTTTTTAAAAATTCATCTTTATATCAATTTTATCTTTTGTTCCATGTTTCTGCCACTGCTACTTCCATACTGCATAAAAACCAAAACATGCCTCCTTATCACTATCAGATTAGCCAAGTTGAGGTCATTATCCAGGCATAGAATATATTATTAACTTCCCTCTCTGGCCAATAGAGATATAGAAGTTAGCTACTCCAACAGAAGGATTGAATCCATGGAGACAACCTCAGTCAAAACCAGGCTTTGGTGCATCATAAGGGAACCAAGCCAGGCTGAACAGTCATCAAAACATTGTTTTGCAAACAATTTTGGCAGTTCATTTGTGCTTGACTTTCTTTGTGACATCTTTTTTAGTTATTTAAACCCGTCGGTTTCTTAGAGTGCATACCCAGTTATCGGAATGACAAATTGCTTCAGTGATTGCTCACTAGTCACTTCTATAAGTTCCCCAAGACCTAGGGCTGCCTGCTCTCTTAGTTCAGCTGAACCACTAATCAGACCCTGCAGATACAATCAGGAATAAATTATTAATTTCATATAGACCGGTCAAAGGAAAATAGGTATCAAGTAACAGGCCAAAACAAAGAATATATTTAATGGATTCACAAAGAAAGTTCCAGAGAAGACAGTTTAATTAATTGTATTCACTATTGAAACAAAAGTGAACTCAAAAAGGAAAGAATACTCAAGCTAGCAACTGCCTTGCAATATAAGCATAATTCCAACTTTCTATGATTTCAACATGCAAAAAGAACATTACATGTAAGATGCTGAAGACAAATTCTAAAGTGATTGTAGGATAGAGAACACAACACATTTGCCATATCCATTAGTGGTATTTATGATGGTAATTGTCGTAGAAATTATTTTCTCAATATTTCTTTCATCCATCCATAATATATGTGAATGAAGAAAGAAATGAGCTTGAAAGTTCCAGCCATAGAGATGATGATCAAGAAGGAATACCAGCACTAATTTACATCGAATATTTGAGAACTATTCCAACATTTTCAGGTATCAACATGAGGTGATGACAACACACATTACAGAGATGAAAAGAAGGAATACCTGAAGAAATATTGGAAGCAGTGGTTGAAGCGCTTTTGGAAGAGAGAATCCAGGAATGACAACAGGGCCTCCCTGGAAGTGGATTAAACAAAAAGCAAGAGATGTTCATATTTCTTAGTTTTCAACACAACATTCACATCTTATAAACAGCATCCGTGTGAGAACAGCAAGAACTCACCTTCTTTCTTCTGCGCTCCTTATCTCTTGCAGTAGATACAGCATCACGTACCAACTTTATATACGAAGGAAGCATCTCTTTTGGAACTGAGTTGACAACCATTGATAAAGCTTCCCATGCAACCTGTCAAACCAAACATGAGATGCAAGGTAGTGGCATGGCTATAAATGAACGACAAACAACAAGGAATAGCTCATAACATACAGCAACAGTGGCAGAATCAGTATCACTAAGCAAAATAATTAAGGTAGATATCATGTTTGGAGCTTCATCAACTAGATAAAGTTTGCTGTTTTTGAAGAAGTATCCAATCAAATATGATGAACTTCTCCTAATTGATGCCTGAAACCACCAAAAGCAATCGCATGTCTGTCAGTCGATCAAATAAGATGAACTTTCTAATTGAAACTTGAACCAAAAGTAATCGTATGTGTGTGTCAATCAAAGATGGAGAGCCTTAGAGACGAACCTCACTATCACCAACTCCTTTAAGAAGCTCTGATATTAATGATTCAATGCCCTCCTCATCAATGACCAGGACCGCTGTTTCTGCGGCTTCCTTAGCCAGAGGTTGAACTTCCTGAAAAATCCATAAAGAGCAGGCAGTAGATGCCATCGAGTTAAAAGCTTTTATATGCTTCATAACAATTGAATGTGAATAAAAAAGTCAAATCACATTTGAAATTCACAATAAGAACTACAAAGGAGGATGGATTAGGAATAATGTGTACCATGTCATTACCACCCATTGCAGAAAGTAAAGCAGGCAGGATGGTACCAAGGTGATTGTTAAGGCCAGGGCCTGCAACCTCTGCCAAAGCTCCAAGAGCATGAGCATTGAAGGCACTGTACCAAATTGCAAATTAGTAATCAAGCAGAGTAATTGAAGCATTTTGTTTCTTTGTTTCTTTCTTATTTTTTGACAAAGAACTCCGACACAAAAGGGTGAGAACTTACGAAAGGGGACGATGAACCAACTTAGGCAATATATGAGGCAAGACAGCAGTAGTTCTGACACTAAAGTTGATGAGAGAAAGCAATTTAGTATTTGACAATTTGAAAACATGCAAACCAAACAGCAAATTGTAATCTCAGGAGAGCAGGAAATAAAACCTCAAAATTTGTTTGAGACCATCTAGAGCAGTATCAGAAGTTTCATCATCCTCCAAAGCATGTAACAATGTTGGAACAATTTCATCAATTGCTTGCATACCAGCACTCTGCATCATGAGATTTTATATTTCATTCTATTCAAATACACCTATAAAAGCAAGTTCAAGTGAAACAAGTGAACAAAAAAGTACCTTGTATAGAGTACTGAATGCTAAGCCTGCTGACTCACGAACCTCAGCAACACTGTGGGAATAAATTGTATAACATAATAATTTCTTGTAAAATTAAAAATAGAGAACAATCGCTTACAGAAACAAGATTAAAACAAACCTATCACAAAGGGCGGTACGAATGGTAGGGATAAGCTCATCTATGAAACTCAACAACTGACTTTTACCAGCACAAGCCATAACTTCACTCAAACCAATGCATACACCCTGTGAATCATGTGAATTTCAGTCACCAAAACTACAAGTATCATAAATCAATACATTTACACGCAGGCCATTTTTACACAGAAAGAAATCAAAATCCATGTTAATAGGACTGATCATTCTTGCTGCTGCACCTTTGTTGACATTACTCAATACTGAAAAGGGAAAGGGATCTGTGTCAAATTTGCCACAATTGCTAAATCATCACCCACTAATTGAGCCAAGTCAATGCCCCATACAAAAAAATTCTTTCATTACCCATCAATCTCTTCAACTACGTTACATATTTTCCCTCAATTCAATTAAATTTTATCACAATAAATTATGCAGGAGCTGGGACAAGGAACTATTGCAGATCAGAACTAAGAATCTGACGGAAAAGAATATAATTGAAATTGGAAAGTAGTACTGAGATGGAGGAAATTCCAAAATCAAGAACGAACAAAGGGAAGAAAAGACAATGAGTATTTTATTACTTTTATTTTTGAGGGGAATAATCATTCCAAAACCCAAGTCATACCTATGGTGTGTCCCCTCATGAAATAAAGACAAGGGAGTTGAATAATCATCCACAGAAGTCGGGATTATCTTGTCGATATTCCTAATTTATGTGGTCATAAGTATTTTATTACTTTTGTGGAAGATTATTCACGAATAACTTGGATTTATTTGTTAAAAGCCAGGACTTTTATTTTTGATGTATTTCAAACCTTTTATAATGAAATAAAGACTCAATATTTGTGTTTTATGATATCATAATGCTTTAGAATATACGACAACTAACTTCTCACATCTTTGTTCTGCTAATTACATTGTTCACCAAACATCCTCTGATCATACTCCACAACAGAATGGTGTCACAGATGATGTTTCTCGTACTGTTATGATACAAATGAATGTGCCTAAATACCTTTGGAGTAATGTTGTTTTCAGTGCTAGATTTCTCCTTAATTGGATGCCATCTTCTACTCTTAGTGTGACATTCCGTTTTGATATTCTTTTTACAAACTCTCCACTCTTCTCGAATCTTAGGGTGTGTTTGCTTTATTCATTTATTTGAAACCGGTATGGATAATTTATCTCCTAGAGCTGTAAATTGTATTTTCTTATGCTATTCTCGAACTCAAAAAAGGATAGAAATGTTATGATCTAGTGTCAAAAACAAATTTTGTTTCAATTGATGTCACCTTTTTTGAGTCTAAATCGTTTTTTCAAAACTCTAAGTCAGAGCCAATTTCACCCCTACCACAATAGCTCCATCTCCCGTCAAACCTTTACAAGTTTACACAAGAAGAAATAAGATGAAAATTCCTCATGTTTCACAATCTTTACCTTAAATGCATTCTATTGATGATCTTGATGATTTGCCAATAGCTCTCAGAAAAGGTAAACGTTCATATAACCAACATTGTATTGGTTATGTTTTTTGTCGTCTAGTTTTATCCTTGTTATCCATATCTATTCCTACGAATTTTATAGAGGTAGTTCAAGATTCTAATGGGAAACATGTCATGAATAAGGAGATGCCAACTCTTCTCAGCAAACACAAGATTGAAATTGGTAACTTTTCCTGAAGGAGTTCACTTGTTGCATGTCGTTGGGTCTTTTACATAAAAATACACCCTAAAGGCTTCTCAATATAATGCTCGACTAGTTGTCAAAGGATGCACAGCAACTCTAGGCACCGACTTCTTTGAAACTTTTTCACATGTTCCTAGTGAAATTCTATGTGTGCTCATCTAAGTTGCAGTCAATCGTGATTGGCCATATTATCAACTAGATGTCAGGAAAGTGTTTCTCTGAGACTTGAATTTGTACGTTTATATCGAGCAACAACCTAGTTTGTTGCTCAAGGAGAGACTCATCTAGTATGTAAGTACAAAAAGGCTATTTATCGATTAAAACAAAGTCCTACAGCTTGGTTTAATATATTTAATCAAGTTGTTTTTGCATCAGGATTCAAGCAAAGTCAAGATGATCATTCATTTTTTGTGGAACATAGTTCATTGGGGATTATAGTACTTATTGTTGATGTCGACGATACACTCTTCTCAGGTAGTAATGTAAATGGAATTGAAGAAACCAACAAACACTTGCAACATCAATATGTCACCAATGATCTTGGCCAATTAAGGTACTTTCATGGTATTAAAGTCTCCCAAGGTAAAGAAGTAAGCCATATCTACTACAATAAGTTGGTTTACTTGGTGCAAAACCATTGGATACACTGATGGAACCTAATCATGACTTGTTGAAGGAGGAGGATGACTTTGAAGACTAGACAATACATAATACTTGTTGGGAAGCTTCTTTACTTAACAATTACTGGACAGGAATACATAAGACTTGTTGGTTATATTAGCCAATTTATGGACAAGCCTATGAAGGGTCATTTGGAGACTGTCTGTAACATTTTGAGATATATAATCTCCAGAAATAAAGGGCTATGATTCAAAAATAACAATCATGTGAAATTAGTTCACTATTATGATGATAGCTACGCCAATGACGAGTGATAAAAAATCTACATCAGGTTATTGAACCTTGGTGGGAATCTAATAACATGGAAGAGTAAGAAACAAACAATAGTATCAAGACCTAATGCAGAATATTGTGTCATGAATCAAACATGTGAGTTATTTTGGTTGAAAGCTCTCCTCAAAGATTTGAACAGGTAAAACACATTGAAGTTGATTATCATATTATGAAAAATGAAATTACTAATAAGAAGATTTGCATTCCTTTTACACCTTCAAGAGCTCAAATTGTTGATGTATTCAACGTGGATGGGGCAGTAAGGGCTGATGGCTTAAAAGGGGGGAATTGGAGGAATTATGAAAGATTCGAATGGATCTATCCTGATCACTTTTTCTTCTGCTGTGGGACCAGGTCCCCCATTATTTGCTGAGTTGAAAGCAATTAAAGAAGGAATTGATTTATTTCTTTCTTCTCAATGGGCGGTGAAAGGTAGACTCGTTCTAGAGAGTGATTGCTTAACGGCAGTGGAGTGGATTTTGAGGCCTTTTTCTGCCCGTGTTTCTCAGTTTGATGGTAGGAGAAATTGGAGCCTTAGTTACTGCCAAGGACATTATGGTTAGATGGATTCCTAGGAGTTGTAATTTGGAGGCAGATAAGTTAGCTAAGGAAGGGATAGGCTGATGGTTTACTGTTTCCTGTCGTTATGTTTTGTTTTCCTAGGAGGGTTAGAGTGTATGTGTATCTTATGTATTTCAGGGTTAGAGTGTAATGTGTATCTTTTGTAATTCAGGTTTATTAATAAATTGAGGTACTCTTTTCCTCCTTCAATTAGTTGCCTCTTGATAAGAGCCAACTATGAGGGAGGTTTTTAATGAGACCTCCTATTCCTATCAAAAAAAAATATTGACAGATTTGTGCCTAAATACTAGGCTAACTTATAGATGTTTCCATATTTCTTGTATAGTTGCTTTACTATTAGGAATCCTAAATACATGTATATATAGGTCTCAAAACCTATAACCAAAATATTGAAATACAAGAGATTCTTTTTTGTATTGTTTTGTCGATTTACATAATATTATGATTTTCATTGCATGTGGATGGGAAAGATTATGACATGTTAAGATCGATGTATGATAAAAATCCTGAGGAAAGTGAACAAGTCGATGTATATTTGATTCAAGGAGACTCTTTGGTTTTTCATAAAGGAATGACAACCACATCCTCAAAAGAAGGGAAGGATAAAGGGCGAGTCGAAAATCTACTTGATATTTCAAAGGACACAACGTTTGATGATGATTCTGGTATTAAAAAAAGGTAGATTCAATTCTACAACTGGGTATGATTTTGCCGAGAGAAATCATTGTTAAACACACAAAAAAGCAGGGAAGTTTGAAGGCAAGTAACCATGTGAAGTTGATGCGAATTTTTGGAGAAAAAGTGCCTGCAATCAACATGAAAGCTAAGTTTCCAAAAGCTGTGCAGAAAATATGAGTTCTAATGGGTTCTAGAGAAAGTCGTTGGCAAGTGGATGAAATTCATGAAAAGGTACGAATGAGGACTCTTTGTTCATAATTTTGCATGATTGTATTCCTTGGCGTCTAAATAACAATTATTTGTTTGATGCTCTTGATCTAGTTAAGCCGTGTTTCGATACACCATTTATGAGGTTAGTTTTCAACACGATCAAATTCTCTGAGAAAGCACTTAAGAACGGAATACAAAAATAATATTCCAACATCCAAAACACCTCAACAGAAAGTACTATCCCACATCCAACGGTTCTTACTCCATTTTGTATGTTTTTCCCTTCATAAAACTGCTTCGAGTTATACATTGCTTTTGTTCGCCATCTGTATTCGAGGTTGTGGCCAAGGCATCTAGTGTCTATGCAAGACCTTTTCTTGTGTTGTTGATGATATGACACAATATATTTGCATGAGCCTAGAGTTTTGCAGAATTTAAGATGTCAATATAATTCTACTGTGATTGAAAAGTATAAAGGTGCAATTACGGTGTATTGAGCCCACATCCATTAGCGGCTGCAAATTATGCCCATGGACAAACGATCAATGGAATTTGCCAAGCAATTTTGGTAAGTGGTGAAAGTAAAGGAGGTAAAATAGAAAATACAAAGGTGCTTATGCACTATCTACCATATATGGGAAGAGTTAACAACGTAAAGGAACAGTCTATGGAGCAAAGACCTCGGAATCTAATCTTGCCATGGAAACATTTGGCAAAGCAAATGCTGTCAGATACAATAACTCGAGCAGCTTTGGGAAATTTGTGGAAATTCAATATGCTGCGACTGTTGTGATAAAGTGACCATATGATGCTGAAATTAGCAGTTTTCCAAGACTAAAACAGAAGCTACTAAATATGTGATGGAAGTTAAAGAAGCCAGGTATGGATAGGGTAAGCAATACAGAGGAGGTTTTTGGTGAAATGGTTGGGCAAAACAACTAGTGTAACTCGGATTGTGGAATAAGTGTTACAAAGAGTTGATCAAGAATGTATACTGAAACGGAGAAAACTCTCTCGTCAAAGAAGAATTTTACATGCCAGGGAGAATGACACATGAGCTTTATTTATTTTATAATATTTTATTATATCAGTTTTATTTTTTTAAGATTTATTAATTATTAGACTTTATAGATGGTTAAGGCTAGGGCTATTAAGTACTTTTACGGTTATTAGGTATCTTTAGGTTTAAATCTAGGATTAAGATTAATACTTTGCTTACAAGAAAGCAAGCCTGTATAGGTAAGTTGTAGGCGTTGCACCTAAGAGAACTATCCTTGCTATTCCTGAATTAATTGAACTAGAGTTTTTTTTTATAACCCTATCTAAAGTTCCATCATTCTTTCATACTCATCTTTTCAGCCTTATTCCTTTCAATTGTTGTTGTTTTACCCCTTGACCACATTAAAACATCCTAATAAAAAAATTGTACGAAGAATTCAAAATAATATAGATTAAAATTTCAAAAATTCATGCACCCGTTGTCTATTCTTCAACCTATTGTAGCCATATCCCCGGTGTGTTATGATTCTGACAATTACATACATGGACACCCTACCCAAGTCTAAGTAATATAGATTAAAATTTCAAATTCCTAAAACTAATAATCATCCAGTGGCAAAGCACTAAAATCACATATACAAATGTGAGAAACCTTCACTACACAAACCAGAACAGACCAAGCTTATCAGAATACTCAAGACCTAGACTATATCATTTAGTTCATATGAAATCGTTACAAATATCAAACCAGTCTTTGTAAAGACACCAATATAATCATTTTCAATAATGAAATTAGATGTAGACAACATTATCCTTCAAAGGAATCCCCACAGAAGAAAAGATGCAAAAAATGATGCTAACAAGCATACGACAAAAGAAAAGAAAAGGAAGAAAAGACTATCATAACAATGTAATACACCAATATTCAAACACTAATGATTTTATTAACGGTATGAACTACAACATTCTCATAGATTCAAAATAATTACTCATAACTCGTCCATAATTGTTGATCAGCATAGCTTTATGTTGTTAGACCAAGGGATATCCACTCAATAGTGCAAGGAATAGAAAGTAAAATATAGAATCAAAAGAAGAGGAAAGATTTACTTGGCGTCTACCAGCATCCGGGTCCTTTAATCCCTGAGATAGAATTGGAATGATCAGAGGGAGTACTCTCTCCCCAAGCTTTCTTACAAGTTCTCCCAGTGCCCTTCCAGCAACCTATATAATCGGTAGATATTTGTAACTTGTGAACCCTAACATTATCAATGAGAATGGAGAACAGCTCAAAACCAAACCTGCCGCCTTTCAGAGGATGCCAATGCAAGAGACGTAATTAGAGTATTCATTAAAACAGGCATTATTTCCTTGAGTGTCTTTGGAGTATTTGCCACAATAGTCTTCCATACATGTAATGCAGCCTGAAAATGGAGAATGGAACTTTTTTAAGTTTATTTACAATAAACAGTTATCAAAATGGTCACTAGTTCATTTAATTAATTTGACATAACTTACTAAAACATGGAGAAAATTACCTGGCGTACAGTAATGCTGACATCAGTTCGAACCATATATAATGCAGCGAGAACTTCATTTCGCTTATCCCTTCCAAGAACCTCAATAATAGCACGTCCATGTGCTTCGGTACTAGCACCTTCATCATCACTACCACCCTCAAGTAAAGCTTTCCCAGAAGTTCCAGCAACCTGGATAGAAACCAGAGCATGAAAATCAAATCACTGAGCTCCAAGGCAGAAAGAAAGAATCACCAGGATGGATCTCAAAAGGACCAAGAAGATCAAAATTTCTGTTTTGCCAAGAAATTGCAAGTAACGCAAACCTTAAACAGGAGATCTCCTAAAAGCTCCACAGAGCTTTGTCTAATTCGCCAATTATCATTAAAGATGCCATCTTCTACAGCTGGAAGAAGAAGAGGTAATGACCTGAAGTGAAAGAAGAAAACAGAAAAGATCATCATTATGTCACTACCGGAAATGCTCGAGATTAATTTGAAAATACAGGAAAATTCCTACTGATTTTCTAGAAAAAAATTACAGATTTTTTTTTATATATATAAGTTGGAGGTCTCATTAAAAACTCCCTTCGTATTCATCCACATACTAACAAGTATGTTAACAAACATTGGAAGGAAGAAAAGAGTACCTCATATTTCATTAAAAAAACACCCAGTACATATGAAGACACGTAATACCCTCAAACGGGGATATACACCATTACAAAAAACCAGAACCACCTAAAACTCTCGCCATCTCAACCACAAAAACCTAGTGACAATCACCCTATACCTAAAAGATATACTTCCAGCAAAAGAAAAACAACCCAAAACTTAATGACATAACATAAAAACAACTGCAACCATAAAAAAGAAAACAACCGCCTCTGAAGGGAACTCCACAAAAACCATCAAGATCCAAAGCCACCAAAAAATTCAGCTCTTAAAGATATCTTCAATGGAACAAAACCACACTTCGTTACCATCAATCAATCTATCCTTGGAAATTAATTCAAAACTCTTTTCTTTTGCTTGCATTTCTTCACCACACGATTATTCCTGAATTTCCCAGGGAGAGGGTGCACTGCTTGGGTATCTTCCTTTAATTGTATTGCATCACCGGATATACCATTAGAAGTGGAGAGACCTAACATAAGAACGTCTTCCGATGCTCTGGTGGAAGCTCCGTCAGCAAGGTCAACTGATTTATCAACTAGAAGCACCACTATATTTAATTTTGATTGATCCAAAGCCTCCTTTGAAAGAAACCCTGATTTTGAACAAGAGGAATGGGACATTCCTTACCTATCACCGACAGACCCGCTTTTAATAAGATCATCCTCACCAAATTTGTTACTCAAATTCTCATCACTTTTGGCAGTCTTCAGGAGTGAAACCTCTTCTACGTTGGCAACTTCCATTGCAACCTCTTCGTCGGGGCAATTTAAAGTAGAAGAAGACACCGATGATCCTGACAGAGAATTCTCCGATGAGGTCCCAAGAGAACAAACACGATCTAACGAATCATCGACTTCCTCAGGGATCCAAGACTTTGGTTTGAAAGAAGGCTCAACTTCATGCACCATGATTTTAAAGAAATTAGCACCAACCTTCAAACCCAACGACTCATCAATTCTCACTTGAGCCTTTGTGAGAATTTGAATTTTTGCCCGATCAAAAGATGAAGGAAATTGAGAGCTTTCGTCAATTGCTAATAATTTACCCCACCTAGCTGCAATGTTTTTGAAAGTACCCCAATTCCAAGCGTGAAAAGGAATCCCTTCGCAAACCACCCACACTCGACGATACTCCACCACTAGACTTTCTGACCAAGCTTCAACTCTGGAAAACCACTCTGCCAGAGTATCTAATTGTTCATTCTTCACTCTTTACAACGTAACAGAGTCTTCAAATATCATTAGAACTACATTCCCAGCAGCTTTCATTAAAGAGAAACCAACGAGTCCTTTGTCTTGCATTTGTCTATCAAGATTGTCAATTTTAATAAAGTTCTTGCACCACCCCATTAGACAATAACTCAACACTTTAAATTTATCTTCGTCAACAACACTGTCTACTGTGTAGAGGTTATTCCTTGTAACAACTTCCATCTTAGACTTTTGGTGAACAACTGGCGAAGACTTTCTCCAAAAAGACAGTCTAGGGTTATATTTAGCCAAAGAGACTCCAATTTTGCTACCATCAATGCAAGAACTATTCATCATTGAGATGGTTTTCCTGGCTTCTCCAATTGTTGCAAAGCGAATGAACCCGAAACGAACCCCCTTTTAATTTCTTTTGGTTGGAATGAAAGCAGCAATAACCTAACCGTGGGTGCAAAATAAAGCTCCAAACCTCTTTCAATGTATAACATATAACAGCCAATTCTGTACCCATTACTGATGTTTGGGCGGCGTTCCTTCCACCAATAATTAAAACTGGTTCTCCCACTTCTCACTACTGCACCAGATTTGGCAGCACAACACCCATCTTCAGAGATATGACAAAAAACCTCCTCTCTTATCGCAGCTTCCTCTTTTCTCTCATAAAGCCCCGATTCTATCTGAAACTTCTACAATTCCTTATTCCGCTGATTATCAGCCTCAATTGGTCCCGCGAGGGATATAGATTTCGTAATTCCATAATTCTGCGGAGGCGGCTGTGGTAACGGCAAAGTCTCGTTAGTGCTCTCAGTCTCCATATGTTTTATGCACTGAACCAGACCCGAAGAAAAGCTCAAGCTTGGATTTAACACCAAATCTGATATAACTCAAGCAAACGCGTTGAAGATTGAACCAATTTCGCAACTCGGAAGGCAATTAAATTCAGATTATAACATAAATCTGAAGTAAAGCAGAAATTAAAAACAGATCGGAATCCTTATTTCTTCAAAGATACGGAAAATGCTCAGTGGAACCTATGAGGAAAGGTCAAACAGGAAGTTTATAAGAAGATAGACGGATCAAAATACTGAATCTGAAGAACAGTGTAAGTAAAAGGGCGAGATGGCGAGGAAATATCGAGAGAGGCGAAGGAAAATAGAGAAGGTTTAATCGTTACGGTGGGGCAGACTCTATTGAGGAAATATCGTTCATTCTCTCGTTTGTTGGTTCGTCGGAGAGAGATTCGTCGGAAAACGAGAGATACGAAGTTCTTGTTCTAGATCTACGTCGATCTATTTTGATTTAGAAAAAGCCAGCGTCAAATCCATGTCCGGGGTGAGGAAAGGCTTCGAATGGTGGCTTTATCTTCCTTTTCCGATTCCGGCGAGCGACGGTTAGAGCTTATTGACGATGACTGGCACGGCTACGAAATGGTGTCCAACCGCTGGGTTGTGAAGGGAGTGACGCCGGGGAGTGTGGATGAGTTTTCAGAGAAGGGACTTTTTAAGATCGCCTGGGTTCTAGAGAGAAGCTCCCGCTTCTCTCACTAGCATTTTTAAATACACATAATTACAGAATTAATTTTAAAAAATAGAAACAGAAAGAATCCTCACGTTGTTGCATAATGCTCCACTAGGACATGCCCAGCACCAAGAGCTGCATCACGCACAGATTCATTCTCATCTGCAAGACCTACAATAAGATAAACCGCAATTAGATTTATTAATATTCATGCCAAGAATCATTATCAAAGAAGATTCAAATAAGAATTTGAAGCATACAAAAAGGTCACAAGTAAGAATATTTACCATCTAAGATAGCAGGCAACACCAGCTGCAAGTAGTTCTGGAATTGAACACCCAATGACCTTGGGAAATACTAAGAATTTTTTCAAAAAAATCTGTTAGGAAAACCCAACCAAACAAATTCCTTCAGGTGAAAATAATATATTAGAAGGTATGGTGAGATTACCTTGAAAAGTGTCAAATATCCATCACGTACGGATGCCTTTTGATGCGAACAGTTCCGAATAATATCAGGAAGTACATTCTCAAAGTACTTAGTACCAAGTGCAGCTAAGACCTGTAAAAGGATAAAATCCCATGCTTACTCAACATACAAACCTTTTTTTTCTTTTTTCTGATCGGTGAAAACTAAAAACTATTCATGAAGAGCAAGCTAAGACAGCCAATATTGAGGCTGATGGGTTGGCTAAGTCTGGTATTGGTTAATTTTTCTTTGTTGTTGGGATATCTTATTTTGAGTTTTTAGGTTGTTTGTAAGGGTTTTATCTTATTATTGTATCTTATGTATCTATATTAATAAAGTTTAAGGCACTCTTTTCCTCCTTCCTCCGATTTAGGAATTCAATATGAGTTCCTTAAATCATGAAGGGGGTTTTTAATGAGGCCTCAATTCCTATAAAAAAAAAAGTACAAGCACAGAAGCAATTTAAGAGATAATGACAACTTCTACAACAATGGATATCTAGAAATGCAGTGGAGGACAAATGGTTTTAGAGGATCAAAACAAGTGAGCTCAAAAATATTCAAGATCTTATCTAACTCCAGTATTCTTCTCCACCAAAAATCTCTAAATCCCTTAAACAGGACAAGCCTCCAAGTAATACACTGATGAAGAATAGTCCAAACATGACATGCAGGAGAAGAAGGGGGGAGATAAGGGAAAAAACCTATGATATTAAGTTAAATATTCTTGCAACTTTGAAGGATAAGCAAGGATTTTAACTCATTGCAACTTTTAGCACGGATATGTAGAAATTCAATAACTGATAAATTCTAACCTCACTCAAGCCTTGAGCAGCACCAGAGCGCTCAACATTACTATTGTCGGATTTAAGTGTATCAAATAACCATGGGACAAGATCTGGGAAGTTTTCTTCTCCCATTCCTCTTATAAGAGATCCAATGGCTCTAGCGGCAACTGATCGAACTTCAGGAATGGGATCAACAAGTACCTGTTCATATTTTGAACATCAAATATTCAGGTTTGCACAGAGAATAAAAAGTACCAAATTCTCAAACTTCAGTTGAAAAATGCACCTTTTTCACTTCAGGAAGGAGCAACCCAATATAAGGAATCATATCCTTGGGCTCTGTGACTAAGGAACACATATTTCCAACTATTTGGGAAGCTTTCTTTTTGGTATCTGCACTTCTCTCCCTTAACCCTCTATGTACTATTGGTACCAACAATGCAAGTGAAGGAGCATCAATTGAATTAATGAACGTTGTCTGCAAAATTCAATGCAAGGTTAGGACAAAAGAGAACACTCAAAATTGATAACTTCAGGTTCAGAATCTTACCTGGAGGAGAATATCGAGGGAATATTTTGTATAGTCATTAGGATCTGTAAGACCCATAAGAAGTGTAGGGACAAGTGAAGCTATTTCAGGATTCTTTATTACACTCCCAACCTAAAAGAACAAGTATATTAGCCCAACAACGGCAATACAAGAAGAATCCAAAGCTTTGGAAAGAGGACAAACTACAACCTGCTGAAGTGCCGTCTGCCCTGCCAATTGAACCTTAGGATGTGTATCTGTTAACACCTGCAATTAACAAGCCGAGAAATAAAAAATCCAAAATAAAATTGGTATGAAACCAAGGGTACAATATCAGCCAGAATATGAAATAACAAAAATTAGTCAGAATCTGAAATCACCTCTGTCAATTTAGGGACAATTTTTGGGAGGCACTGAGAAAGTTGTTGAGGAGCACAGTAAGCCATGGCACCAAGTAGTTGTACACTACTTTGTTTTGTTCTCCAGGCCTTATCTTCAAGACCCTAGAAATGCAGAATAAAGTATTTAGAACATTTACCACATGACAAGGACATCAAAAGTTAAAACAGCAATACTTGTTTGTGGCTCATCATAAGTGCCTAACAGTTTACATTGGGCAAATGCAACTAAAATACTCAATCCATAAGATCAGTACATAAGAATCCCAACTAGTGTTCTAAACCATTCACGATTATTAAGCAATGTTGACACTTGAACATATATTTCAAAAGTTTTATATTTGAACATAGTTTAAGAAAAAGGTGAAAAGAGGAAAATAAACACAAATGTCACCTTTAAAAGAGATGGAAGGACAAGCTTTACGCCTTGTGCACTCAGTTGAGACATCATAGCACGAGCTGCACATTCAGCAGCCTCACGAACTGCGATGACTTGATCAGAAAAAGAAACCAAAAGCAATGGTAACATCTGAATAACATACCTGATCAAGATCACATGGAGTCAAAAATATAAAATGTTGTAGCACAATGAATATATTTAAAAACGAAATTTAAAAAAATGAAAAAGTCCTTAATGGTTGTTGACATACGGCTCAAACAATCTTCCCAGATATTCACAAAGGCACTCAAACGCTAGCAGAGCTCCTTCACGAGATTTTGCAGAATTTCTACAGTAAGAGAAAAAAATGAGAACAGGAACTATACGAGCCACTAAAAGTATAACCATGTTCATAACAAGTATCCACAGCTATGCTGATTTATATGGATGAAACAAGAGAGAAAATGAGGCTCAGGGGAAAGGATGTTGGACTAAAGCAAAAAAACAGACGGAACAGAAGAGCAATTAGAGTTAGGAAATAACTGAAATAATAGCCTCCATTATATAAAAATGAAAGTCATACCTATCAGCAAAAGATTCTCGTAACACAGTCACGACACCATATTTCTTCAAAGATGATAAACCCAGCCCCTTGACCACTCCTGCAAGTCCAAAAGCTGCCCCACGGCGTTCACCATACTTCTCACTCTTCATCATCTGATCCAACATTCTAGAAACAAGTGCTGCTGCATCATCCTGTACAAAAAATATTAACATTAATTTGAACCCTCATGCTGAGAAGTATCATATTTCTTCAAGTAGAAATTACCATGCATAACTGCAAAAAAAAGCATACAAATTCTTATTTCTGAACCTTAAAACCCATTTTTAGCACCACATAACACATACTTGCTTTGATTGCATCAAAGGAGAAAGGCATGATGAGACTGCTCGCTGAACAGCTTCGGAAGGGGTATTCAACACATCCAACAGCTTCTCTACAACCGCGTGCACTTTAGGATCATCCTGTTAACAGAAGTATGGATCTTTTAGGGGTAAACTAGGATGATGACATATTCCCATATGATGAGAAAGAAGCAGTAAATCAACACCTTTGCCAAATGTTTTGCTAGGGCTCCTGTAAAAATGACTACACCTTCACGGACCAGATCATATTTTTCTTCATCTGATGCCTATACAATGAGAACAATTATGCACAAATGTGCATCAGGTTGTGCAAAACTACATGAAAACAATGTACTCAAGAACTTGAATATGTGAGACTGAATCAACAGAAAACATAGATAAGAAAGAATTATAATTTGGAAGAAAGGCTAACCTTCTTATTCAAGTAGTTTTCAAAAATTGGGAATAACAAAGAAACATTGTCTCTTCCATGCCTATCAATAATCATTATACCAGCATTAATCATTCTTCCACGAACATCAGCATTAGGATCGGCCTGAAATGCAAAATATTCATAAATTAGCTGTTCTGATTTTCTAGTAAAAGGATAACTAAAAGTAAAAAACTTGTGCAATATAACACACTAGAGGAACCACTCCAAGCTTACATGGCGAAGCCAGTGTATTTTAATAATTATAACCAAAAGTCAGGAAAGAATATGCACCAGTGCTCGTGATATCAGGAATGTCATGACAACAGGAAGGTCTTTTGTTCTTAATACATCAGCTGTCGAATGCAAAGCTAATGCTATTCCTTGCCGACCAAGCCAACCAACATCAAGATATTCCTCACCAAAACCAGAATCACGGATATATAAAGAAAATAACATAGAGAGGGATTCCTGAAAATACCACCAAAAGAAATCAGATAACAACAATGTAAGAGGAATGTAAAAGGTAAAAAATCAACAAACCTGTATAGAATCTGGGTTTTCATCCAAAGCAGCAGCTAATGCCTCAGCTGCAGCCAAGCGCACATTGTAGTTTATATGAGAAAGTGCTTTGAAAATCCCCGAGTAGTCAGTCCCAATGTCATATCCATAGCGATCCCATAAATCTTCTGCACCTTCAGCAACAGACTGAAAGCAAAGAGATAATGAAGAGAATGACTACTCCTATGTAAGCCAGAAGCAATCAACTTTTAATATTCATGCAAGCAGTTCTAAGCCAAACCTTTTCTGGATCATGTAAAGCGATCCAAATGTTTGTAGCAACTTCAACATTTTGAGGAAGAGCCCTACCGGAAACACATGGAATGCATTTTACAGCATTTAAGCAAGCCATCCTTACATGAACATCTTTTGTGTACACTCCATACAAAGCCTGTAAGAAAAAATTATTAGACAGATCACATATTTTAAATGAGTATATACTACAGTAGAAAATAAGGAACTAATTAAGGACGTACAGATGCTACTTCATCTGGCTGAAGGCCAAGGCACAACTCATTTAATGCAGGTCCAATTGATGCTTGGTAACATGGAACAACACCTAGTACATGATAGAGAGCCTGCAATAAATTAAAAAATAAATGGATGATATAGTGAGTTAGATCCATTAAATAACAATAAAAAAATATAAATCATAAATCTGTTAGGTTGAAAGTTTGATTGTGTAACCGATAGCATGCGAAGCCTCGGAAGGGGTAGAAGAGGATCCATGTGCATATAAAGAATCCGAAGAACATCATCGTGAAGTCCTGTTCTCTTGGATGATAATAAAATCCGCTCCATTATCTGGTAACAAGCATATTCAGATAGATAAATAAATAAATAAATAAGAGAAACATCATTGAATGCACTCGATCACATATTGAAGTAGGACATCTTACAGGAAAGATGAAAGTAAAGGAGTCCACAGGCAGAGGTCCAGATTTACAAGACACAGACAATCCATTTACAATTCTCTCAAAAAGACCCAATGATGGTCTTTCTTCGGCTACTTCATCTACAGTAGGAATGAGTCCCAACTGAATACGATCTTCATCAGTCACAATTAGACGTAAAGCAGTAGCTATATCAAGGGCCCAATTACACAGGGGATACACTAAACAACGGGCAAGCTTCACAGATGTATCATAGGCCACATCCCCAACAATTGGTGACCGCAATAAAGGGTCAACAAACTTAACCTGAAAAATGTCAAAGATCAAAAAGCATCACCTGAATATTAATCCAGACCAATTATCTGGTGAACAAATATGAAATTAACAACAAAGGAAAATCAAGCATTTAATGCGACTGAGAGAAAAAAAAATAGAAACCAAGTTCCTCAGAAAATTGTGTTAAAGGAGTATTGACCATGCAAATAAAAATTGAGAACAGAGTAAATTTAGTTCAAGATGGAAAAATTAAGGACAGGCATTTGAGAGAAGTAGATGAAACCAATCTTGGATCTAGGACAGAAAATGGAACGCACCAGGGAAGGTAATTGGCTGTGTGCGAAAACAGGATTAGCGACCGCCATCTCCCCCATAGCATTCAGCATCAAAGATAGATTCTTCTGTATTCCCCGAACCTTCTCACGTATAGATGCCTCCTCCCTAAGAAGCTGCTCTCGTGCCTCCTCTTTTGCAGTCTTCCCTTTATCTATATGGATTTAATGGCATATACAATATTATGAGATTAATCAAGCAATAGAAATCAAGAAGCCATAAAGTGAAGGCGATGTTGACATGCCAGCTTTCTTTGTCAACTTTCCACCATCCTTTTTCCCACTGCCAGCAGCTGCTCTACTAGATACTTCCCTCTTTCCATAATGGTTAGAATTGTTATTGTCCTGAGAATATAACATAAAACAATATAAATGACTGAAAATATATGTAAAAGAGATCAGCAAACCAAAGAGGGCAAAAAGAAAAGTAAAGATGAGACCTCAATTGGTTTAGCATTCTTTTTTGTAATAGATTCTGCAACATAAACACCTTGCTCGTTGGAAAGCATTCCTTCAGGAGTCCGGAAAATCTACAGCAACATATCAAAGATAGAATCAAGCCTTAAAGAAAACAAGAAGAACAAGGGAATAGACAAGAACATAAAACTACATAGAACCTAATAGGCAAAACAAAGGTGACCTAATGAACTAGTATTCTTCCAACTAAACATAAACACAGTTATTCACATGATTAATTCCATAAAAATTAATAAAGCATCCTTGAGTATCAAATCACTCTCACTGAAAAGATTACTGCAGGTAACAACTTGCTAAAATGGAAATTTGTGGGAAAAAAACGTGCAAAATATTAAATCCATAATAATTTGTGCAATTTTCAAAATGAGAATCCATTAGGTAAGAGAAAGAAAGAAAAGAAGTGTCGATTGAGCATGAAGCACACACTGAAGAAACCTTGAGAGAACAGAAAAAGAATGGGGACTAATAAATCCAAGTACATAATGACATTTCAAGGTCTGAAACCAATTAAGACTTAAGAGGGAGCGAAGGAGTAAAAATGATGGCCAACATGACCCAAGAAACTAGCAAAAATAGAGTAGACTTTAGAAGCCACACCTGAATGTCATTCTCTGAAAGCATATCATGGGAATGACGATCTGGAAGGTTTATAAGATGCTGCAGAGAGGGGGGAACTCATGTCAATACTCAGCTCCAAGAAAAAAAAAGAAACTGACATTTACAAATTACAAGCAATACCTTCTCAAACTCTGAATATGTATCTTCGGGTGCTATTGACATCAAAGTGTGTAGAGAATATATTGATGCCTGTTGTTCAAGTGGATTGGCACTCATCAAACCCATTGGTCCAATTAGACTCTACAAAACACATCCCCAAAAAGGTCAGCTAAAAAGGTTAATTTTCCAACCAATAAAGTGGCATAAATCATATTCCATAAGAACATGAATTTTACCTCGCATATGTTGCCAACATTAGCAGAGATAATGTCAATCACATCAAATCCAAGTGTTCTCAAACATTTATGGAGCCTCTAAGGACAAGAAAAAGGAAAAAAACAACAAAAATTAATCACTGAAGAAGAAAATTTTCATTAAACTACAAAAATTAAATTAGAAAAAAATCAATATACCCGCCACACAGCATCTCTTTTTGCAGTTCCGACGATGCAAGGATGATGAGAGCAGAATATAATTTGCGTAGAAACACTTGGAGCTGTAGCTAGAGTTGTGAATGATATAACAGTTAAAGCTTTCACTAAGACCTCAACAGAAGGAAGGACATGAAGATGGTTGTCCGGGGAATTATCTGCATCACTACAGGTATACAGATTTAAACTTCACTCGTAAGATAAGATAAAAGGCTAAACCAAATTTTTGGGTAAATAAATAAAGCCTCAGAAATAATAGAATACAATATACTAATGATAACCCACTCTGCAAAACCATAAAATAAAATGAATGGTGACCAAAGTAATATCTCCAAAATCAAAATACTAAAATCACTGTGCAAGGTATAAAAAGCACCAAAACTTGAGAACTGTCATTTTGTACCTCATCTTCAAGGTACTTATTTTCTCTCCAACAAGATGAAGAAAGCCTGTGAACTCAACCAGAAGAACTTCTGACAACTGTGGAGCAGCGGCAATTATCTTCTTTGTAGCATCATAAGTTTTTTTCCTAACATTCCAGCTTGAATGGCACATTAAGAAGAGTAATAACTGCATCAATATTCAAAATCAGGCTTCAAATACTGAATTCATCATTAAAACAGAGAAAATGCAAAAAAAATCTTTTTTTCCATTGGTAACAGATCTACCTGTAATAGTAATTTAGCTGAGAAAGTTTCCAACACTCTGCACAAAGAAGGCAACTCTTAAGTTTAACCATAAGCCAAAACAAACATATATAAATATTTGAGGAAGTGCAGCATAAATGACTTTAACCTGCGAGAATGTTCCACCAACAGCACTTCAAGAAGATCTACACATGATACGCAATCTTCAATCGACAATTTTGTAACCTACATAATGTAGATAGTATAGCTTAAAAAATCCAATTAAAAGAAACCTAAAACCAAAGATTTAGCATCAGCTACCATCGAATTTGCAACAAGAGATGGCTCATTCTGAGATATCAAGGACCAAATTTTCTCCTTTGCCACAGTTTCCTCTGGAAAAGACAAAGAAGGGATTCAAAAAAGATATAAAACCCTCAAACTAGCAAGTTATCATGAATGGAAAGAGATGGTAGGCATTCCAATTTGTCAATCATTAACAAGACACACACCTGCTTTGATATCCGCTGCTGCAATCTTCCCAACAATATTTAATGCATATATGCCATCTAGACGCTGCACAGCTTTAGTGAAGCCAGTTTTCACAAGTTGAACAAGAGGAACCAGTAATGATGATATCTGAAAATTTACATTTGAAGTGCTTCAATGCAATGGAACAAGAATAACGTCTACAAAATAATTAATTACTGAACATTCATGAAATATTAAATAAACAAAAAAATGCCGTTAACCTGTAATAGGGCATCTGGGTTTTTGGAGATAGCTTGTAAACAACGAAGATGACCCCTTCGTAAAGCTTCTTTATCCTTAAGGCCAGATGAAAAAAACGACACTAGATCTGGTTGAAGTGCATCAGCAAAACGGGCTGCCCAAGAAGCAATAGCCGATAATATTGCTAGCTTTACCTCTTCATTTCCTGCAAGAACAGATCAAGATCATTTTTTTTCAACACCTACCAATACAAAAGTAGCAATTTTACTAGTAAACAGAAGAGATTGAGAGTCATCAAAGCAAATTACCTTCATCTTTATAACAAGTTAAAAGAAAGCCACATATAGTGCGAGCGAGGTTGTTGAGATATTTTCCTTCAGGAGCGTTAGACAACTCCAGCAGGGCATTGATCATACCAATTCTTTGATAAGGAAATGCTAACCTTCCTTCTGAGCCTGCTTGAATGAAACTAAAGTAAAGGTTCACAGAAACACTAGCGAGTAGAGATATATTAAAGTATCATTCACAATATGAAGATATCTATAAATGCCCTAACAGGAGGAGAAGATCAAACCTCCAAGAACAGCTTTAACTGCATTAAACATTGATTCACAAGTATCTGGATCACTAGACTTTTGGCTTAAGCAACGTACTATAGCCAATGCTGCAACCCTTCTTCCATCTTCTGCATGGCGAGCCTGTGGTAATACAACAGAAAGAATTTCCTTCGCATATTTACTTAAATCCAGATCAACTGAACTTAACAGTATTCCAACCGAGTCCAACACAATCTCAGGGTTGCGTTTCAACATCTTCACTGACGACGGGATCACAATACATTGGAGATCTTCATGTGAAATATGTGCAAATAATGGACAAAAAGATTCACTAAGCCCCTTGGGTGGCTTTTCTCTTGCATTTAAAACAGCTTTAACATAGATGTCAAGAAATATGGGCTGTACAAAAAAAACAACCATGTTAAACCTTCGACATAGCTCATTGAATATATGTAAATGTTAAACTGAAAATCCTTGAAGACTCCCAAAAGTCAAAAAGAATTCCAACATAAATACTAAAACAAAAAAAAAATCTTACCTTGCTTTTTTCGAATTTAGATGGCACTGCAGAAGAAAATTCCAGTAATAAACAGAGCAATTCAGGAGTATCTTTGTATGGAATTCGTGCATCCTTTACTTCTTCTATGTAAATGTTGTAGATATCTGGTGACTGTAAAGAGAGACAACAATAAAACCTAAGTTTGTTTATTGCAATAACCAGCTGACAAATTCCTCAAAACCAGAAAAGGTTATCCATAGAAACCTGAGAAAATAAATGCAAAAATGTTTTCCTGCATGCCCTTTGCTCACGGAAAGATCTTTGCATGACAATATGCAGCAAAGAGGCCTGAGCTGCAGCCACTCTACACAACGCATTCCTCGAAACTTTAGCAAATTTACTTCTAGTTAAGAGGAGACATGACCACTTGAGTAGACTATAGCATCCTACATGGGATTGGAACTTCGATTGCTTCTCTATTGCCTGAACAAGTGCCGCTGCAAAACTTTTCATGAATGTAACCTCACCTAGAGTCCTCACAATCACATCATTAACAGCTTTTCTTGACCCTCCATCATCATATATTGGATAGGTTTTAAATATTATATCAATCAAAAGTGATGTAAACTCAGACGACATATCTGTTCAAAAATAGCAACAGCACCAAAAACTGATCAGTAGATGCATGTGCATAGAAATAAGTTCATGTTATTCTGCTTTTTACCTAATACTTGCAGCATTGAGTGAACAATTATTCAGTTATTGAGAGACAGAGAAATACAATCAGAGAGAAATAAAGAGGGGGAATGAACATATGCTACATAAAAGTGGTGGTTAAAAGAGAGAATATCTTAATATATGAGCACATTTAAATATTCAATCTAGAGATTAGAAAAATAAGAGGTAAGCTGGGATAATCACGCAGTATAGGTAACATATTTGCAGGCTATTCACAAAACTAATCCGTTACAACATCCACATAATTTCTTCAGATTGTGGTGCATGATATAAGCATTAAAAGGGGAAACAAAACCATTACTTGAATTCTGAGTAAAACAGAGGAAACATATTTGTACCTTTTACATTATTCATGCCTAACAGTTTCCAAGTTCACAAAATTCTTAAGATCTGTTTCATCCAATAGGAAAGTACATGACTACTTTAGTCAATACAAACTATAAAATTCCAAGTTCATAAAATGTTTCTATTTTTTTACACAGATTTCAATCAATCCAAATCAGCCAACCGAAGATTGTGCAGATACCAGCAAAAAATAGAAATCATGCTCCATAAGGGAAACCTTTAACATTAACTCTAAATCCAGTTCACATCCGCGGACAACCAAGAACATGAACTCTCTCTTCAACTATTCCAAACCTTAATTCAAAGTACTTCAGCAACCTTCCTCCGGTATTTACTCATGAAACTGAATATCTCATAAATAACCTGAGTGGGCCGAAATGTTATCACTCACAGTAGCTACAATTCAGAACAACAAACACAACTCAGTTCACCTAACTGATGGTCCACATTTTACGGATGCACACACAAATAATCGCCTACCTCATTGAATACAAAAAACAACAACAATGATTAGAATTTAGAGGAACTACTAAAATTTCCAAATCCGTAAACTCAACCTTCCGACTTCTAAAACTTCAACAAATCCTAAAAGAAATGCATTTTATTTCCATTAAATCCAATCCCAAATTTTACAACGGCAGCAACAGACAAATAAAACAATCATATAAATAAAATTTAACGAAAAAATAAAAATTGAAGTTATAAAGATAAAAAGAAGAAGAGAATCAGATACCTGAATTGGCGATAATGGGAGGGAGTTCCTCGCGGAAGATCCGGACCCGTTTTTTAGTTGACGCGGTAGAAACTGAGCCGGCGATCGTGATTAGAGAATCCATCGGAGAAGAAGAACCCGCCATTTCGTACCAGAAATAATCCGGGTCGCAGATCCGAAATTGCGGTTATTGGAGCTCCTCTTGTTCTTCAGATCGTAGAAATGAAGACGTTTATTTCTTCTTTATCTGTGTTTGTTTATTCAGTGTGTGTTTTAGGTTAGGGTTTTAGAGGAGTGAAGAAAGATATTAATTTGGACATTTGGTAGATAAAAAAAATGGATGTAGCTGCTTGCTAGACTTGTGATAGTTCTGGATCTTCTTTATGGGTTGGGCTAAGATATGCTAGGCCCATAAAATATAACTTATTATTCAAAACAGGCTTAATACACTTTTAAGTGTTTAAACTATACCTCAAATTGACTTTTAGTGTCTAAAGAATTTTTTTTTGTTAAAAATAAGTTCCTAACGTTTCCAACGGTACACTTTTAGGTGTCTGGACCATAACAGTCGTTATCTGCCACATGTCATGCTTATAAAATTTCAAAAAATATATTTAAAAAAAATTAATATTATAATTTCAAAAAAACCCAAAAAAAAAAATTCATCGTCGATTCGTGGCCATCACCGTTAACACCATCCGTCTCGCAATCGTGACCAAAACTCATTCCCCCACCCACCATGAAACTGTACCAATCGTTGTGAAAAGTGCCCCGAAGGGTCGTCAGATTCTTAAGTTTTCCTACACTATTATCTGACTATTTCGATGGCTACAGTTGGTTGTACATTACACGACTGCCACCATTGAGTTTCTCGCCTTGCCCCGAAGGGTCGTTAACTTGTGTTAAAAAATTAGGTTACTTAATGAGAACAAAACATGTGACAAGTTTTTTTTCCATTTCCTTTTATTTTTTAAAATATATAAAATAAAATAAAAATCAAACCCTAGATGTCAACCCTTACTTCCTACCACCCATCGTTAATCTCATCCACGGTGGGAACTCACACTAATAGGTGTTAGCTCTTTTAACATCGTCGAAAAACCTTTTTTTATATAATAGAAGCTTTAATACAGTGGTAAACAATTATCAATGATAGAACCATCGCCGTTGAAGATAAGACACAAATCCGAAAAGAATGGTGGTGTGAATGGTGTGATCGACGATAGAGACGAATCTAGAGCTAAGCTTCGAACCTCTTTCTTGTCGAATCAGTGTCGTCAACCGACAGATTCATTTGGTTTCGAGATATGTATCTTTTCTTATTTCGACGAAGCATTCGAACTTTTCAAATCGGGAAGACAATGTTCTACTCAATGAAAAACTTTCAACACGTATAAAAAGCTAAAATGTCGGTCGTATTTTTTAAGAGGTTGATTGAAGAAGAAGGATAAAAACATAAAAAATAATTAATAATTAAGACATATGATATGAATTAATTAAACAAATAATTTTTATTATAATTACATAATGAAACATTAAACAAATATTCTAATAAAAAATTAAACTAAGATAAGAAACGATATGATTTGAATATTTATTTTGTATAAAACCTTGATATATTTTTGTCCCCCTGTTTCATTGAAGAGGTCAGCAATTGTCTTCAAGCTTCAACCATATCCATCGATAACTAGTTAATTATATAATATAAAACATATGAAGTCTGAAAATCATGTTGCTTTCAAAAGCAGAGCCCACAAATTAATGTTACCCAAAACCAGGACCTAATATTTTCCCTTTGGTTCAAGCCCAAAGCGAACATGTGGCTTTTCCAACATCTAGCTTATTATATTATCTTTATGGACAGACTTAACATCTTATATTAGAAGTGATTTCATAAAATTTTAAGGTAGAGTAAGTTTAAAAATATTTAACCGAAAACAAATTACTAATAGAAAATATAAAAAAAATATAAAATATATATAAATTTGAAAATCTCAATCGATTCATCCCTAGCTTAAGTATTTGAAAATCATGCTTCATCATCTAGAAATTGAAAAACTAATTATCTAGTCCCTAACATATGCCTTAATTATCTCCCGTGGGGATGCAAAATCCACAGTGGAAGCTCAAGGCAAAACACATGGTGAGGGGCCTATCATGAGAAGGGGGTCTAGAAAATGCTATTTGTAAATATAGAAGTGCAAGACAAAGGACTTGGGTAAATGGGTAACCGAGATCCATGAACCGAACCAAGGCAATAGGCTTTGTGTAGCACACTAATCTCATGGATTTGAGTGGCACACTAAATCATCGAAGAAACTAACAATTTTTTAAAACTATTTACACAAAGTATGAAAATGTAACAATTTACAAAAGCGGTGTCTCAATTTAAAACCCAATAAATAAACAAATAAAATATTATAAGTGAATTTGTTTTCAAATCATAACCTCTACATGCCCACAAAGTGATCATTATTGTACTCTGGTACTCTGTTGAGACTCTTCTAATGATATCGTTGTCTCATCGCACTTCATGTAACATGTAATCTGTGAACGGAAATACATTTTGAACGCTAAGCTCGCAAGTTTCGCACCACACAATACCTCCACTATATTACATGCATTCATAATATAAATATGCCAACGAGTATAGTTAGAGAATCAATACTAGCAATGTCATTAATGATATCTAGTCATATATCCAATGCATATCCACGTCACAATCTCATTCATAATACAACAACAAGGATGAGGCTTGAGTTACGAAGCTCAAATCCTCACCCATGCACAATACTATACAAAGTATGAGGCTCGGGTCACAGAGCTCAAACACCCATCTAGATGAGGCTCAGGTTACGAAGCTCGAATGCTCATCAACAACACACAAGTAGGGTGTAACACCCCCCAACCCATACCCGGCCCGGATATGAGTCAGAGATACTACATTGACTTTGAAACACAACTCTTAACAAAAAAAATAGCAAAATATTTCGACTTATATTAAGAAAATACTATAATATACATCTTGGTTCCACCCGGGTGCATCGTTAACGGACTGCAATGATCCTCTGTTAATATTTCTTTCTTCAAGTCGTCATTGTCGGGTATTACAATTCTTCCTTTACAATATAGATTTCCATCTGACTTAATCTCAAAGTCTTTAATCTCTTTGTTCTTTACTTGTTTAATTATTTTCAAACACATTTCATCTTTACCTTGCAATTCTCCTATTCGTTCCAACCATGCTGGTTTAAGGGTTAATTCCGCACAAAGACCATCGTCTCCCGTTAAAGATAATCTTGCATCCATAGCTCGTAAAGCTGCAAACGTCTTTCTACTCAGAGCATCTGCTACCACATTAGCCTTTCCGGGATGATAGTCAATTATCACATCATAATCCTTTAAGAACTCTACCCATCTACGTTGCCTCAAATTCAATTCTTTTTGAGTCATCAGGTACTTCAGGCTCTTATGATCCGTATATAAGTAACAACGCTCCCCATAAAGATAATGACGCCAAATCCTGAGAGCGAATACTACAGCAGCCATTTCTAAATCATGAGTGGGGTAATTCCTTTCATGTGGTTTCAACTGTCTCGATGCGTACGCTACCACTTTTCCTTCTTGCATTAATACACACCCCAACCCGTTATGGGATGCGTCACTGTATACTACAAAATTCTTGCCAGATTCCGGTTGAACCAATATCGGAGTTTCCGTCAGAATTCTCTTTAAAGCTTCGAAGCTTTCTTGACATTCAGAAGTCCAAACAAATGGTACGTTCTTTCTCATTAGCTTTGTTAGAGGCAGCACAATCATAGAAAAATTCTTAACGAATCTTCGATAGTAACCGGCAAGTCCAAGAAAACTCCGAACTTCAGACACATTCTTAGGAACTTCCCAATCCATTATAGCTTTAACTTTCTGAGGGTCTACTCTAATCCCAACTGCCGAGATCACATGCCCTAAGAAAATTACTTCGTCTAGCCAAAATTCACATTTAGACAATTTCGCATAGAGATTTTTATCCCTGAGAATTTGCAAAACTAGCCTCAAATGTGTGCTGTGCTCTTCAATGGACTTCGAGTAAACCAATATGTCATCAATAAAGACAACAACAAACTGGTCCAGATAGGGCTGAAAAATCCTGTTCATAAGATCCATGAAAGCAGCAGGTGCATTCGTTACTCCGAATGGCATTACGATGAATTCATAATGACCATATCTCGTTCTGAAAGCTGTCTTCGGAATATCTTTCTCCTGGATCTTCAATTGATGATAACCCGAACGTAGATCAATCTTCGAAAATACCGAAGCTCCTTTTAGTTGATCAAACAAGTTATCAATGCGCGGAAGGGGATACTTGTTCTTGATGGTCACCTTATTGAGCTGTCGATAGTCAATGCAAAGACGCATTGATCCATCCTTCTTTTTAACAAATAACACCGGAGCTTCCCAAGGCGATACACTTGGTCGGATAAATCCCTTCTCTAGCAACTCTTGTAATTGATTCTTTAACTCTTGCAATTCTTTCGGAGCCATTCGATAAGGTGCCATTGCAATCGGAGCTGTTCCCGGCATTATTTCAATTTGGAATTCTACCTCTCTATCCGGAGGTAATCCTGGCAATTCAGCAGGAAAAACATCAGGGAACTCTCGAACTATTGGAATTTCCTCTAACCTTTTCTCTTGAGCTCTTGAATCAATCACATTTGCAAGAAAACCCTGACATCCTTGTAGCAATAATTTCTTGGCAGACATCACTGATATTACATTTGCTAAAGGATTAAACTTTTCACTGCTCACACTTATCTCTGTTCCTTCTGGACTTTTCAGAGTTACCTTTTTCAATCTGCAACTAACATCTCCATAATAACGGAACAACCAATCCATTCCCAGAATCACTTCAAACTCGTCAAAGGGTAATTCCATCAGATTAGCAGGGAATTCAATTCCCTGAACCTTTATGGGACACCCCTTACAGACTTTATTCACCCGGGCACTATGGCCTAACGAGTTGTTACTATAATCTCATTACTCGTAGCTTCTAAGGGAATCCCCAACTCCTTTACTAACTTACTTGTAATATAAGAATAATTAGAACCCGGATCAATCAGTACCAATACTAATTTATCATACAACTGAAAAGTACCTGCTATAATATCAGGGTCATCACGGTCTTCACTTGTCTTTAGGTTGTATACTCGAGCAGTGGATCGAACTTCAGGTTGAGCAGAGAATTCAGACGGGTTCCTTCCTCTGCCTCTTCCTCGTCCTCTTTGTGAGGAAGAACCAGCTCTTCCAGATGGTGCCGGCTCACCAACAATCAATGGACAATCCCGGACAAAATGTCCGGCATCTCCGCATCGAAAACAAGTCCCAGCTGCCATACGACAAGCTCCATAATGGTTTTTCCCACAATGCTGACACTGTCTCCCTTGACCCGGAGTAGATCTCCCAGCACCAGATTCCACTGACTGCGTCTGTCTAGGTCTTGCCTGACTTGCTCCCCTAGCAGACGATGCAACTGATTCTGATCTAGTTTGTGATCGAAATCCCGAGTCTCTTCCCCTTTTTGTTGGTACTGAGCTAGAAGAAGTAGTCGTCCTCTTTGATGTCTAAACTCTTGAGTCCCCAAATCGTTCATTCTGAGCCCTTTCAAGAGCTTTTGCACGATTGATCACCTCCTGGAACGAGGACAAGTTTAATACTATCAACATTTCTTTAAGTCTAGGGCGCAAGCCCTCCACGAACCATTCGCAAGCATCTTTTTCAGTAGGCACAAGCTCAGCTGCAAACCTGCTCAGCTTATTAAACTCACATTCATACTCATATACAGAGCGGCTCATCTGCTTCAAATTCATAAACTCCTGCTTCATTTGTCGGATAAACTGATCTCCAATATACTTGTTTTTAAATTCTTCTAAAAACAAAGACCAAGTCAACTGGTCGGTTGACATCCTCATGGTGACGTTCGTCCACCATATCCTCGCCTGACCCCTCAATAAAGACACAGCTCCATCTAATTTCTCCACTTCGGAACAGTGGAGACCATCTAACATGATTTTCAAATCATTCAACCAAAGATCCGCTGACACTGGACCTTCCTCAGCTTCTCCCTTAAATTCGGGAGCTCCTAAACTTCTCAACTCTTTTGCTACATTAATTCTTGGAGTTGGTGGAGCAGGAGGTTGAAGACGCGCCAGAATAGCGTCTAACGTTCTGAAAAACGTATCTTGATCTTACACAGGCACTCCTTGAGATGCCTGTTCTTCACCCTGCCTGGCCAGGGCAGGTGAATTACTGCTTTCAGCATGCCTATCTTCTCCCGCTTCACTTCGGGAGCTATTATGTCCGGACATCTAATAAGAATAAACACATTGTTCTATTAGCAAAACATCATACTCATACTATACCAGATCAGAAGTTCTCACTATTTGTTTGCATGTATTCTATTTAAAGACTATATAGACTCTGGTTTATGCCTAGAATCGGCTAAACCATAGCTCTGATACCATTAAATGTAACACCCCCAACCCATACCCGACCCGGATATGAGTCAGAGATACTACATTGACTTTGAAACACAACTCTTAACAAAAAAATAGCAAAATATTTTGACTTATATTAAGAAAATACTATAATATACATATTATAATATAAATTTATCAAAATATTCAGAGCATACACAACTTAACCCTTTAATTACATGCCAACTGCCATTTACATAATGAAATAACCTACTGATTAAGTTGCTTCTGATCTGGTGGTTGCAGGAGTAATGCTGTCAAGCTGCTTCACCTGTCTCGTCTATTTCCTCGGATCCTACGTGTGAAACACTCACACGCTAAGTCATCGACTTAGTGAGGCAATAATAATAACAAGGCAATGTAATGTAATGAAAATGTCATGATCATATGAGATGAGATGCAAACATGTACTTAATCAATGTAGTATACATCATCAATATCCATACCTGTAAGCGTATGACTGTAACATTCATGAATCTGTATTAATAAGTTTATTGGCCCATGATAGCATATTGAGAACCTAAGGTATCAGAGTAATGTGAGGTTGTGCACTATGCTGTCACCACAGCTCGTATAAATGCACCGAAGTGCCCCGTAGAATTGCACCGTAGTGCCATATAATGATGTCCATAAGGACCACATAGAATTCCTTAAGAATCATATACATATACTATGGATCAAGTATGTGTCTTTCAAGACTTCACACATGTTCCAAAGAATATACATATGTCCCAAAGAACCGCGTAGAATTGCACCGTAGTGCCATATAATAATGTCCATAAGGACCACATAGAATTCCTTAAGAATCATATACATATACTAGGGATCAAGTATGTGTCTTTCAAGACTTCACACATATTCCAAAGAATATACATATGTCCCAAAGAACCGCGTAGACCCTCTACCCTTGGCATGCCAACTATACCTATAGTTCTCATCTACATAACATGGGCTTTTACATTTCACGTAGTCTATATCGCGTAGACATGTAATTTCTTACCTTTTCACATAGCTCATAATTTTTCCCACATAATCATGTCATATAATGCATTTTATATGAACTCATGTCATGTCTCATAATACAGAATATGCTCATGTATCAAGATATAAAATCTAGACTTATCACAAGTCTAGAATGCAGGATATTTCTATAATCATGCTATGCATATGCACTCACCTATACTTCTTTGCCTTTTCCTCGATCGATCCTACTTGTAGATTGTTCCCGAACTCGAGTAGGCTCGGTATCTACATAAACATAATTTTCAAGATGATCATCAGATGTCTATGTCTTGAAATTAAGCTTTAATAGCTTACTAATTTAAGGAATTTATAGCTTAGTCTTTCTTTCTTTTCTTTCTTTTTTTTTCTCATGGGGGAATCGGTTCCCCCCCTGGGGGTATCGATTCCCCCCTAGCATTCTGGAATTTCATATTCGTTGAGGGGGTATCGGTTCCCCCCTGGGGGTATCGATTCCCCTCTAGCATTCTGGAAATTCATATTCGTTGAGGGGGTATCGGTTCCCCTTGAATGGGTACCGATTCCCCTAACCCAGAAATCCTATTTTGAGCCCGGAAATCATCTCATTTCAGCTCAAACATACATATTTCAATCCCTTTAATACTCTTAGCTCTCATACACTTACTTAAACTAATTATTATCCATTCAATACCTCTAAAACTAAGAAAACTACTCATCCATATAGAATTGAAGAATCTTACTCCAATTCCAACTTGTTCTAATTTCAATTCTATTACTTCATACTTCTTAATTAGCTTATTGACAAGTCAAAAATCTTATTCAAACATCAAAAACTCATCCATATCAAAATTTCATCTAAAAACTCATTTTCCAAATCTCTCTAAAACACTTATCTTGTAGTTTTAATGTCATATAAGCTTTCCTTTAGCTTATATAACATCCAAACTTTCATTTCAAATCTTAAAAATCAAAGAAACTACCAAGGTTCAGCTTCTTACCTTTACTTGCAAGCTCCACGTTTGGAGAAGGAAGAGAAGAAGATAAGAAAGAAGGAAGAAGAAATGAGAGGATTCTGGAAACCTAATACCCACGTGGGTTCTAATATAATCCCCAAGGAATATTTAATTATTTCATTTACTCAATTACTCTTTTACCCTCTTAATTCCCCTTCTTTATAATTAAATCCTACACCAAATAACTCAAATAGATCATTACACTCTTCCATCATTTTACTTAAATCACCAAATGTTGAAACTTGCAAATTAATCACTAACCCAGCATGGAGGATGTTACATAGGCTTTATGGTGTAGTCTGGGGTCACATGCGCATAATGTGACTCACACCTCTCTAGCCTATGAACTAGATACTTTGGATGAGACCCTGGTCACACTCGTATAAGGAATGTACATCTAGTGGTCCTTAATGGCTAGTACCTTGGTGAGACTTAGGTTACATCTGCATCAAGAACGTACACCCGACTAATCTACTCTTTTAGAGTAAATGACGAGTCTAGGTCAGAAAATCATTAAACTAACATCCAACTAGCAAATTTTTTTTGCCTTGACATGACTCTTAGGATATTCAGATAACCCATCATACACTCATCACATAATAGACAATCATCATACACAAGTAACTTGGTAATTTTAATCACATATAAGGTTCTTATAAGGTTTTTATGAAATTGTACCTTATAAGGTTCGTATGATTATCACATATATAACATCATCATCACATTACTGTTAACGAGTCTTCATTATCAAACTCTCGCTATAGAGTTAAGCGTCTCATCTCACATCATCAATCATTCCATTATTGGTCATTCACATTATTATTCGAGTATCATTATTCTTCTCATTATTAATCAATTTCAACATTTCCAGGCTCCTCACTCGAGTCTCATATCATTATTCAATCACTTTACAATACAAACTCTTACTAGCATAAGTTATTTCACCTATTTAGGCTCATAAGGGAAATTTGGTAATTTTAATCCTCAAAGGGCATTTTAGTAATTTCTTTATATTTACGCTAATTGCTCAATCTCAACTGCTATTAAACTCTTCACTCATGAGTCTATTTGACATCTCAAAGTCCACTACACAATCATTAATGTTGGCATCGATACCTTCACGTGGGTATCTATGTCTACCCTTAAGTATCAATACATAAACAATCCCAAAAGTTCCCCAAAGTACCCTTAGTATCGATACTATACATGTATTATCGATACTCTTTCAGGTAGTATAAATACTCCCTTGAGTATCGACACCAAATTTAGTCAAAATGGCCTAAAAATCACCTTTTGTATTTTTTAAAGGAGTGGTATCGATACTACCCTATGCAATATTAGTACTACCCTCATAAAATTGCTCAGATTTGCCTTTGTTCATCTAGTTTCGATACTGTTCATCCAATATCGATACTAAAATCCAAAAATACATTGTTTCACTCTTGAAACACCTCCAAACTCACCTCAAACACTTGTTTTATGTTCTTTATTGATTATTAAAGCTTATGGAAGTTATTAGGGATCATTATACATCATATTTACTCCAAAGTAATACCCAAAAACGTCCACAATAACTAATCAAGCGTCCAAGTCCCTATATATTTTTCAACACCATACAAACAAGTCATGCTAAATGTTATGCACTACAAGAAGTAGAGAAGAGTTAGAGTGTTACCTCAACTCCAACAACCCAGAAATCTTTTAAGCTCACCTTAGAACCAAGACTTCCTAGGTCTTGCTTTTTGGGGGGGCCTTTGCACCACACTTCCACCACCTAAAAGCCAACCAATTATTCTAACATGAAAATAATGAATGTAAGTTGTTAAACAACAACTCGACTATACGAAAATCACATGGAAATAATGGAAGGAAACCTTTGGAATTCAAACCCTCCCAAATCTCCAAATGAGCTTATGACCACCATTGAAGAAGATGTTGAGCTCATCTTGGAGCTTATGATCAAAGGGTCATGATTCTTACCATAGATTTTCAGATGGATGAAGAAGATAAAGAAAAGAGAAGCCTTTCTTTAGCTCTCTGTTGAGAGAATGAGTGATGCAGCTCATGTGAGAGTTCTAGAATGAACGAGCCAGCTCATGTGGAAGTTCTAGATCAGAAGTTTGTGAAGTTCTAGTACCTAGACGGTTATGAGTTTGTTAGTCTGTTATAGGGAATTGATGCACTGCTGTATAAAACCATAATATTGTAAGCTGTAAAAGGTGTTCAAGTAATTCAATCAAGAAGTAATTTCTTCATTCATTTACATCGTTCTGCTGAATTTCAATATGGTATCATTCGCTTTCGGTTCTGGAGATCTCTGTTGAAGCTGCGATGGCTCTCTTTGGTGATTCATTCTCATCATCAGCTCGTATGTTTACCAACAAACGGGTAAACATGGTGCTCGATGAGATGAACTTCCTTCTATGGAAGCAGCAGGTGTTACTTACAATTCGCAGCCACTGCCTTGAAAGATTGTTGAATGGCTCATTAACAGCCCCTCCGCAGACGATCGTTGATGCAAACAGTGCAACTATAGCTAATAAACCTATGAAGAATTCATAGCTCAAGACAGTGCCCTGGCATCCTGGCTCTTATCCACGATCAGTGCCCCGTTGTTGCCGTAGTTCGTTGGTACCGAGTCAGCCGCTACTGTGTGGAATACGGTTATACAGTTTTTTGCCAATCTATCCACCACCACGGTCATGAACCTACACTATAAGCTTCAGTCCATGAAAAAAGGCGATGACTCTATGAGAGTTTATCTCACTAGAGTTAAGGAAATCTGTGACTCGCTTGCATCGTGTGGAAGTCCAGTGTCTCAAGTTGAGCACATTGTGAGTATTCTTAAAGGACTGTCGCGTCAATACCAGTCGTTCGTGGCAGTCATCACTACTGCACGCGAGACTATGTCCTTGAATCAGATTTACTCTATACTCGTTGATGCGGAAACGCAGATTACGGGATTTGATTCACAGCCTGAAAATCTTCCTATGAGCGCTCATGTAGCTCAAGGACGAGTAACAGCTGGTTCGTCTGACTCGTCTCGTGGTGGTCGATCCGGTGGATGTGGTCGAGGCCGTACATGACTTCAGTGCTAGTTATGTGGGAAAAATGGGCATTCTATCGATCGGTGCTGGTATCGTTTTGATCGAGACTTCCCTGGGGTTAATGCAGCAGCTGGTTCGTCGCGATCCAAAGATGATTATAGTACTGTTAATTGTACAACGTTTGATTCATTGGGATGCTCTTGTTGCAATTTCAAGAAAATGACCTCTTCTAGTCAACCTCAAGCAAATGTGGCTTCTGGTGAACTGGGTTATCGATTCGGGGGTGACTCACCACGTTACCCCAGATGGTTCCAAGCTAATGCACTCTACTGAGTTCTCTGGCCCAGGTAATCTTCTAGTAGGTAATGGTGGTTCACTAGGGGTGAACTCGATTGGTAAAGATTGTTTTAAATGCTTCCTCTCGAGCTTTAATATTGAGTGATCTATTACATGTGCCAAAAATAACAAAACACTTGCTCTCGGTTTCGAAGCTTGCTAAGGACAACAATGTCTTCATTGAGTTCCATGCTGATGAATGCTTTGTTCAAGATGAAGCAACTGGTGCAGTGGTTCTTCGAGGGCAACAACATGATGGGCTGTATACCTTTGCTATGGAACCAATTTTTTTGTGTAATAAAACCAGTGCGAATGGTCCTAGTGAATTTGATCTTTGGCACAGGCGTTTAGGACACCCTACATTTCAAACATTGCAAGTTGTATGTAGTTCAATCAATGTTAACATCTCAAAGAGTTTGAATAAAACTTGTGTTGCATGGGAAAGAGTCACAAATTGCCCTTTACTTCTTCCAACACTGAGTACAATACTCCGTTTCAGCTTGTGTTCACTGATCTTTGGGTTGCTACACATGTATCGTCCTGTGGCTATTGATACTATGTATCGTTTGTGGACGCATATACGCGACATACGTGGGTGTACATGCTAAAGGACAAATCTCAATCCCTTGATGCATTTCGATTGTTTCAAGCTATGATCACTACTCAGTTCTCCTTAATGGGGAAATTACACTCTAGGTCCCTCTTTTTTCATCCCAAAGCTTAAAGTCCATTTTTTAAATTTCTAATAAGGCTAATTTTTCGCTATATTGGACTCAAATTAAAACCAATAGACCTTCATACTATAATAAATCTATTAATAAATTCTAGAGTCAACACTCGGTTGTTGACTAAAAAATTTGGATCGTTACAACTCTCTCATCCTTAAAGAAAATTTTGTTCTAGAAATTTCCAAAACGAAACCACTAATGTGCACTAAAGCTGCACAAATTCAGCGACTCCTTGAATCCTCCAAAGAACCTTACAATGACCATCTTCTCGCATTTGAAGCTTCTTACTCTTATTCTAACCATGGTCCTCTTCAACATTAATGATTTGCGAGCTCATTTCCCTTCACATACCAAGCGCAAATATCCTTCTCGAGGTTGCTAACCACACTCTCACATATCATCATACATTATCCTTGAATGTCGACACTATCTCTTCTCGTCATTATCCTTTGCATTCTTATCTAATCGAGCAAACAATCTTTCTCTCGTCGAACATCCGTTACAGCTACCAGACAATCACACGTTTATCGCGTCTTCTCTTTCTATGTATATTAACTCTAACTCGTCTTGAAGATCAAAAAGTTATCCAATGTCCTTTGACTACGAACGTACCACCTCATCATTAATGACAACTACGACTACTAGTCCAAGTTTTGGTTCCACGAACATTGCTAAAACGTCGATGAGTTCAACGACATCACCATAAATACATAGTGACACTCTCGGTCTTGAAAGTTGTCTCCACGATATGGCATCCTTTCTGACACAACCTTTATTTCATTTCAAACCTGAAGAACACTAGGGTTCCCCTCAACTGCTCCACCATTCACTGCTCTACGAAGCGAACGCTCAAGCCGAACTTACACCATCTTATTTACAAACTCAGATTCCTTAATCGCCGACAATGTTAACTCTCTCAAAGGAAACACATTCGGAGACTCGAAATATATAAAGGTCCTCCAACACTAGACTTGACCTTATAAGTCGATGACTTAGGCTCAAAAGCCTCACCACACTTTCGCAGCGACTTTGATTCAAACATGAATGAGGAAAGACTCACAATCTCCTTACATAACCCCATCACTTGGGGTACACATTTCTCTTTCTGTTCTCACACTTTCACTTAACATCATTTCTCTAAGCCTTGCTGACATTCATTCACTTATAACACATTAAGGAATAGGTTCATCGCTTGAACCTTCCTTTCACACATTTAATCAAAGTTAACATAACAACTTACCAATTGACGTTAGATTCATTCAATTATAGCATGATAAGAAATAAGTTCATCATTCGAACATGCATTTCTCTTAATATTAAAGCTCTCATGCTTGGATGAAGAAAGGAGAATGAAGAAAGATGAAGAGAACGAGAATGATAAATTTTTGTACTCCCAAAACCCACATGAAAATCATCTAGAAATCCTCCCAAAGCAGACATGTTTTTTCCAATGGGGGAAATTGCACTCTAGTTCTCTCTCATTACATTTCAAGCTTAATTTTTTTAATTTCCAATGAGGTTAATTTCACCCATTTGAACTCAAATTTGAACCAATAGACCATCATACTGTACTAAATATATTAATAAATTCTCGGGTTAACACTAGGATGTTGACTCAAAATTTTGGGTAGTTACACTTTGGCTTGTCTATTTCAATACATCTTTTCAAGATGCATTGCCTTTGTGATGTAGCAGCTAGGAAACTCTATGGTTCATCAGCTAAATTCAACCAACCCCGCCCTCCTCCTCAATAAAATTTATCAACGAACAATCATCGTTATTAATAGTTTCTATTTAATAAAATTAACAAATATTATTATTTAAAAATTATTATATATGATATATAATTAGATTTTTAAATAAAATAAAATATAATAACTTATATTAATAGTTAATTGTTTCTATGGTTTGGACTTGGATTTCATTTCCCGAAAAAGATATGAAATTTTGAGAATTTTTTTATAATTTGGGATAAATATAAAGTGGTATATATTTAAGATTCAACCATTTGACAATGAATGCTTGTATTATTAGCATATGTGATGCTCAAACCTAAGATCTCAAAAAATAACAAGTTTCCTAACTACTGAGATTACTTGATTCGTACAAAATTTTGGGATTTAAATACCACACTTCTAGAATCCATTCTTTTCTCAAAATAATGCAACCCATATTAAATTACAGATTTTGTTTATCACGAGCATTTTAATATTTATATATAATAATAGTAAAATTTACACTTAATAAAAAGAATATAAAAGTTATCGAGTATTGATTATAAATAATATATTATATATTCGTAGATTCATAGAGTACAACGACGTACCTATCTATAAATAAAGCTAGACCTTTGTTGTGATATATATGAACGGATCGAAAGGAAGGATGAAGTAATTACTCCTCCGAAAATTTTTAATTTATGTTATATTTAGATGTATTTTTTGTATTTTTAAAAAAAATCAATACATAAATATTAATAATTTATTTTTTTTAAAATAAAATCTTAATATATTATATTTTCGAGCTGCTCACGAGCTTTTCGAGTTGAATATCGAGTAGCTCGTTTCGGCTCATTAAGAACTCAAGTCGAGCTCGAGTCGAGTCCATTCGATCTGAGTATTTATCGAGCCTTGATCGAGTTGACCTCGAGTAGCTCGCGACCTGTCTCGTCTCATTTACAGCCCTAGCTGAAACTCACAAATACCACTTTTTTGCTTCACTATTTTTATTGAAGTTATGGGGTTCGGCAGCTACAGTTCAGCTCCATCTTTAAGTTTTAATATGGAGTAGTGTGAATAATGGCTTTTATTTCAATTTTATATAATAGTAGTGGACAAATATGCTCCGAAGAGATGCTTAATGTAAGAGTTATATTACAGTCATAAGCAATATGATCTTATACCCAAATCAGAAGGAGATAAATCATTCATCAGTATAATTTCATTAATATTTTATTAACATTTAACACGAATGATATTTTATATTTGTTTTATTTCAAATTCTTCGTGTCATTTTATAACACTCTACTAAAGGGAACGAATATTTGTTCCCCTAATATATAAACAATAATAATATATGTGGTGTCCATCCAAATTTTTATAAAGTATCATCAACAATCACCATATGGCTACCGTCCTATGACTCTAAAAGTAAAAGGGTAATTTTTCTCCAAGATTTTTTTTTTTATTTTCCTTTCTCAACAGGTCGAGGCAGACTGCCGGTGATAAATCGGAGATAGGTGAAGATGATGTCAAGTCATCATGTCCCTTATGCCCTGGGCAACACAGGTGTTACACTAGATGGGATAAAGGGTCGCGATCGTGTAGGGTGAGCTAACTCCAAAAACCTGTCCTCAATTTGAATTGCAGATTGCAACTGTGTGCATGAAGTCGAAATCGCTAGTAATTGTCGGTTAGCTATACGATGGTGAATTTGTTTTCGGGCATCGTATACTCACAATGATCGATCATACTATGGTTATCCATAATGGAAAAGAGCATTTGTCTATTTATATAACGGATCGTGCTTAGAACCAATAGTTCATTATCTAATGAATTTTTTTATTCTAATATTCCATCCGAGAGTTATCAGTATTTATCAAATATGTTCTAGACCCCCAACATCCATATATGCTCTTACAATACTCCCAAGCACGAATCATACATCACCATAACTAACGATTCTCCATCTATATCAAAAGAGAGATATATCGACGACCACAAACCATCATCTCCTCTAATACATGAACACAAACGACGCCTACATTGACAATTAATCAAACCAATGGCAATAAAAAAATCAATAATAGTAACATAGTAAAGAAAAAAAAACAATTAATAACGACCTAACTTTATGTTTCGTAATATAATTCTAGGTTTAAACACATCATCAAATTGACTGCTAAGTTAATCAGATAGGCGACTTAATTGTTTTTGTCTTATAAATCCCCAACCTCACCAAATTATAGCATTAAATTGGGCATAATATAAGCTCAATTACTATATAGCTTATTAATCATTGTCGTTGATAATCTATTTATGTCTCCTAAAATTTTATAAGTTCGTCTCTTTTAAAAAATTTATAAATTCGTTTATCAACAAAAAATCGTGTGTTTGTCCCGTAGATAAGGTTAACTTAGTTGATAAAAATTCAAAAAAAAACTAGAATAATAATGAATGTTATTTAACTTTTTTATATAATGTAAAATTATTTGGCATAAGTTTAGTACTGATAGTCTACTCATTGCCAGCTATACTGTGATTGTCACTTACGCAAAATATATGATATTGTTAAAGAAAGTCTCTTTCTTAAAATTTAATTCTTCATTTACATAACTTGAACTACTTGAACCACCATATTCAGCTAACTCCATAGATGGTAGCACACTGCATTAATATTTCATCAAATGGAATAAACCCAAAAAAAAAAATCAAAACCCAAAGTTATATATATATATATATATATATATATATATGTATGTGTGTATGTTGAACTAGCGGTGCTACTGCCATATATCCTTTCATTGTCAACGGGGATAAGTGTACTTTGGTAGGGTATCTTAGAGCCATTTCAATGGACAATTCCTTCGCCTTCGTTATGTTTTTTGGTTTGTTGCTTACATTAGGACATGTAGTTCCTCAAGCTGAGTCAAGGGCGTTTTTCGTGTTCGGAGATTCACTAGTCGATAACGGTAATAACAACTATCTAGTAACCACAGCCCGAGCCGATTCATACCCCTATGGCATCAATTATCCGACTCATAGAGCTACCGGTCGATTTTCTAATGGCCTTAACATCCCAGATCTTATCAGCAAGTCAATTCATGTTTTTGTCTACGTAGAACTTTGTTCAACTTGCTTTGATATCAATGGAATATGCTAAATTGCTAATGTATGTATATATATGTGGTACTCAGGTGAGCAACTTGGCTCCGAGCCGACATTGCCGTACCTGAGCCCCGAGCTCACCGGACAAAAGCTTCTTGTTGGTGCCAACTTTGCTTCTGCTGGAATTGGAATTCTCAATGACACTGGGATTCAATTTGTAAGTCCAGTTTCTATTTAAGCTATGGGATATGATTCTATAAGTTATGAAAATATTTTCAAAGTACTGCAATCAATGACCTGTGTAGATCAATATAATCCGAATTTCCAAGCAACTGCAATACTTCGAGCAGTATCAGCAACGCGTGAGTGCACTTATTGGACCTGAACAAACTCAACGCCTAGTAAATGAAGCACTGGTTCTCATGACCGATTTCGTAAACAACTACTTCTTGGTCCCCTTCTCGGCACGATCTCGACAATTCGCCCTCCCATATTACGTCGTCTATTTAATCTCCGAGTACCGGAAAATTTTGCTGGTAAAACTTGCCATTACCTTTCATAGTGCAGATAGATTTATTGTGCACTAAACCTTTTGTTCTCCTTATACTAATTACGTTCAAAAGTGTCGAGACGTGTTCATATCAAGTTTAAATTTATTGAATCTAGAAAAATGAAAACGTATTATCACCAATGAATGGAGTAGGGACAAGATATAGTGCACGTGTACTATTAGCATAATTTGGGGACAAGCAGTATCCTCTGCTCCAGTCTTTATGGAGCCTATAGATAGAGAAAGCTAAATGTTCAATTTTTGTGAAGAATTAGGAATGAAGGCTTATATTTATTACTATGCATCAAAAGTTTGTTTTGGTAGGTGAAGCCAACATCATTTATGTGTTTATCTTCAGTTGCTATATTTAAAGCCAACACGCATTTCTATATATAGACATATATATATATATATATATATATATATATATGTCTATGTATATATCATACATAACTTTGTCATTAATATGTATGTGTATATTTTGGTTTGCAGAGGCTACATGAGCTGGGGGCAAGGAGAGTATTGGTGACAGGGACAGGACCACTGGGTTGTGTTCCAGCAGAACTAGCTCAGCACAGCAGAGCCGGTGAATGCGAGGTTGAGCTGCAACGCGCGGCGGCCTTGTTCAACCCACAGCTCTTTCAAATGCTAAACGGACTAAACGCTGAGCTCGGCTCCGATGTCTTCATTGCAGCAAATGCATATCAAATGCACATGGATTGGATCAGTAACCCTCGCGCATACGGTACACTTCGTTTTACTACACAATAGCTTACGTGCACCCAACATTTCATTTCGAACAAATAACGACTCATATATATGTTGGAGGCAGGTTTTATTACATCAACGGAATCGGACTCTGCACCACAGCGTCGAACCTGTGCCCGAACTGGGACATTTTCGTGTTCTGGGATCCGTTCCATCCATCGGAGAGAGCTAACAGGCTGATTGTACAACAGATCATGACTGCTTCCACCAAATGCATGAATCCGATGAACCTTAGCACCATCATGGCATTAGATTCTAAGGTCTATCAATAGTTTTGTGGCACTCAACTAAATTAATGATATTTTTCGTGAATCAAACCTCGGAATACAATTTCAAAAATGATTATTCTCCTTAATAATATATTTTCTGTGAATCAAACACCTCCTAAGATCTACATAGTATGCCTTGGGAGATTTTCTTAACTATATTAATGTCATATTAAATGACTAGTTATTAGTGTGATAAGCTTTAAATTATATGCAGTATTATTTGTTGTTTGAGTAAGCATCGCAAAATCTTATATATAAAAAAGGAAAACATTGATCTTAAAAAAAATTAAAAATCGATAAAGGGTAATATTATTTTTAATTTGTTCCGTTTTAATACCAAAATTTTATTTATTTTTCTAAAATCATATCTAACGTTTAGTTCAAGTTTTAATTTGGTATTATGCCGTTAAAAATTTAACAGAACTACTGACATGACATTTTTTATTTTTTTAATGATTTCGTGACAATACTTTATGAGAACACATCAATATCAGTGTTAAATTTTTAACGGCAGAGTATTAAAATGAAACATAAAATAAATATTAGACATAATTTTAAAAAATTGAAAGCCAAAACAAACTAAAAGTACATATAAGGGGGATGAGAGGATTCGAAGTCTCACTCTATAAATTTTTGGGAATTATTATTCTTTATATTAAGCTATTTTGCGATGTGTTTGATATTGAGAGAGTTTATCAATTGGATGTTAATAATGCTATAGAAAACTACAAGGTATATATCCCACATTGGAAAAGGATATACCTTTGAGAAGGTATTTAAAAAGTTACTTTTTTCCCTCTTATATTGAATGAGATATGCACATATGTGTCACCGTCATAGAGTATGAGAGGTTGTTTCAGGATTAAGAACTCCTCCTTACTGTTCAAGGAGTCACTGAATGATACTTAAAGAATTTTATTGTAATAGTCACAAGTCAATTAACGAATTTAAACCCAATAAGTATAACACCCTTAATTCAGCTTAGTTAACTAAAATCAAATTAGAGATATCGCATTGACTGGTCAAAACTTAATCGAAACCGAATAAGAACTAAATCATAAAATCAAACATTCAAACAATCATCAAATATCATTATAGGAAATTAATTGCTAACTATAGAAATATGATGGTTCTATGGACATTTGAAATCATCAAAAGGAGTTAAAAATGTAATTTTTAATAAATTGGGTAGTAAGTAGAGTAACTTTAAACCAATAAAGCAATTTCATAATTCAAATATTTTTTAAAACCATTGCGAGTTTAAAAAAAATTAAAAATCAAAATATTTTTTAATATAATATTTGTTTAAATTATTAAATTTTTCTATAAATTTTTGGTTAATGTAAAAGTTCATACAGAATTAAAAGCTTTTTAAACACTGATTTTAAAACAAACCATGTTATTCTTTAAAAATTAAGTGTATTTTTATTTTTCATTTTCAAACCGATATGAATTAATTTAATAAATTTCATACATAGTATATGTTCATAATCTTTTTTAGTCATTAAAAACGTGTACACACCGTACAGATATAGCTGTTCGAACCTGAAACCTCTAGGAAAAACAATACACTCCTTAACCACTAACTCACTTTATAGATTCATTTAATAATTTTTTTAATTATTAAACAGAATCGGCATATATGCACGAACCAACTACCTCAATTGTTAAAGGGATGTTGTTATCCCTAGATATCCCAGATTCGAGTATCAGAGACTGCAAGGGTGATTGAACTTTTATTGTCAAATAGTTGAATTTTTTTTTTTTAAAATATTACTTTATAATCACCTAGATTAGTAATAAAAAAATCCACATATATATTGCAGGAGTAAAAAATCTATTATACATATATTTATATATCTTGAAATAAGCTTAGACGTTTGTTACAGATTCATACTATTAAAGTTTACGATCATAATAGTAAATCATTAAAGTTTACGATTAAAAGAAAACATTTTCTTTTAAAAAATCAGCATACTTGTTTTTTTTATTAAAAAATCATTAATTTTATTAAAAGAAAAAATATCTTGAGTTACAATATTAGTTTACAATCATATGTAAATTAAACACATAATTATAACATTTTCTTATATAATAATCATACAAGGAAAAAGGCTAAAAGCCAAATAAAAACTCAAACAACTTGGATGATGCATTAGATTTCTTAAGCAAGGTCAAGGGTTCGAATCTTGACGATTGCAAATAAAACAAACTGAGTTGGAAAAGTCGCCCCATAATAAGTCTTTGCAAAATCTTATCTAGATAAGTCAATAAATAAATTAGATACCAATTGCATCAACAAATGAACCACAAAAGGGATCAAATTATTGGAAGATCACTAACAAACCATAAATCAGAGCCAAATGACATGAGAATTGTAATAATCCAAATTTTGTCTACTGACTAAAATGTAATTTTTGAAAGTTTAGGGCTAAAGTATAAACTTTTAAAAGTTTAGGGACTTAAATAGTAATTTTTAAAATTTATATATTTTAGCCAGTAAATGAACAGTTTGATTTAAAACAAGGATTTTTGTGAGTCAGATTTTCGGTACGGAATTTGTGTTAAAAGCTAAAAAACGGTAAAATTTGGTATTGAAATTGGATAATCGAATCGAACCAGAATTTTATGAAAATTTGAAGGATGTGAGAAAATGGTTGGAAATATTATTTTCATATTTTAGATCATAGAAATTTGGCTTAGAACAATGTAATTTTTTTAGATTTGACCGCTTAGTGGGATTTTAGTTACTAAAATGCAATTTTCGAAAATTGTATGGTCAAATTAGAAAGTCAAAGTCAAGTTATTTCATCTTTGACCAAAGAATATTTTAATGGAAGATAATACAATGTCATTTGGTAATTTTCAAGATTTATTTAGGGTATTTTTAGATTTCTCGTTAATTGAATTTTAAATTCAATTAATTAAATAAATGCCAAGTGTATTATCTTTTAAGTACTAGAATAATCAAGAGAAGTAAGCCATTTGAAGCTATTCTCCTTCATTTGGCCGAAACTTCAAGCCCTCTCTAGATAAGATTTTTTTTGAAGCAATATACTTGATTTTTGAATTTAGCTATTAGATAGAGAACTAATTTACATGAAATTCTCTATCAATTGATATATATAACTATTTAACGGTGAAGATGATTGTATGATGAGATTTGATGATTAGGGTTTAAGGAGGGTTTAGTGATCTTGAAGAATTGATGAAGGCTTTTTATGTTTTTGATGTTAATGATTATTTCTAAAGCATATATCATGATTAAAATTAATTGTACATGTATATATAAGGTTTGGCTTAATTAGGGTTTATGGAAGTGTTAGGATTTGGATTCAATTTGATGTTGTGATGATTGGAAATGCATGAATTTAATCATAGGAGGTTGAATTCATGCTTGAATTTGAACAAAAAGTCCCCCTAGGTGACATGAAGCATTCGGCCATAGGAAATAAATATGTATAATATTATGTTTTTAAATGGTACGGAAGTTCAAAGTAGATATAAATAGTTTTAAAAGTTAAAAATAGAAATGTTTTAAAAGAAACTAAATTTTAAGCAAAGGTGAATATTGAACATTAGTCAGTTTGATGTGACATATGTGGCTCATATTCTTAGATGTTTACGGGCTATGGGTGTTACAAGAAAATTATTCATGAATGCAACCGCGTATTGAAATCCAATAGGAGGGTCCAAAGCCAGGAATACCAACATGATAACAAATAAAAAACAATCTCAACCAGTCAAGATGACGCTCAAGCCAACCCTGAGTAGAATATAAATGAAAAGAATGACGTGAGAGTTTAAATAAGTATTGTTCCGACAATATGGTGTGATAACACTAGTGCTGTCACAATGAGTGCGAACTCGATTTTTCATGCACGATCCAAATATGTAAAACTAGACGTTCATTTTGTTCGTGAAAAGGTGATTGAGAAGAAGCTTCAAGTTAATTATTTTCCTGTCGGACATCAAGCAGTTGAGGAGGACGTGTGAGGATGTTGAAGCTGTTGTTTTTTTTAAAAAAAATCAAGGAGACTATTGGTTATCGAGGTCCTTGTTGTCGTTGAAGATGTTTTTCTTGTTCAAAGCAGGGAGAATATCGATGTGATTGTTAATTAGTCGAGGTAGTTGGATGGTTATCGAGTCGTTATTATGTTAATGTTGAAGTTTAAGCACAAGAGCCTTGAAGATTATCAAGAAGATATAAAACATGTATATTAACCAAGACTACTCAGTACATTTATACACAGACATATAGCCTTAACAACCTCATAACTGCTTCTAACCATTCTAACTAATTAACCAACTGCACACTAACAGCTTGCACACACACACTCCAAGCCATACTGCACACACGCACATATGCACATAAGCATGTAGTCATGCTTCAACATTCTCCCCGCCCTTCTCAGCTGTTCGCGTTTTTGCTATCTGAACTTTCTGACTAAACATAATATGTGCCGACTTAGCCAATGGTTTGGTCATTCCATCCGCAACTTGATGCTCTGCTGGTACGTAATTCACACGAACATCCCCACACTTTACTTTCTCACGCACAAAGTGAATATCCAACTCTATATGTTTCGAACGTGCATGAAACACAGGATTCACACTCATGGCAATAGCGCTCGTATTATCACTCCACACAACTGGGACTGCATCGATTGCTTCACCCATGACTGTTAACAGGGACTTAACCCAACCCACCTTAGCAACAGTATCTGTAATACTACGATATTCAGCTTCTGTTGTCGAACGAGCCACAGCTTTTTGTCTTTTTGCACTCCACGAGACCAAATTGCAGCCAAGAAATATTCATGAGCCAGAAACCGACCGCCGATCGTCGACGTTACTAGCCCAGTCAGCATCTGTAAACACAGTTACACATCAAACTTCAGATCCAGAAGATCGTCTAAACACCAATCCACAATCAAGTGTTCCATTCAAGTAACGCAATATTCTCTTAACAACCAACCAATGACCATCACAAGGTCGATGCATGTACTGAGCCACACGATTAACACTAAACGCGATATATGGCCTCGTATGACTCAAGTATAATAAAGAGCCAACTATGCTTCGATACAACCATGCATCCGAGAGTGGCTTCCCAGCATCAATAGTCAAATTTTGCGAAACCACCATTGGCGTAGGTGCAGGCTTAGCACCAAGCATACCAGTCTGTTCCAGTAGCCCCCGAACGAACTTACGTTGGCTCAGTACCAACTGCTCAGAAGTCCTATGGACTTCAACACCAAGGAAATACCCCAGCTCTCCCAAATCTTTCAACGAAAACTTTTTACCAAGCAAGCTAAAAACCTCATTAATAGCAACATTAGATTCACCAGTGATAATAATATCGTCGACATAGACAAGCACCATCACACGAACACCACCCACTCGACGAAAAAACAATGACGCATCAACTGTTGTCCCACAGAACCCTAGCTCCAGCAAAAAATTACGCAGCTTAGCATACCACATGCGTGGTGCTTGACGTAGCCCATACAATGCCTTCTTCAGCCTACACACCAGTCGAGTGCCATCACTAGCCACTCGTTCAAACCCTGGTGGTTGAACCATGTATACCTCTTCTCCAAGCTCGCCATTTAGGAATGCATTATTAACGCCCACCTACCTCAAACTCCAACCAAGAGCCACTGCTAGAGACAACACCACATTTACTGTAGTCGTCTTTACTACCAGGCTAAACGTATCGCTGAAATCATGGTTAGGTACATGTGAATAGCCTCTTGCCACAAGATGTGCCTTATGCTTCAACACAGATCCATTTGCATTGAATTTGACCTTGAACAACCACTTACACCCGACCGCTGCTCGCCCTTTTGGTAGTGGTTCAAGCGTCCAAGTACCATTCCTGACCAACGCATCGTACTTAGCTAGCACTGCCTCCCTTCATTGCGGATCTTGAAGTGCCTGAGCCACCGAGCACGGCTCTCACACATCACCTCGATTATGTGCAACAAACGCCTTTGGTTTGAAGATTCCTCGTTTACTACGAGTGACAATTGGATGGTCATTTTGCACCGAGGGATATACTGAGATAGCCTCAACATGACCATAATTATTTGCAACACGACCTGCCTCATTATCTAACACCCGATCTTGCATCACTCCCACCAAGCTATCATTATGGCTTTCACCAACACTATCAGTCTCAGTGTGTTGATTCACTCTCAGTGTGTTGATTCACTCCCACCAGGCTATCATTATGACTTCCACCAACACTACTACTTTCAGTATGTTGATTCTCTCCCACCAAGCTATTATTTTGGCTTTCACCAACACTACCACTCGCAGTATGTTGATTCACCCTACTACTAGAAGCTCCAACCTCAGTATCCTCTGGTACTTCCCCAGTGCACACCAGAGCAGATCTGACTTCTTGCACAGCTGCTCGTGAGGAATTGCCATAGACACGTTGAGCACCAGGAACCATGACCAATGAATTGCCATTACATGTACTTCCTACAACAATTACATTCGTTACTGCTCCAGACTTAGCAAACGAAAACTCACGTTCATCGAAAATAACATGTCGAGACACATACACTCGTCCATCAGTCGCTAAGCATTGGTACCCTCGATAGTTCATGCTATAACCCAAAAACACGCATGGTTGTAACCTGTATGCGAGCTTATAGGGTTGAAATAACCGCAGATGAGGAAAACACCTACAACCAAAGACCCTCAAATGATCTTACGTAGGGGGCTTCCCAAATAATTTTTCAAATGGAGTACAACCTTGAATGACCTTAGTTGGCAACCTGTTGATTAAGTGAGCTGCTGTAACTACTGTAAATGACCAGTATTTCAAAGGTAATGAGGCTCGAGCTAATAGAGTTAGCACCATTTCAAATAAGTGTCTGTGTTTTCTCTCGACAACCCCATTCTGTTGGGACGTATGAGGACACGTCACTCGATGTTAAATCCCACCTTGGGCAAGCACGGCTGACAGAGATCGGTACTCACATCTCCAGTCAGTGTTCAAGGCCTTAATCTTATGTCCAAACTAAGTCTGAACCAGCCTTTGAAACAGTTGAAAAGCATGAACTGCCTTCCCTTTGTTCTTCAGCAGATACACCCAAGAATGCCTCGAAAAGGCATCTACAAATGATACATAGTACCTGAAGCCATTTGATTCAATGTGACCTGGACCCCATAAATCAGAGAAAACCAGCTAAAACAGTTGTTCATATCGAGTCTCAGACGCATAAAACGGTAGCCTATGACTTTTACCCATATGACATAAAACGCATACTAGAAGCAAGTCTTTATTCAAATTGCTCGGCAAAGAAATATTACACAGCTTGCAAACTTGCAGAAAGATTTTATAAGATGGATGACCTAGACGGTCATGCCACAGTACATAGTTATTACTAGAGTTAAAAACTACATTTGCTTAAGCAGCTCGACCTCGAGTAGACAATACAATACCGAACTCATACAAGCCATCAACCTCTCTTCCTCGCAGCAACACAACACCAGTTCTCTCATCCCGAACCACACAGAAATCAACATGAAACTCCTAGAATACTCCATTATCCCTAGTAAGCTTGGAAACCGACACTAATTTCTTAGTAATGGAAGGCACATGTAGCAAGTCACTTAATATTAAAGAACGCGACACATTACAAATAGAAGCTTGACCAATTTTAGTAATAGACAAACCACTACCGTTGCCTACAGTCAGCTTACCAGCCCCTGTATAGTCTGAGCCATCCACTAGTTCTATGGCATCAGGCGTAATATGATGTGTCACCCCTGAATTGACAAACCACAAACCAAGAGTTAAACTCATAGCAGCCACATTTACAATAGGCTTGAACCGTTCTTGATCGTTAAGCCCAGTTGCACCTTCATTCGATCTACTCGCACACGAGCACTTATTAGGTTTGTAATGACAAACATTAGTTATGTGTACTCATTCCTTAAACAAGCTCCTTGAGTTAGAACTCCTCATATTACATTTATCCACACCTGAGAATGACTTATCGAACCTGTACCAACACATATTCACAAGGTGGCCATTCTTGCCACACAACTGGTACTGCATCTTGACACGCCATTGACCACGACCAGCTTGACCATTATAGGTAATACGCCTCTGTGACGCAGTCTGATCTTGTCTAGCAAATCGAGCGGTTCTTTCATCCATAGACGTTTTTACTTGAGCAACATTAGCTGAAGCTGTAATGTTGTCAAACCTACTAAAGTTCTTTTGCTGAGTCTCAGCATCAACGAGGATAGACACGACCCCTTCCAGAGTTAAGGCATCACGACTAGCTGAAAATACAGTAACCACCAGCATGTATTCAGTTGATAGTCCATTCAGTATGGTTGCAATGTGCTCCAACTCCGACACTGGACTGTCGCACGATGCTAAGGTGTCACATATCTCTTTAACTTGAGATATATAGCCCCGCATTCCTAGTTCTCCTTGACGAACTGCTTTAAGCTGATAATGCAGGTTCATTACCGCCGTCGCAGACTTACAGGCGAAGATTTTATTTACAGTGTTCCAGACTTGCGCAACAGTTTTAGCCCCCACTAAATGTGGCAGCAAAGACGGACTGATCGTATACAGTAACCACGAGGCCAAGGCATTATTTTGGGCTACAAAGATCTCATGATCTTCATTTTCAGCAACCGTGCCATCCTCCAGCACAACCGTGGCAGGTGGATAAATAACCATCCCAGAAAGCAACTTCTCCAACCGATGACTACTGACTGTTAGCAACACCTGCTATTTCCACAACAGAAAATTCTGTTCATCGAGCACAACACTTAACCGTTTATTAGTAAAGCTCTTGGAAGCAGTTACCGAATGCTCAGAACTGCTCACAACACCGCCGGAAAGAGGAGAGGCCGGAAGCGCCATAAAGCCACCGTGCACTCAGCAAGAACCCGACGCAGTTCTTCCTACACCACGAGATCACTAGCATCTGATACCATGTTGAAGTTTAAGCACAAGATCCTTGAAGATTATCAAGAAGATACAAAACATGTAATTTAACCAAGACTACTCAGTACATTTATACGCATGCATACATTCTTAACAACCTCATAACTGCTTCTAACTATTCTAACTAATTAACCAACTACACACTAACAGCTTGCACACACACACTCCAAGCCATACTGCACACATGCACATATGCACATAAGCATGTAGTCATGCTTCAACAAGCTCGCTGCTCTAACTAATCAAACTTCGAGTGCTTGATTGATTAGTTACACGTTTGGATATAAAAAGACATTGTATATACTGGCCCAGGTTGTCAATTTTTATGGCCTAAATTTAATTTAACTCTTTTTCACATTCTTTGTTTTCTAAGTGATTTTCTTCTTTCAGTTGAGCTCGACAGTTACAGTCTACGGAGGTTCTCCAGTTGTTGTCTCCGATCCACAATGACAGTTATTATTCAAGAATCAATATCAAAACTGGTGTTGTCGTTGGACAAATAAAGATGACAAATGTCACTGATTTTTTTCCCTTTTAGCCAAATATAGACAGATTTTCGAACTTCGTGATTATAATTGCCCAAGATAGCTCGGTTGGTCCAAATTAATCTAGTTATTTGGTCTGCTTAAGTTCAATTATAAAAATATAAAAATATTTATAAAAACAAATTTTTAATTGAAAATTGATTTATAAATTAGATTAAAAGAAGAACAAGTTTGTACAAGAAAACAAATTGTGAATTACATCCTGACTTAATTCGACCCATGAATAATTCTAAGTTTTTTTATACACCATAAATAAAACTAAATATTTTTATATATTATGATGAATGAAAAAAATAAAACTTGTACCAACAATAAGTTCGTCTAGTGGGATGAGACACTAGATCTTTTAAGTGAAAGTTAAGAGTTTGAATCCTAACGTTTTCGAATATAGCAAACTGGATTGGGAGGATTATTCTCGCCTTTGCAATATCCGATCTAAATTAGTCGATTAATTGATCGAAAACCATTGGTTATAAAAAAGGATAAACTTCAAAAGATAGCACCGAACTTTAATCATTGTATCATTTATACCACTGAACTTTTAATTTTGTCAATTATAACATTGAACTTTGATTTTCGTTTCAATTATATCATTGGACAGTTAAATCGTCAACAACCAGATCAGAACGATGTCGTTTTGATGAGGTGTCTATGTTGACAGTCGTCAGCTACATTGGCAGTCGTCAGCCACGTCATCGTGACGTTAATGATTATGTGATATATTGATAAAATTGAAAGTTCAATGATATAAATGATACAACGTCTAAAGTACGGTGGTATCTGGTATAGTTTACCCTAAAAAAACATAAAAGGAAAACTTGTGGATGTAGGAGTGTGAAAATGGTTGAATTGAATAGTAGGGACAATATTTCCATATCCATGCTTTTCTAGGAATTTAAGAACCTGAAAATAGGGTTGACGAATAATAATAGTTGTTTAAGTCGGTATGCATTTTTGGGTGAAGATATTTTTCTTTCCACCTTCCATATATAAAATTATTATGCGATATATTGACGGTAAAAAAATTATTAGTGATTTTAATTTATAATTTTATTTTATGTCTTTGTTTATTGGTTTAAAATATTAATTTTATAAAATATACAATAAATTAAAGTTTTTTGTTATAAAAAACTCTACTATCAACTAATTTTTCCTTTTGGATTGAGAGAGTTTAGGAATCTTAGAAATATTCGAATATGACGGGTCCCAACTAGATTCTATAGGGTAGATTTTTTTTTAAATTTCGGGGTTCAAGATGGGGCGGCCGGGTTTATAGTATATAATTTTGGGGTGGGGCGGGACCAAGTTTAAGGTGAAAAAGATTGACCCGATCGGACTCGATATAAATTATTAATTTATATTTTTATATATATAATATTTAATATCTTAATTTTTTTATATTTTAATTATTAAAAATATAAAATATATTTTAAAATATATTATTTTAACCGTTTAATATATAATAAATAATTGTTACAAAATATATTATTTTAATTATTTTAAATAATAATATATCTGAATCGGGTCGAGTCGGGTAGGGGTTTTGACCTAAAAATCAGGACGGGATTGGGGCGAGTGAAAAACTAAAATTTATCGGAACGAAACATGATCGAGTATAAGAAAAATATTTTCAAATCGAGGTCGGAGCAGAAAAAAAAACCAGCCCACCCGACCCGTGCCTATCCCTAATTGAGTTGTTGGTATTTCTTATTTTACATTTAATTTTAGTGGTCCATAATTCTTTTTGCTCCATTTTGAACAATTGCAATCACATTAATTATTATTTTCTGATTTTTGTATTATTTTGTTAACCAGAGTGGACCGACTATATGTTTTTCGTAGGCCAATTTATTTGATTTGAATGCTAAGTTTGTTGGTGCTCATGTGTAGTGTTTCAAAGTCTATTCGTTTGTTTATCAAAGAATTGACCCTTAAATTTATATTAGTTCATTAAATAATATAATAATATGTCACAAGTCACCAACATAAAATTAATGATAATTAGCTTTTTTTAATGAACTACTGTCTTTTTCCAGACATTCTTTTATCATGATTTGCTTTGATCCCAATATTTGGTGTTGTTTTCTTTCTCAATTTAGAAATAACATAAAGTTGTTGTAATATCATTTCAATTTTCCTTTATATTAATCAATTGATAATTTCATCATGAATGGATGAAAGGTAATGAGTGGAGCAATCTTCTTTATGAAAATTTTATTTTTTTAATATATTTTAGATATATTTTTATTAATAATATGTTTTCATATCTTAAAATTTATATATTCGTTCCTAACATAAAATCTTATATCCATTTATGAACTCTACTGATGGGTGATTTTTTCATATGTTTTTAATTTACCTAGAACTAAAAAATAATCTTACATTTGAAATATTTTTATATATGAAAATCAAACTTCCGATTATATGATAAAAAAAATAAGATAAACAATCAGTACATTATACCACATAGTTTTTTTTAAGGATTAATATAAAAAATACGTTTCTAAATCATGCATCGAAAAACGTTTTAGTACCTAAAGAATTTTTCGTTAAAAATAGGTGTTTAACGTTTCTCTGTTACTATTTTAGGTGTCCATATGTTAATTGTCATTAAAAACATACGTTAAGTGACATGGGTCACGTTTTGATAATTTTGAGAAGTTTTGTTTAAAACAAAAAATATTTTAAAAAAACCATATTTTTTTTCAAATTAAAAAAAAACCCAAAATTTTTAAAACATTAATTTTAATCATGTTGCTACCGACGGGCACCACCAACGCTGTTAATCGTCCGAGCACCCAAGATGTGAGAACGACAAACCACCCACGACCAAAATCCCCATACTTTTGCAATCGATCGAACACCCAAAAATGGAATAAATGAAAGATTTTATCTTAGGGTTTTGAAGGATTTATGTTTAGGAATTTATAGATTTAGGGAGATTTGGTATTCGATGGATTGTGAAAGTATGGGGGTTTTTGTCGTGGGTGGTTGGTCGGTCATACGTCTTTGGGTGGTTGGTCGATTGACGACGTTGATGGTGGCCGAAGGTGATAAATGAATTAAAATTAAGGTTTTAAAAGTTCTCAAAATTACTAGAACATGACATGTGTCACTTAACAAAGATTTTTAACGGTGATTAACGTATGGACACCTAAAATAATAACAAAAAAACGTTAGACACCTATTTTTAGCAAAAAAAAAATTTAGGCACTAAAATATTTTTCGAAATATAATTTAAGTATTTATTTTTATATTAAGTTTTTTTTTTAAATATTTTTATTTAATATCATTTAAAAAACACACCAATCTATAATTAGAAAAGGAAAAAAGATAAAAAAAGGGTCCCGTATTGTAAATTTTTATATTTGGAACCAAATAAATCCAAGTAAATGTACTTGGTGGCTGAATATCGATGAAGATTTATCCCAGAGAATATTTTGTCACTATAAACTTACAATAATAAATTTAGAATATTAAAAGTAGGTGATTCAATGAAAATGGTGATGGGGAGGATTGTCATCTAAATTTATATATTCAAGGATAGACGTAAATTTTATGTTATGGGGTAAATTTTTAAAATTTTAGAAAGATACGAGTTTATAAAATTTTAAGAAAAAATAAATTTATAAAAATTTAGGAGGGCGAAAATAAGCTTTCAAAAGAAAATACATAAAAAAATTTTAAAAATATATGATAATTTTAAATTTTAAAGGGATGATTGCTCTCATCTGCCCCTTTTGGTCTATCCCCTTATATATTGGTTAGAGTAGACAAATGTTCATCTTAAAATCTGTTTTTTTTAATTAACTATTCTTTTATTGATTTTACTGGTCTTAAGGTTTTATTTGTGTCCACCCCAGTGGCGGAACATAAAATATTTAAAAAAAACTAGAGGTTTAAATTATCATTTTCAAAAATTTTGAAGGTTTCAGTTTACATTTTTTTCAAAAAATTGGAATTTAACTAAAATTTTTGAAAATTTGAGAAGCATGAGTATTTTTAAAAATTATAGGAGGGATTTAATTAAGAACATTAAGAAATTTTAAAACTTAATATGAATTTCTAAAAAACAATTGAGGGGCAAATTAAATTTTTAAAATTTTTAAAAATCTAAATTATAAATTTTCAAATTTTTAGGGCATGTATGTTACTATTATATTCCACCATCGATAATATACAAAAATTTTGTGTTATTAATATATATGTTATTCCTAAAAAAAATTCTGAATCTTCAATAGCTATACCATTACCAAACACACCTACCTGTATTTCATTGCTTTTGTTTGTGTATGCCATGTCTTTCATCTTTGACAACAATCCCAACCCTATATATAACCAGTGCCTACCTCTTGGATTCATAAACCAACACATAATCCCCGGTAAGAAAACCTTTTGCTAGTAGCTTCTCCTATGGCGAGCTCACTTGTTCTTGCTTCATGGATGGTCCTAGGCCTAATAATGGCAACTTCAACTTCTCAAGTTGAATCCGCCAGGGCATTCTTCGTATTCGGTGATTCCCTGGTCGACAACGGCAACAACAATTTCTTAATCACCACTGCTCGAGCCGATGCTCCACCTTACGGCATTGATACCCCTAACCGTCGTCCCACCGGCCGCTTCTCGAACGGAAAAAAACATCCCCGATTTCATCAGTGAAGCACTCGGTTCGGTGCCTACATTGCCATACTTGAGCCCGGAGCTCCAGGGAGATAGGCTGCTTGTTGGAGCCAATTTTGCTTCAGCTGGCATTGGAATCCTCAATGACACTGGCATCCAATTTGTAAACACTGAAACCTCAGACTCCACGTTTTCTTTAACCTTTCAACCCCATTTTGACACTTTTTCTTGGCAGATCAACATTATCAGAATGTACAAGCAATTGAAATACTTTGAACAATACCAGGCCCGGCTGACCGACCTCGTAGGGTACGACGAAGCAACGCGAATCGTAAATGATGCACTCGTGCTCATCACGGTCGGCGGCAATGATTTTGTAAACAACTACTACTTGATTCCATTCTCTCCGAGATCTCGTCAATTTAGTCTACCGGATTATGTTCGATATCTCATCTCCGAGTACAAGAAACTTCTAATGGTAATTTTTCTTCTTGACATTGTGTCACAGTAACATGAAAGATACTTGGAGATTTGTAGCTTACAAACTATAATTGCAGAGGCTGTATGATCTCGGAGCTCGGAAGGTTCTGGTGACCGGGACGGGACCGATGGGTTGTGTTCCGGCGGAGTTAGCCATGAGGAGCCCAAGCGGTGAGTGTGCCGCCGAATTGCAACGAGCTGCGGCCTTGTACAATCCACAATTGGTTGACATGATAAATGAGCTCAATAGCCAATATGGTGCAAATATTTTCATTGCTGCTAATACACAACAGCAAACCACTGATTTCATTAATGACCCTGCAGCCTATGGTAAGTGAACCCGAATCCATACACGTTGAATTACATGAATAATTGAATAAATTCACAAATTTGCATAAAAAAGGGGAATTATTACAATTAAGAGTAATGAAAGATGGGGACAAAGATGAACAACAAAATGTGACATTTGTTGACCTAATAAAAAAGCCAATATATACTTATTGCAGCAACCTACCCCCACGTACTATCACTAATAAATTAGGATGAAAGCTACCATAGTAAAAGGGGTGAACAATTAACGTCCGACGAGACAAACTTGTTTCCATCAACAATAGAACACTTTAAAATCTATTTTTTTTTAATACCAATTTCAGTATATGGATATTTACTTGGTTTTCTTTGCAGGATTTACAACATCCAAGGTAGCTTGTTGTGGGCAAGGACCCTACAATGGGTTGGGATTATGTACGGCGATATCGAATGTGTGTCCAAACCGAGATTTGTATGCTTTTTGGGATGCATTCCATCCATCGGAGAAGGCTAACGGGATAATCGTGAACATGATCTTGAGTGGTTCGACAAATTACATGAAGCCCATGAACCTTAGCTCCCTCTTGGCTTTGGACACTAAAACCAAGACTTAGTTTATTAGTTTAGCATTCTAATAAGGGATAAGTTGCGCCTTCTGTTAAACCTTTATTGTTTGCTTGCTTGGCATGGATGGATTGATTATTATGTTGGTGTGGTTTGAATAAGTTCTAATCATGTAATGTTTTTAGATTGTTTTTATGAGTAAATAAGTAGTCACCCCTCGTTTTGTTTTACGTTATCATCATTAAGTAGTCTCACTAATAAAAGAGAACATCATTCTCTTAGAGATTTAAATTCGAGTAGTCATGTATGCAGGGTATGTACACGTTGTTAATTAGCTAAGAACTAAAATATTATGAGAAATAACTTATCACTTAAAATAATTTGTTTGCACCAATAATCAGTTGATTTAGTGGGATGAGACACTAGATCCCTTGAGTAAGGTCAGAAATTCAAATATTGTCATGTGCAAATGGAGTAATTGAGTCGGGAGAGCCTCTCTTATAATTAGCATCTACAAAATCCAATCTAAAATAATCAATTAATAAATAAAATCGATCCTACTAACATCTCATAGTGAAATCATTCAAACCCTTGAAATTACAAGGGATAATTAATGTCTTACCAAACAAATTACAGCTAATTAATAGACTTCACATGCAAACCTCATTGAATGAAAGGGAAAATAAAGTAAATTAACAATATTTTGTTTAGTTTTATCAATACTATTTATTGTAAATGACTTGTCAATTGTGTTGATAATTATGAAGCTATCGTTTTTCTTTTCTTCGGCCAACAATAATAATGTAGCTTAACAAATCTCAAGTTCGATTCTTTATATATGTAGAAAATTCTTGCTGGGAGATTCACCCACCACAACCAGGTGTGCGGCTTGAGTCGGTCTGAATTAATCAAGACGAAGCCTTGAAATCGAAAGGACAACAAAAAAAATAATAATGTAGCTTAAGGAGTCAATATCAAAATTAATTTAGGTACAAAACTAAACCTCGTCATTTTCAAGTGTCATTCCCCCCAAATCTATGTTTGCATTTGAAAACATTATCTCATAATAAATGAATATATATTTATATCAACATTATATTAACTTGTATAATTACATTTTTGTCCCATAATATATTTATGTCTTTATCATCATCATTTAATTTTGGAAAAAAACTACTTTATATGTCATTGAATTATAATCGCTTATTTGTTGATACTATTAAATTTTTAATTTTACCAATTATAACATTAAATTTTATCTTTACATTTAATTATACCACTCTATTGTTAAATTAATAACAGGACGATGACATGACTAACAGTTGTTAAAGTTGCCTACCACACCAAGACGATGTCATTTTGGTATGGTTATTATAATGTCTAAAACGACGTGATTTTAGACATTGAACTTGAAGGATATACTCATTTTGTCACTAAATTTTTAGTCAGATTTCTTTTTTAGCATTAGCGCTTTTCAGCCGTCACCAACAACCAAACACCACCGTCATCGGTCATATTTTACAATATGAATGATACCAAAATGTTTTTGTTTCACTTCTCCTTCTTCTCTTAAGTTGGCATTCCACACATCATCTCACTCAAATCTAGCATTTTCAATGGCGTCGAACTATTAAAATTCTGAAACCTTTGCTTTGAACGTTGAAGAAGCAAATTGGAATAAGCAAAGAATTCTCGAGTCTCTCTGTTAGCATAATGAGTTAGTGAGCATCAACGATCGTGCTCCTACACTGATCGAGCTCTACTGCATGCTGCATAGTGATTCTAGAAGATTGTTGTTAATGTTGATAGCATAAGGAGTTAGTGAGCATCAACGATCGTGCTCCTACACTACTCGAGCTCTAGTGCATATTGCATAGTGATTCTAGAAGATTGTTGTTAATGATTAGTTGAGGTTGTTAATGTTTAGTTACAAAGTTTATTAAGACTATAACAACTATGTACAACTGTATATAAGGAAGAGATGGATGTAGATCAAGAACTCAATTCATCTTCTCTATTCAATATACATGATTTCATTATCCTCTCACTAGATACTCAACATGGTATCAATCGCCATAAGTTCCTGGAGCCTCTTGTCTTCTTGCTGCGTAACTCAGGGCGTTCTTGTTAGTTCATCGTGCTTGTTGGCGTAGAAGGTGGTTGCTCAGTAGTTCTGGTATGATGTTTCTATTTGATTAACGGATGTGGTTGCTGATCAGAATATGGATCTTCGTCGTTCTTCTTCTCAATTGTCGATTTCCTCTTTCTCTATCAACGTCAATGGTTTGTTAGTTTGAATCTCACTACTCTAAATCATTGTTGCGGATGTTCTATCATCACTGTTATGTTAAGTCATCTATGCCTAGTACTTTCTCTGATGTACCATTATGAGGTTCTTTTACATTCTTGCTTGGTTTGGTCTCAGTTCGTCATAGCTAGCAATATTTATGTTTTAATGATGTGTTGCTCAGATTGGTTTATGCTTGCTGTGTGAATATTTCTTTTCGCTTGCGCTTGTCATCTGTTTGTTGAATTGCCTGACCGAGCCACTCAGACCAGTTCAATTCATACTGCTTCTCCAAGTATTTTGGAATATAATCAACATAATGTTTGTTGCCTACACTATTGTGACTGCATTTTCGCCTCGAGCAGCAGATTATGTTTGAGATCCTCAATGTACCTGCCATGTACGTTGCCATCCAGGTTGTTCTTTCTTTGTATGCTAGTGGTCGTACTACATGCATTACGCTGGATTCTGGTGATGGTGTTTCTCATGCTGTGACAATCTATGAAGGATATGCCCTTCCACATGCCATCATGACAACAAAATCCGTGGATTTAGATTGGAAAATGAGGGCATTTGGGGTTTTGCCAACGTTCCTTTTGCATGCCTTTTCTTCTATTGCTTATTCTGCATTTGCAAGCATCAGAAAGATGTGTGATGAGAGGGACAAGAAAACTCTAGAAAGACTTCGTGCTGAAAGGCAAGTAAAAATTGATGAACTTAAGGAGATGAGAAATTATTACATTACACAACAGCTTATTCAGAGATATGATCTTGATCCAGCAGCAAAGGCTGCTGCTGCAACTGTCCTTGCATCAAAGTTGGGTCCAGATTCAGGTCTGAAATTCCATGTTGAAGATGGATCTAATCTTAATGTCCTGAGGGGGAAGAGCGACGATGTTGAGCTAGTACCATCAAGTGGACTTCAAAAAAGAAAGCCCAGTAGACCCAATAGTACGACATGCACTCCTTCGATTCATTCTGATGATGAAACAACACCTTATTCTTCTTCAAGGAATGAGGGTCCCCGAGCTTCTGAGCAAGGTCAAATAGTAGTTAATCATTGCAATCCACAGGGACCTTCTGCACAGGACGAGGGATGGCTTGCTCGTTTTGCGGCCTTGCTTGTTGGTGAAGATCCAACACAATCATATGCACTTATATGTGGCAATTTCCACATGCACAACGGACTTGAAAGCTTCACAGCCAAGTGTCCATAAAAAAATATATGTCAAAGAACCTTGTAAATATATGATGAAGAAAAAATAAATGAAGGTGAATAAGAAGAACAAAAGGAAGCATCAACACTTTCGATTCAAGTGAACGGAAGGAAACATCGACACTTTCGATTCAAGAAGAACGAAAGGAAGCATCGACACTTTCGATTCAAGAAGAACGAAAGGAAGCATCGACACTTTCGATTCAAGTAAACGGAAGGAAGCATCAACACTTTCGATTCAATTGTTCATCTTTTCATCAAGGAGGTTGAATGTTAGAAATTAGTTGTAATTAGTTTTTAGAACTTGCTATAATAGTGTGTTCAAGGTCAGAAGAACAGAAGAATAAGAAGTAGAGGGAATGTTAGCATAATGAATTAGTGAGCATCAACGATCGTGCTCCTACACTACTTGAGCTCTAGTGCATGTTGCATAGTGATTCTAGAAGATTGTTGTTAATGATAAGTTGAGGTTGTTAATGTTTAGTTACAAAGTTTGTTAAGACTATAACAACTATGTAGAGTTGTATATAAGGAAGAGAGGGATGTAGATCAAGAACTCAATTCATATTCTCTATTCAATATACATGATTTCATTGTCCTCTCACTAGATACTCAACTCTCTCGATTTAATTGAAAGATCAAATACAAATATAAATACGTAAACGATCCTCCGATCAAGTAAGCACACTAATATGCCGATTTGTTAGTTGAGATTAATCATGGTTTGTCTTACAATGTTTACAAATTAAATTTTCCCCTAATACGTTGGCTAAAAAGACAAAGGTTACATCAATCAGGTTCATCTAACAAATCTCACGTGAACTTCTAAAATTAAACTCAACTGATAATTGATCACATTAATTGAGTTCATCTACTCTGTTAATCTATAGATAGTGATAGTAATCATATGTCTGACACTCACATCAAGAATCACTATAAAGCCTCCAATTCATGTATTCTTGATATACATACGAGGATTATTTATAGGACACCTATACATGAAAACCGACTCAACCAATAAGCTAATAACCTAATCAACAAACTAACAAATTAACCACCTTACGCTCACGTAATACTAATAAGAGATAATCTAACCACCAATTGCGACTCTTCGACAAACCAGATGAGATGCACTGTTTATAGCCGTTGTGGCCTAATTGTTTCCATCACCATTCTTCATATACAAAGATCAAACAGCAAGCCAATGTGCATGCCTTGGCAATATATATAGTGGCATATACATAAATATTTTTTAGGGTGGCACACATGTATTAATAACATAAAATTTTATGCGATGGGAACAAATAAAATATCAGGGTGGGCACAGCTAAGAAAATAGATAACTAGTTGAAGAAAATTTGAATTTCAAGGTAGGCACGCACCATCCTAAAATAATGGTGTATCCGCCGCTGAGTATATATTTATATAAAGACTTCTATCATCCAAAATTTTTGCCATTTGTATATCTGTAAAGTACCAATGGTCAAAATGATGATTTTCAATGATGTTGTTATGATATAAATTCATATCTAACCAAGCTAGTTTCTCTGTGACTGAGAAACCAATTGCCAGTCCAGACAGATCATTGTCATGTAAAATGTAACACTTGCAATAATTCCCTCAAAAGGGTGCCGATTCCATCTTCACGTCTACTGGCGGTGATTAAAAACGGAATAGCAAAGTTGGTATTAAGTAGGATATACAATTACCAAAGCAGCTTGCCTTTTTATTTTTGCTTTGGAGCTTCTTTTAATTCAATGGTGGCTGAAATTCCAGGTCTATAAAGCAAAGTAGCAAACCCCCTCATGAGTTTTCCAATGCACATACAAGTCTCTTGCTAATGGCTCCTTAATCGAAGTTTTGGATTTTTCGATGGTTTTGATCTTCCTATTGGCCTTTGGGAGCATTGCTCCATTGGTTGACGCTCGAGCATTCTTTATTTTAGGTTATTCCCTTGTCGATAGTGGCAACAACAACAACTACCTTGCAACAACTGCTTGGGCCGATTCTCCACCTTATGGGATCGATTATCCGGGTCGGAGAGCCACCGGGCGGTTCTCTAACGGCCTTAACATCCCAGACTTGATTAGTTAAGTTTCTAGTAGTGTTGCTTTCTGTGTTTCTTTAATGTCGTTGTCTTGTTGAGAAGACAACATAAATTATATGATACTTCAAATGCTTGCCTGCAGGTCAGAAATTGGGTTATCAGAATCCCATTGCAATATTTGAGCCCAGACTTCAATGGGAAAAGGCTGCTTATTGGTGCCAACGGTGTGGGAATCCTTAATGACACTGGAGTTCAATTTTAAGTTATCAAATTCCCCATTGGCATGAGTGTGACTTATATTCCTTATTAAACGCCCCACGGTACGAGGAGATCGGGTTCGGGTTTCTTTAAATAAGTTTATGACACAGAATGTTCAGGTTTGTTTGAAGAATACAAGCGCAGATTCTTGTTTTGCTTTTGCAGCAAGCAAGCACGCAACATCCAGTTTGTGCTTCAACTGTTTGGTTCTTCCTTGATCAGATTTGAACCTTACTATATTTGGTTAAATGTGTGTGAATGTTAAAGACTAGAAAACCAATCTTTTCATGCATTTGAAGTTTGTGAACCCCAATTTGTCCAATACTATTGCAGACTCTATACAAGGCGGGAGCACGTAGGGTTCTAGTGACAGGCACGGGACCGATGGGTTGTGTTCCAGCAGAACTGGCTATACGGGGCACCAATGGCTGATGCTCCGAAGAACATCAACTTGCTGCATCTTTGTACAATCCACAACTTGTTCAGATTTAAATGGACTCAACAAGCAGATAGGCAAGAGGTCTTCGTTAGCGACCCTCGAGCCTTCGGTGCATTCTTTGCTCTTAATTATTTCATTTAAAAGAAGGGGTTAACAATTTACTAAATTAATAAGAGTTTATACATTACCAACAACTAGTTGGTATAGTGCGATTAAGCACTTTATTCCTTAAGTAAGTTCAGGAGTTTGAACCCTGACGTTTGCAAATAGAATAAATTGGGATGAGAGGATCGTCATTGTTTCTACAATACCCGATCTTGATTAATTAATCGATAGATCGAATAGATGTGATCAATTAAAAAACAAGAGTTTCTACATTTAAAAATATGTAACTTAACGAATCAACCTATCAAATATCATATTATAATACATAAAGTATAAGCACACTTTTATATTATAAAGTTATGGTATATAATCTACTGTTTATTCTCATAGATTAATCGTTTATAAAAATTTATCAATAATATATTATTTATCACATTCTATTTATATTTTAACTATAAAATTTATCATGTGTTATAAGTTATACAAATAATATTTTAGCTATTAAAAAATGAAAATTTAATCCCTCTACTATTAATGTTACCTATTTATACTATGATATTAAATATATTAAAAAATTTACTCATACTATAATAATCGATGATGTGATAGTACCATAATAAATATAAATAATACGAAATCTCTTCACATCATCCAATAAATTATATAATGTTATTCATATGCTATTATAGTGTTGAATATAAAAAATATTACTTAATCAACACAATTTCATGCATATTGATTGTTATTCCTTATTTTCATAGTATCAGTGTAAATTATTTATAAAAATATCACATCACTCAAATGTAAATGGACCTAACTTTCAAATAGAAAATAGAAAAAAACTGAATTGACTAAAGAATTACTAAACTATATATAAATACATAGTTAACATGCTGAGCAACGGCCTATTAGCTCAGTTGGTTAGAGCGTCGTGCTAATAACGCGAAGGTCGCAGGTTCGAAACCTGCATGGGCCAATTTGCTTGTTTATTTTCTTAAACGGCGTCGGTTCTTTATCTTTTTCCTCTCATTTTTTCCCCAAACGTCGCTTCCTCGTTTCAGATATCAGTTAGAGCTCACGCAGAGTTGCTGCAAGCAATTGAAGTTCCATTTTTCATTACTATTTTTTATTAAAAATAAGTCATCATATTATAAAATTTATTTATGAAAAACTACACATTTTGTACTTAAACTATTATTTTTGTTCCGTTTTGATACCCGATTTATATTTTTTTCAAAATTATAGTTAAAGTTTAGTTTAAGTTTCAATTTGATACTTCATCGTTCAAAACTTAACAGTGATGCTGACGTGTCACCAAAAGATAATGTCATGTCATCATTGAAAAATATCACGTCAACAATTCTGTTATTTTTTTTAAAGTCCGGTACCGATTTGAAAGCTAAACTAAATGTTAGGTATGATTTTGAAAAAGATAAAGTTTGGATACCAAAATGAAACACAAGTATTAGTTTAGTTACTAAATGTATAGTTTACCCTTTTTTATTTGGAGTTACTTAGTTTTTAATAGAAAAAAAAAATCATATTTTAAGGTCCAAATACTCGGAGTTGTCGCAAGTTCGACAGCACAAATATTCAAGTTAACCCCTTCTTTTAAAAGAAGTAATAGTATAATGTAATAAATAACATTCTCTTTCTCATATAGCTATTTTGAACTTATAATTTCTCACTAGAATTACACTAAGGGTGCGTTTGGTTCACGGAATGTAAGATTACCAGTGAGAATGTATGATTATCAGGGAATAGGATTATTGAGAATGTTGTATTTTGTGTTTGGTTGGTTTAGCAAGAATGTAAGATTACCGTGTTTGGTTAAATGAATAAAAGATTATTGAAATGTATATTTGATCAAATTGTCCTTATTATATATTTGTTTTTTAACAAGTTAGAAAATATTTATATATTTTCTTTAAAAAATTTAAATTCATAAAATTTATATAATTTTTTTATAAAATTGAAAATATAAAAAGGTTTAATGAAAGGGTAAATTTTTATTTTAACCTTTGAATTTTATATAAAATTTTAATTATAGACTTTTTTGTAAATCTAAAATAGTTTAAGGATAAATTTGTAATTTAACCTTCATAGAATTTTTATTATTCAATGACAGAAGAATGATATTTTTGGGGAAAAAAATTAAGGGCATTTTAGTCCAAAACGCTGATAATCCAACAATACCTAAGAAAACGGAGGTAATGACATTCCCGATAATATACCCCAAAAAATCCACTATTGGTAATCTTACATTTCCGGAAATAAAATTCACGGGCTAACCAAACGGGGGGAATGTGGATTCTATTCATCCAAACGACCCCTAAAGGAAATCTCTTCTCCAGAAACCTATAAGAGAGTTGGAGATGTAAGTAATATATGTTTTAAATATTCTCAACTATTTGACAACGAACGATTAATCACCCTTGCCGTCACTAGTGTTTGAACCCATGACCTCTAGGACAACAACAATTCTTTTAACCAATAAGGTAAGTTAGTTCATGCATCACCACATCACCGATTGTTAGCCCTTAATAGTTGAGTGACCAAAATTTTTAATATCCTTAATGTTGGATTATAAATAATTAATTATTAGTCTCGGAACAAGTTGACCAATATCCTATTGATTGGTTTTATCTTCCATGTTGATTAATATCGATACGATCCTTCTTATATCATATGATCTGAATAAGTGAAAATCCAACCTAACTTAAGTTTCTAAGAAAGAATCAATTTATATTTTAACTTGTCAAGTAAAAGAGTTTCAGAATAAGCAAATTCTTCTTATGAAAGTTTTTTTTAAGGAGAAATCACCAATACGAATAAGCAATTTAGGAGCTTAAGGATCAGATGAAGCCTCAAGTGAAATTTGAGGATGAATTTGTTTAAGAGGGAATTATAACATATGGGAATAGGGTCAGCTAATTTATTCTGAAAATTTATTTAGTTACCAAAGAAGTGAATTGGCAAATAGAGGACTAAAAAGAAAGGTGTGAAAAGTAAAAGCTTTGCATGATTATTTAAAACATAATTTTCATAGTCTCAATATTCAGTACTTACAAGGAAAAGAATGCATTACTTGAATGAAAATGGACCTAACTTTCTGAAGACACTTAAATTCGTCCATCATAATACATACGTATATATAATATTATATTATGTTATAAGTTATAATATATATATATGGTTTATTTACATTCTTTTCTCTCCTGTTACAGGCCCAACAGTAATGGCCCAAATCCCACATGACCCAAGTGACCAGCTGCCCAAACCAGTATGGATTAGGGTTTATGTAAACCCTAATCTCTCAACCTCTCATCCAGCCGCCAACAATGGTGACCGTTGGATCTAGATGAGATCCAACGGTCCACAGCAAATGGTATCCAAGGGTTGCCCAGAAAACCCTAGCAAGACTCTCGCCCCAGCGCCGCAATACCCGGTCGAAGCTCCCTCGCGCAGCACGTCTCCCACATCCGGTTTTCTCGGCATCGTGACCACATAGAACACCCAAGACAAACAACCAAGTCAGAGTCATGGATTGTGACCACAAACAAACCGAGTTTTACTCGGATTAAAACTCTAAAAATAGCCTAGGTTATCACTATAAAGCCATGTAATTAGAAGCTTTTAAAGAAAAAAAAGAAATCACGACGGAACTTGGAAAGAAAGTCATACGAAATATTGAGAGAAATATCAAGCAGTTTCGAAGCCTTTTGTAACACTTTCGAAAAGGAAATAAGAAGAAGGTAGCATCTTTTACCTCTGTTCACTCGTCTTTCACTGTTGCATGTTGAGTGTTGCTTGAGATTTGACTTCAAAACCACACAAATAACAAAAAAAACGTTTCGGTCGAGGAACGAAAGGGAGGCCATTCGATTTATTTTTTTTTTCTTTCAAAACTTTTTTAGATCTAGGTTTTTTTTTCCTAATCGATTTTTGAAAAACAATCTTTGTTTTCAGAAAGGGATTTCAAAAGTTTTCGAGATTTCAAAAAAAATAGAAGAGATGAGTTTTGCCGCCAATGAACGACGGCCGGCGCCATTCAACGGCGACGCGAGGCGGCGTAGGGTGGCGTTTTCTGGGTTCATGAAGAACCACGGCCCTGTTCTTCATTTCTGAAGAACAGGCGAGAGCATTTAGGCAAAAGGGGAGGCTCGTTTTGGCGAGAAGAGGAGAATGAGTTTTCATTTGTTTTAATTTTATTTAACAATCCAGATATTTTCTTTAAAACGGTTAAACCGTGCATTTGATGCCTCTGTTTTTATAAAGTTATAATTTGCCCCTTTGATTCTAAGTGTAATTCGAATTCTTATCAAATCTGGCCTTGAATTTCATTCTATTTTCAATTTAGACACCATATATATATATATATAATTATTACGTTTAAATCCTTGTATTATTATCGTATATTATTTTGTATTATTTATGCTGATATACGTGTATTCTTTACATTTTATTGGTACAACATTATTAATATACATGAATTACCAATTATGCTTATAATCATTTCTTATTTCTAGTATAATACCCTATAATCGTATATGTGTATATTTCAATTCAACTTGATACTTATACTATTATTTTTATTTATTTCATAGTACTTAATTTGTTGTACATATACGTATCTTTTATATATTTTACCTATATACCCATTATTAATATATATTATTTTTTAAATTATTTCTATGTTATTTTCTAATATATATATATATATATATATATATCGTATTTTATTTGTTTTGTACACATATTTTTATTTTATTATTATTGTCATATATAGTTGTTATTATTTTCTTTTATTTAATTATTTTTCCTATATGATATTACCTATATATATATATTTTTTTTAAAATTGTACTATATGTACATATTATTTTTTTCCTCATCTATTTATTTAGTTATCTATTTATTTTTCTTTATTTTTTTATCTTTTATTTACTCATATTTGTTTATTTATTTATCCATTTATTATTGTATATTGTCTTTGTTTTTTTTTATCTCGTTTATTCTTTTTCCCCTTTTTATCTTCTTTATGTTATTTGTTTTCTTCAATCTAATACGTTCACTTTTAAAGGGTACAACTTTCAAATCAATCTACGGTAAGTAATTAGGACTAGATCTTACCTTGTAATTTAAACTTATATTTTTTCTTAATTAAGACAACTGGAAATTACATAGTACCGAAAGGGTGGTTCAAGGGTGCTAATCCTTCCTTGACCGTAACCGACTCCCGGATCCGACACATCTTTGGTACGACGCAGATCAGGTAAGAAATGAGGTGTCCGGTCAACCCATTTTTCATAAAATAAATGATCGGTGGCGACTCCAATCCACATTTTCCTAAGTCGAAGCCCAATTCCGGGGCCCAACCGAAAGACGGTTACGACAGCTTGGCGACTCCGCTGGGGACCACAGGTAAGTGAGTCAGGCTAAGGTAATTTCCAGTTGTCTTTTTAACGAAAAGGGTAAGTTTAAATTTTAAGGTAATATTTCGATCCTTATTACTTATTTTTGATTATATTTTTCGAGTAAATAGTTGGACTGACCGTTTTCTAATGATTTCAGCTTTCCAAACATTTTCATCTAAGGCTCTAAACCCGAGCTCCGAACCCGTTTAAGTGGGGGTGAAAGCGACGCCTTCGTGTGAATTTATTCACCGTATGGGCCTAGCAAGTAGCCTTCGGGATTCATATACCTTATGCCTTCGTGTGAATTTATTCTCCGTATGGGCATAAGGGAATGTGTCCTCTCGAGTTTAACTTAGTCCACACAAGCCTGTGATGGGTTTCGGACTAAGGGTCTGGTCGGTCCAAGGGGGGCGCCAGCAAGGAGAACTCGAGTACCGTTTTTAGAACCCAAACCGGAGGCTTTGAATAAATAGAGCCTACCCCAAAACCACATTCCAAAACCTAGGACATTTATTTCCTAACCTTTTTATTTTTATGTTTTTTATTTACCATTTATTTTCTATTCTATTTTACTAACGTTTTTGCCTTTGTGTTTGTTTTCTAGCATTTGCATCATTACAAGAGGCTATTGATCCCTAAAAAACGTTTGTTATATACAAATAATTCGAGTTAATGGACAAAGGTGTTGTAATACAAGAGATTGAAACGCTGAGGCACGACTATGGTCCGAGAAGGCTCAGAAAGAGAAGGGAGACAGTCTTCAGGGAAACTATGTGTCAGAACTGGTTAGTTATGCCGCTGTCAGCCTGAAACAGAATAATGTCCAGGAGCTGCGAAACATTTGGGATAGTTGGAAGAATGATAGAAAGCAGAAGTTCAGTCAACGATATGGTGATATCGCCCTCTTGCTCCATGTCAAGACTGATGAGCCCTTACTCCGAGCATTAATTCAATTCTGGAATCCGGGATATAGTTGTTTCACCTTTAACCAGGAAGACATGGTGCCTACTATCGAAGAGTATACTACTCTACTACACTGCGAAAGCATCAAGCTTGAGCGAGCCTACATTAAACACATCAAAAGCCAGCCTTTCAAGAATGCACTGGCCAAAGTTGCAGGAGTAGATGAGAAATGGGTAATCGATCGGACTCAGCGTAGAGGCAGTGGAGAAGGAATTGAATGGATACACATAAAGCAACTAATGAAAAACCACCCTGATGAGTGGAAGACTATAGACCTTTTTGCATTGGGTCTGTACGGTTTGATTATCTTTCCGAAAGCTTTGGGGTGCATTGACGCTGCCGTGGTGGAACTATTTGAGCAACTTTCTAAACGAGTTAATCCAGCACCATCCATCTTGGCCGAGACCTTTCGATCGCTCAACCATTGTCGAAGAACTGGCGGAGGAAGATTTACCGGGTGTATTCAGCTCCTTCAGGTCTGGATTCACAGCCACTTCTGGAAGACTAACGGGGTTGCCTACCGCCGTTTCAGCACCACCTATTCACCTCTAGGTGAATTTATTACCTTAAAATGGCATGAAGGCGCCTCGAAAGAAAAATGGATGAAGGTCTTTACGCATCTTCAAGACCGAGATATTGTCTGGAGAACCCCTTGGTTATTCCTCGGTGACGTTCTTTTCCGATGTGGTGACTCTGACACTGTGACCTTACTTGGACTTTGGGGAGCAGTCGGGTATGCTCCCTATTAGCACTTAGACATACGGAGCACGTCAGTTTGTCCCAGCAACATGCGGGTTGGCTAAGTCAGAGTTTGAGTATCACGGCGACAGCTATAAGAAGATGATCAAAGAAACAGCCGATTCGTGGAGGAAAGTATTCCGGATGGATGTTGTAGCTACCAGAAGCATGCTCACTCCGGATTATGTGGAGTGGCGAAGGTCAAGAAAGAATGACAACATCCCTGTGCCAGACCGTGATGACACCCGGACCATGGAAGAACACCTCATGCATGTCCCTTCTGAACTCGAGATAGCCAAGACCGAGTTTGAAGCCGTGAATAATGAGCTGAAGCAAAGAATAAAGGAACTTGAAGCTGAACGTTATCAGTGGAAGCTCGATGCTGACTCTCAGAAAGATCGGGCAGAAAAACTGGAAAAAGAACAAAAAAGAGTCCGTTTTGAGCTCGAAGACTTGAGAAAAGGGTATCAGGATAAGGTCAAGGATAATTCCAAGTTGAAGGTAACCTCTGAATACTGGAAAGACGAAGCTCATAGCCTGAAAAGGAAGTTTGAGGGGCCTGATGAGAAAGCTTGGAATGAACAGATGAAGACTGCCCAAAGACGCTTGGCAGATAGTCAATATCAGAACCAGCGCTTGAGAGTTCGGGTAGCTGACTTAGAAAAACAACATGAGAAAGATGGCAAGACATTAGCTGAGTTAGAAGCTATTATAGATGGGTTCAAGAGGCAAGCAAACGAGCTTCAGATAGTTCCTTTCGACGGAGGATTACAATGGCGTTTCCGTTGGGAACAAGCACAGCGAATGGTGAGGGCCCGAGACGCAACCATACGAGATTTCCTGGATCAAGTGCAAAAAGCAGCCCGTCATCTTCACGGCCTAGCAAGGGAAGCTGGTGTGGTTCGACAAGGCATTCAACCAGTGACAGATGAAGGCAGAAGACTTGTCAACCTACTGGAAGCTGTTCGGGGTCTAGAGGATTTAGTCCGAATGTACCTTTAATCTGTTTTTATGTCTCTTAAAAGATAAGACATTTTTGTCTGAACAAGGGTTATTTATAATAATGAACACTTTTCTGGATCAATGCCTCCAATTGCATACATCATACATTGCATTCCTTGCATTTTATATTTCATGTTTGGTTATTTTATATTTTCCATGTTTTTACATTCGTATTAACTAACAGAACATGTCTCAGACACCGAGCTTACCACCACAAGCATCAGATACACATCACCCGCACAATACTCGAACAAAAAGAGACAAATGGAAGCCAGAATGGAGAAGATCGAAGAGCACATGGCAAGACTTCAAAAGGAACTAGAAGATAAGATGGCTCAGAACAGTGAAAGTACTCTTGAGTCCATCAAGAAAAATCAGGAGTCCTTGGTCGACCAAATCGTAGCCAAGTTGTCGGTCTACAGCAAGCTAGTGCATCAGGGGGCATTTCTTCCGAGGGAGTGGCCATACCACCAACCCCGCAAGTGGTTATCTCACCCGGAATATTACCCGGGGACGCATCTGCTACTAAAGGGAAAGCAGCACTACCCGGGGACTCATTCGTTACCAAAACAAAAGTTGCACCTGCTGTAAAGATACAAACTTCTACAATCATCCCTGATGATCATCCGGATGATTATCATGTCCCAGACTTTGACGAGGAAGATAAAGCTAAAAAATGGAAGAAAAGATAAAAATATTAGAAGATCAAATAAAGATGGTCCAGGGAGACCATGATTATTATGGAGTGGACGCAATGGAGCTGACCCTAGTTCCAGACTTGGTGCTTCCACCAAAGTTTAAAGTTCCTGAGTTTGAGAAGTTCGACGGGAACAGTTGCCCTTCAGCCCATATTACTATGTTCTGTCGAAAGATGACAGGATATGGCGGGAATGACCAACTCCTGATCCATTGTTTTCAGAGAGCCTGTCCGGTTCAGCTATTCGGTGGTACAACCAGCTTAGTCGGACTCATATCAAGACGTGGAAAGACTTAGCCAATCTTTCTTGGAACAGTATAAGCATATCAACGATATGAGACCAGACCGGGTCATGTTACAAAGCCTAGAGAAGAAACACAATGAGAGTTTCCGACAGTACGCACAGAGGTGGAGGGATTTATCTGTGCAAGTTCATCCGCCCTTGGATGAAAAGGAAACAAGAAAGCTGTTTGTACAGACCTTGAAGGCACCTTACTTCGGGCACTTTGGTAGCAATCACGTCGGGAAGTTTCTCAGATTTGGTCATGGCCGGTTGAAATGATCGAGTTGGCCATTAAACAAGGAAAGATTGAGGAGGATACTATAGTAAAACCTCCCATGAAAAAAAAGAGCGAGAGATCAACAATGTAAACACCTACAGTGTCAGCAAGGGAGTTACGATCTCAAGCTCAAATTCACAGCAGCTGTACCATCCGGTACTTCTAGACAGAACCAGAGAGAACCGAGAAGAGAAAGGGAAAGGGAGCAGTTTGACCCCATTCCCATGACGTATAAGGAGTTATACCAACAGCTCTTCGACACTCATGCAGTGTCGCCTTATCCTATGAATCCAATAAATCCCCTTACCCGAAATGGTATGACGAGAGCGCTCACTGCGAATATCATGGCGGTGTGCAGGGGCATTCGATTGAAAGTTGTCTCGCATTCAAGAGACTTGTGCAACGGATGAGAAACAAGAATTGGATCACTTTCAACTCCGGAGCACCAAATGTCGCCCAGAATCCCTTGCCCAATCATCAGAGGCAGGAATCAATGCCGTTACTACCGAAGGGGGCAGGAAAGTTAAATTGAGTGTTTCAGAGGTTAAATCTCCTTTGGCTTGGGTATGGAGCCAAATGGTAAAGGCATGATTTCTTTCACCATATTCAGATACGATAGAACGAATGGTAACCATTGTTGTTACCACAACAAAGAAGGGCATAAAGTGCAAGATTGCCCAGAGTTCAGATTGTTAGTCCCTCATGATGGATCGAAGGAGTTGGAAATTTACGAAGAAATTCAAGATTCTTGGAAGAAGATGTTTGTGCCACCGGAGAATCATCAGATAGAAAATTTGGTAGGGGTAGTCCTTTGATAATTACCCCTAAGCAAGTACAGTGACAACACCAGCCAAGGTGGTAATCTCCACACCGCGGCCTTTCAATATAAGGACAATCGGCAAGTGCCATGGAAGTACGAATGTCAGGTGAGTACTTCCGGAGGAGGTAATAGTAAAGTGGGGCAAAGACCACTGGAGCCATTCAAAGAAGATGTGCTAGTTGTCAATGAACCTATAAAGGAGGAAGAAGCTAAAGAGTTCCTCAAGATCTTGAAGCACAGCGAGTACAACATTGTAGAACAGCTCCACAACTTACCTACACGTACTTCAATGCTAGCACTATTTTTAAGCTCGGAAGCACACCGAGAAGCGTTGTTGAATGTCCTTAATCAAACGTTCGTGCCACAAGACATACCAGTCAGCAAGATGGATCGACTGGTAAACAATATTCAAGCTGATAATCTCATCTCATTTTCAGATGATGAGATTCCATCAGGAGGAAGAGGCCGAACGAAGGCGTTACACATTACTACCTACTGTAAGGGGCACGATTTACCAAGTGTCTTAATCGATAATGGTTCATCCTTGAACGTGATGCCTTTGATTACATTGAAGAGGCTACCAATAGATACCTCTCATATGAGAGCTTGTCAGAATGTGGTCCGAGCATTTGATGGGACCAAAAGAGAGGTAATCGGAAAGATCGAGGTACCATTGACCATCGGACCAGCCACCTATGATGTTGAGTTCCTTGTGATGGATATCATACCGTCCTATAGCTGTCTTTTGGGTAGGCCGTGGATTCATCAAGCAGGTGCAGTACCCTCCACGTTGCACCAGAAAGTTAAATTTGTCATTGACGGGGCCTTGGTAATTATCAATGCTGAGGAAGATATCGTGGCAAGCGTGACCACGGAGGCTCCATACATCGAGGTAGACGAGGAAGCGGTAGAATGTTCGTTCCGCTCCTTGGAGTTTGTGAATGCCACATTCGTGGCAGAAGGAAAAAGAATCCCAAGACCTCGACTCTCCAAATGTACAAGGATGGAGATCAAGCAAACCCTAGGCCGAGGCGCAGAACCGGGAGAGGTTTTGGGAAATATTTGCAAGGAATGATCAACCCTGTCCGTCCTATCCCAAAATTAGACCAATTTGGGCTCGGTTTTCAGCCCGGTTATCATTAAAGGAGAAAGGAAATTCAAAAGAACCAGGAGAAAAGGTTAGCCAGATTGACTGGAAACGAACTCCAATGGAAACCTATGACATTCCCGCCGCTCTTCAGAACATTCAAGTCAGGTGGTTATGTGTTTGAGACCACCATGTCCGAGTTACAAACGGCTCTGAAAGATCTGAACGTTAATGCCGTGACCACAGAAGATGTGACAACAAAGATAGATCCAGGATATGCCCTCTGCCACATGGATTCGTGCCTAGCGTTGGTCGGTGGAAGAACTACCTGTGGTTTACAAGAATCTTTCAGAGTAATATTCGAACTATCCCTATTTGCCTATACCCGGGGCAATAGGTGATCTTTTGTAAGGGAATAAATGTTTTGTTTAAGTTTAATAAGGATGCATTTTTCTTTTCCATGGCAAACAAAGTTTTCTTTATTCATTATCTATCTCCTTCAGTATTTCATTTCCAGTTACTCTCAAAGTTAGTTCTTGACCATTCCGTGTGGGATAGTATCCTCTCACACATACACTCTTCCTCCTTTCAGGTTCCCAGATAACGATAATGTGGCACTAAGACCCTGATCCGGAGGTGGATTTTGAATCAACCATTTGTCTTGGGGAATTTGAAGAATGCGATAATGAAGAAGAATACAACTTGCCTACCGAATTGTTGAGAATGGTAGAAAAGAAGAAAAGCAAATACTGCCACATGAGGAGGCGATCGAAATATTAAATTTGGGCACTGAGGAAGATCGAAAGGAGGTTAAAATCGGCACAACTCTTTCGACTGAAGAAAGAAAAAACCTGATAGCCTTACTTCAGGAGTACGAAGATGTGTTTGCTTTGTCGTATCAAGACATGCCGGGACTAGACACAGATATGGTAGTTCACAACTGCCAATCAAACCAAATTCAAACCTGTGCAGCAAAAACTGAGAAGAATGCGACCAGAAATGCTCCTTAAGATCAAGGAAGAGGTCAAGAAGCAATTTGATGCCGGTTTTCTCCAAGTGGCCAAATACCCTGAGTGGGTGGCCAACATAGTGCCTGTGCCGAAGAAGGACGGGAAAGTACGCATGTGTGTCGATTACCGGGACCTTAATAAGGCCAGTCCCAAGGACAACTTTCCTCTGCCACACATAGACACTCTGGTGGACAACACGGCCGGGAACGCCTACTTTTCATTCATGGATGGATTTTCGGGGTACAATCAGATCAAGATGCATCCCGAAGACATGGAGAAGACCACTTTCGTCACAATGTGGGGAACTTTCTGTTACAAAGTGATGCCTTTCGGATTAAAGAATGCTGGGGCAACATATCAGAGAGCTATGGTGACCCGTTCCACGACATGATGCACAAAGAAATCGAGGTTTATGTCGACGACATGATTGTCAAGGCACAGACCCGAGAGTGAACATGTCAAGAATCTGAGGAAGCTCTTCCAGAGATTGAGAAAGTTCCAACTGAGACTAAACCCTAGCAAGTGTACCTTCGGGGTAACATCTGGAAAACTACTAGGCTTTATAGTCAGCAGGAGAGGCATACAGGTCGATCCTGATAAGGTTAAGGCTATCCAGAATCTACCTCCACCACGAACCCAAAAAGAAGTCCGAGGTTTTCTGGGCAGACTAAACTACATAGCTCGGTTCATCTCTCAGTTAACCGACAATGTGACCCCATCTTTCGTCTCCTCCGAAAGAATAGCCCTGGAGCATGGGATAAAGCTGTCAGACTGTATTTGAGAAAGTAAAAGAGTACTTGTCTCACACTCCTGTCCTGATGTCCCCTATCCCAGGAAAACCTCTGTTTTTTTTGTATCTCTCCATATTCGAGAACTCCATGGGGTGTGTTCTGGTCAACACGATGAGTCTGGGAAGAAGGAAAGAGCCACTACTACTTAAGCAAGAAGTTCACCGCTTGCGAGGTCCGATATCCTCCTATTGAGAAGGTTTGTTGTGCCCTGGTATGGGCTACAAAAGACTTCGACAATACATGTTGTCCACACCACTTGGCTGTTTCCAAGTTAGACCCTAAAATACATGATGGGCGTACCTGCTCTATCCGGAAGGTTAGCCCGATGGCAGATGCTTTTGTCTGAATTTGACATCGAATACGTGAGCCAAAAAGCGGTAAAAGGCAGCGCCATATCCGATTTTTTTGGCAAGCAGAATTGATGAGAGCTATGAGCCGCTGGACTTTGATTTCCCAGACGAGGACTTAATGGCCATATCTTTAGAGGAAGCAAGCATTTCAACAACGTTCCTGGAAAATGCACTTCGATGGGCACAAATGCACTAGGACATGGCATCGGGGCAATTCTAGTCTCCCCAGAAGGGAGTCACTACCCATTTACGAGCAACTGAACTTTGATTGTACCAATAACATGGCAGAACGAAGCTTGTGTCTTGGGAATTCGGGCTGCACTGGGGCAAAATATAAGACTTTACGGGTGTATGGAGACTCAGCCTTAGTAATCTATCAGCTCCGAGGAGAGTGGGAAACTAAGGATCAAGCTGTTAGAGTACGAAAACTAGTGTTGGATCTGCTCGAAGAGTTCGACGAAGTCACCTTCCACTACGTGCCTAGAGAAGAAAATCAATGGCTGACGCTTTAGCTACATTGGCAGCCGCATTCAGGGTTGGTGGAGAGTCTGAAATGATGCCAATCAACATGCAATCGTATGAGTACCCAGCTCATTGTTACCAAATTGAAGAAGTGAAAGATACTAAGCCTTGGTACTTCGACATTCTGCAGTATATCAAGCATCGGAGTTATCCAGAGAAAGCCACCGAAATCGATAAGAAACCCTTAGAAGGTTGGCAGCTGGATACGTCATTGGAGAGGTTTTATACAAGAAAAGCCATAACCAAGTTCTATTAGATGCGTCGATGCTGAAGAGGCAAAATGATAGTGGAAGAGTACATGATGGGGTTTGTGGAGCACATGCAAATGGGCATATGTTGTCAAGACAAATAATGAGATGCGGATATTTTTGGTCCACACTGGAAAGTGATTGCATCAACTATGCTAGGAGATGTCATAAATGTCAGATTTATGGAGACAAGATAAATGTTCCACCCCATCCACTTCATGTAATGACGTCACCATGGCCTTTTTCTGTGGGGCATGGACGTTATCGGGCAAATCCATCCGAAGGCTTCGAATGGTCACCGTTTCATTCTCGCAATTGATTATTTCACGAAATGGGTAGCTGCGTCATACGCCAGTGTCACTCAATCCACTATTTGCAAGCTTCTGAAGAAAGAAATTATATGTCGGTATGGTCTACCTGAAAGGATTATCACCGATAACGCAACAACTTGAACAACAAGATGATGAGTGCTGCCTGCGAACAGTTCAACATAAAACATCACAATTCCACTGCTTACAGACCAAAGATGAACGGAGCAGTAGAAGCAGCAAACAAAAATATTAAGAAGATAGTGGAGAAAACAACTGAACCTACAAAGACTGGCATGAGAAGTTGCCTTTGCTTTGTTCGCTTATCGAACCTCGGTACGTACATCGACTGGGGCAACTCCATTTTCACTAGCCTATGGAATGGAAGCAGTGCTACCCATTGAAGTCGAGATTCCGTCTCTCAGGGTCTTGTCAGAAGTCAACTAGATGATGCAGAGTGGGCACAATCCAGATATGATCAGCTTAATCTGATAGATGAAAAAAGACTGAAAGCCATTCATCATGGTCAAATCTATCAGAAACGAATGATCCGAGCACACACGACAAAAAGGTGCGCCCAAGAATATTCCGTGAAGGGGATCTAGTGCTAAAAAGAATTTGGCCAGTCCAGAAAGATTTCCGAGGAAAGTGGACGCCAAATTGGGAAGGACCTTATGTCGTGAAGAAGGCTTTCTCCGGAGGAGCCCTTATCCTGGCTGAAATGGACGGACCTGAGCTGCCACATCCCATTAACTCGACGCAGTCAAGAAATACTTCGCTTAGGATGAAAACCCGAGAGGGCGTCCTAAGTTAAAAAAAAAAAAAAAAAAAAAAAACGGGTGAAAACCCGAAAGGGCACCCTAAATTGAAAAAAGAAAAAGAGGAAAAAGAAGAGAAAATAAGGTGGGTTCAAGATGAAAATCCGCAAAGGGCGTCTTGCAACTAAGGATGGGTCCAAGTTGAAAACCCGGAAAGGGCAATTTGGATATCAACGGTGGAAACATCCCGGCACATGAATCTTCTACGAACCCAACAAATCGGAGAATGTTGCACCCTCCCAAACGTTGTCGCATTTTCAAAGATCCTTTGGCAAGGCTGCACTCAAAGTCACCAAACGGCTTTTCAACTCAGAAGTGCCCACGTTATCGAGATCTAAGACATCATTTACACATCATTGTGTATTCGTTTTAGAATGTTTGCCATGTATTATTTGTTCTTCTCCTCCCTTATGAATAAAGACCATCTTTCCTCCAATACCTTTTGAGCATCTTGAATTAGATTTAACCTAATGGTTTATTTATTTTATGAAAGATAATCGCATATTGCTGTAAAGATTCATTGAAAAGTACAGGTACCCAGAAGCCGATCAAGGCTCATGCACATGCTTGAGATGGTTGAGGAGCATCTTCAAAAAAAAAATCATCAAACATTTGAAGAATTTAAGATCAGAGATCGAAACTTCAAGCTCAAGAGTCAACAACGACAGGCCACCCGGAGATCGAGATTACTCTCCAGAGCTCAGAATAACATATGTTGCATATGCATTTAGGCATACCTAAGAGCATGACATCCATAACATCACATATATGCATATCTTTGCAGGTTTTACCCAGAGCCAATTTCAACTTCACAACGAAGGATATGGACTCCAGACAACGTAAGTTCAACTTCACGACGAAGGGACCGCTGGTTGTCAACAAACATTTCTCAATTTCAGAGCCAATTTCAACTTCACAACGAAGGATATTGGACTCCAGACAACGTTTACCAGAGCCCAATTTCAACTTCACAACGAAGGATATGGACTCCAGACAACGTAAGTTCAACTTCACGACGAAGGGACCGCTGGTTGTCAACAACATTTCTCAATTTCAGAGCCAATTTCAACTTCACAAACGAAGGATATTGGACTCCAGACAACGTAAGTTCAACTTCACGACGAAGGGACCGCTGGTTGTCAACAAACATTTCTCAATTTCAGAGCCAATTTCAACTTCATAACGAAGGATATTGGACTCCAGACAACGCAAGTTCAACTTCACGACGAAGGGACCACTGGTTGTCAACGAACATTCTCAATTTCAGAGCCAATTTCTGCTTCACAACGAGGGATATTGGACTCCAGACAACGCAAGTTCAACTTCACGACGAAGGGACGCTGGTTGTCAACAACATTTCCTCAATTTCAGAGCCAATTTCAACTTCACAACGAAGGAATTGGACTCGAAACAACACAATTGCTCGAGAGTAGATTTCACTCCACGACGGAGGATATCTAACTCGAAGCCAAACTTCACAACGAATGACTCATACTCAGAATCTTCCAGTTTTGACTCAACCTCACGACAAGGGATCATTTCATGATCAAGAAGTTGATGTGGACGAAATTTGTGTCTTTTAATCTTTGCTCTATTTCATTACACGATAAGGAGCAAAGAGGGGCAACTGAAGACACTTAAATTCGTCCATCATAATACATACGTATATATATTATATTATGTTATAAGTTATAATATATATATATATATGGTTTATTTACATTCTTTTCTCTCCTGTTACAGGCCCAACAGTAATGGCCCAAATCCCACATGACCCAAGTGACCAGCTGCCCAAACCAGTATGGATTAGGGTTTGTGTAAACCCTAATCTCTCAACCTCTCATCCAGCCGCCAACAATGGTGACCGTTGGATCTAGATGAGATCCAACGGTCCACAGCAAATGGTATCCAAGGGTTGCCCAGAAAACCCTAGCAAGACTCTCGCCCCAGCGCCGCAATACCCGTCGAAGCTCCCTCGCGCAGCACGTCTCCACATCCGGTTTTCTCGGCATCGTGACCACAGAACACCCAAGACAAACAACCAAGTCAGAGTCATGGATTGTGACCACAACAACCGAGTTTTACTCGGATTAAAACTCTAAAAATAGCCTAGGTTATCACTATAAAGCCATGTAGAAGCTTTTAAAGAAAAAAAGAAATCACGACGGAACTTGGAAAGAAAGTCATACGAAATTGAAGATATCAAGCAGTTTCGAAGCCTTTTGTAACACTTTCGAAAAGGAAACGTTTCGGTCGAGGAACGAAAGGGAGGCCATTCGATTTTATTTTTTTTCTTTCAAAACTTTTAGATCTAGGTTTTTTTTCGATTTTCGAAAAACAATCTTTGTTTTCAGAAAGGGATTTCAAAAGTTTTCGAGATTTCAAAAAAAAAAAAAAAATAGAAGAGATGAGATGAGTTTTTGCCGCCAATGAACGACGGCCGGCGCCATTCAACGGCGACGGCGAGGCGGCGTAGGGTGGCGTTTTCTGGGTTCATGAAGAACCACGGCCCTGTTCTTCATTTCTGAAGAACAGGCGAGAGCATTTAGGCAAAAGGGGAGGCTCGTTTTGGCGAGAAGAGGAGAATGAGTTTTCATTTGTTTTTAATTTATTTAACATCCAGATATTTTCTTTTAAAACGTTAAAACCGTGCATTGATGCTCTGTCTTTATAAAGTTATAATTTACCCTTTGATTAAGTGTAATTCGAATTCCTATCAAATCTGGCTTGAATTTCATTTTATTTTCAATTTAGACACCATATATATATATTACGTTTAAATCCTTGTATTATTATCGTATATTTTTGTATTATTTATGATATACGTGTATTCTTTTACATTTATGGTACACATTATTATACATGAATTACCAATTATGCTTATAATCATTTCTTTATTTCTAGTATAATACCCTATAATCGTATATGTGTATTTCAATTCAACTTGATACCTATACTATTATTTTATTTATTTCATAGTACTTAACTTGTTGTACATATACGTATTTTATATATTTTACCTATATACCCATTATTAAATAATATATTTTTAAATTATTTCTATGTTATTTTCTAATATATATATATATCGTATTTTATTTGTTTTGTACATTTTTTTTTATTATTGTCATATATAGTTGTTATATTTTCTTTTATTTAATTATTTTTCCTATGATATTACCTATATTATATATTTTTTTTTTTTAAAAAAAAATTGTACTATATGTACATATTTTTTTTTCCTCACCTTATTTATTTAGTTATCTATTTTTATTTTTTTCTTTTTTTCTTATCTTTGATTTATTTACTCATATTTGTTTATATATTTATCCATTTATTTATGTATATTGTCTTTGTTTTTTATCTCGTTTTATTCTTTTTCCCCTTTATTTTATCTTCTTATTTTGTTGTTTTCTTCAATCTAATACGTTCACTTTTAAAGGGTACAACTTTCAAATCAATCTACGGTAAGTAATTAGGGCTAGAGTCTTACCTTGTAATTTAAACTTATATTTTTTCTTAATTAAAGACAACTGGAAATTACATAGTACCGAAAGGGTGGTTCAAGGGTGCTAATCCTTCCTTGACCGTAACCGACTCCCGGATCCGACACATCTTTGGTACGACGCAGATCAGGTAAGAATGAGGTGTCCGGTCAACCATTTTTCATAAAATAAATGATCGGTGGCGACTCCAATCACATTTTCCTAAGTCGAAGCCCAATTCGGGGCCCGACCGGAAGACGGCTACGACACATCCAAGACGAACACTATCTACTAAAGAACTTTCTTAACCTATTAACAACGTCCACACTGCAACTGCAAACACAGGTGTTTGCAATGACCTTCCTGTGAAAACTAAAGCTGCCCAACTCTTAATTTTCCAGTGATTTTTCCTGGTGTAATCTTTCCTCGTATGCTCTCCACGTCGCTTGATCTTTTCAATCATTAGAACCAAAAATATTAGAACAAAACGAATGTTGGTTGTTCCAACAAAACGAATTATTAATGGCTTGTCAAACGAACAAAACTAATCATTACACCCAAATAAGTAATGATAACTTAAATTTATTGTCTGCAAACTGAAATCCCACCATATAAATAAATTCACTGCACCATTGAAAAAATCAATCCATCAAAACAACCAAACATTCTAGCAATCCCAAGACAATTCCTTGTATTCAAAATGGGATTGTCGGGATTCTTTAAGGCCATTTATTATTTCATGTTTGGTGGTATTCTTGGATTCCATTTGAACGATCAAATTGGATTATTGCCCGGACAACCCCCTGTCGATTTCAGACATTTTTCTGGGTACATCGACGTTGATCCAGATGCTGGTCGAAGTCTTTCTATTTTTTTGTTTAACCCGAAATGATCCATTGAATCGACCTCTCACTGTCTGGCTAATCGGAGGTTAGTTACGTTTTAAATTCAGATTTATAAACCTAATAAATGTTGTCTCTTTAAATGATCATGTAAAATGATGGACTAAATCTTGAATTTTTTCAGGACCGGGTTGCAGTTCAGTGGAGATAGCTTTGTTGGAGTTGGTCCTTTCATTACTACAAAAAATGCTCATGGCCTCGACAGAAATACCCATCTTCGAATAGAGGTTGATTTTTTTACCCTTAAAGTTCATATATATAATATATACACCATTTTGTTCGAAATCAAATTGATATATTCGAACTTTTGATGTACAACTTTTAGTGTCAAATTTGTTGTTTATCGATTCACCTGTTGGATCTGGATGGTCGTATTCGAACACATGGAGTGATTATATGGTCGGAGATTCTAGTACAAGTAAGATCACCACCCAACCTAGCTTTTTTTAATTCTTATTTGTATAAAAAAGGGTAAATTATATTTAGTACCTAAACTATCAGTTTTGATCCTTTTTTTTTGGATAAGCAGATTTTTATTATCCAAGGAAAATTACATCAGGAACATCCCAAATGAGGTATAAAGCCTACTTCAACAAAATATCAATCAATACCCCAATAATTACATAAGTTTACATTGACATAGTGAGTTCTATTGAAATTTATATCACTAAGTTTGATACGAACAAGATCCTTATGGTCTTGAGGACTTGATCAGGTGTTCTTGATTCACGTCTGAAAATTCGTCTTCCTTTCATCCCAGATCGAGTAAATGAAGCTGTCCAAGAAGTTTCTGAATGATGTGAGAAGAGATTTACCTTTCCAATGATGAGAAGCCAACAAATCCTTGAATCCCAAGTGTTGTGCGTGATGTGAATATTATTGAGACGCATGAGAGTTCCATAGTGAGTAGCAAAAGGGCAATCAATGACAAGTGATTACGCGTTTCTGTCGAGTCGAGACAAAGGATACAAGAATCATCAGAAGCAATACCTATTCTAGAGAGTCTGTCCTAGTAGGAAGACGATCCAAAATAGCCATCCATAAATACTCAATTTTGGAATGTGAAGAGGGAACCATATAACTTTGTGCCATGGAACCTTTGCTTTGTTCTCTTATTTCCTCCCATAAGTCTCTGGTCTTTGAAATACCATGCTAAGGATAGGAAGGACTTCGCTTCTAAGTTTAATAAGTTTCCTGAAACACCAGCTATAAGAAGAGCTATCATTGACATCAGTGAAGTTAAAACTTTTAAGCACATAGCAATGAATCCATGCAACCCATAGTGAACCTGCTCCTGCAAGAATTTTCGAATGAGATAACCATGCAGGTTTTATTCCAAGTTTTTAGGTCTTTTAAGCCTAGACCACCTTCGGATTTGGGGCAGCATAATTTATCCCAACCGATTCTGGCTCTGGTAGCTGATGTATAGAACCTTTCCAAAGGAATCTGAGGAGCAGAGTTGGTCCAGCCGTTTAAGAACTTTCTGAGGCAGTAAAAAACTGTCTAGTCCAATAGTTAATCACACTGTGAAGGACAGTTTTAATCAGCTCAAGTCTACCTGCATAACTAAGAACTTTCCCAGACCATTGATGAAGCCTATTTTGATATTATCAAGAAGAGGCAAACAGTCTTTTTCGGTTAACTTTCTAGTAACAAGAGGAACACCAAGGTATCTAATAGGTAGGTAACCATGTTTGAAGCCTGTAACAGATTTAATGTTATCCAGGTTTCTAGAGGTAATTCCGACTGTGAACAACTCTATCTTACAAATGTTAAGCTTTAAACCAGACAGATAGAAGTGATTAGGATAGTCTTAATACCAATAATGAATCGAGGTTCCTTTGCAAAAATTAAAAGATCATCAGCAAAAGATAAGTGAGTAATGCCAATTTTTTTGCATTTCGGGTGATAGCCGAATATTCCTCTGTTTGCAGCAATGTTAAGTAAATTTGAGAGTATATTCATTGCAAGAAAAATAAAATCGGTGATAAGGGATCACCTTGTCTTATGCCTCTTTGACCCTTAAAATAATCTATCAAGCTCCCATTGAAGGAGATAGAATATCTAGCTCCTGTGAAACAAGCTTCGATCCACTTTATAAACGTGAGAGGCAACCCAATAGCATTAAGAACAGAAGAAAGAAAATTCCAGTGGAGGAATCAAAGGCTTTATGAAGGTCAATTTTAAGGGCACATCTAGGGGAAATGTTTTTTCTACCATAACCTTCACTAATTCTTGAGCAAGAAGAGTATTATCGAGTATCGATCTACCTTTCACAAAAACTGATTGATTTAGAGATAAGATCAGGAAATAGTAGATTCAATCTTTTGACAAGGATTTAGTGATGGTTTTGTATATCACAGAGCAACAGGAGATAGGTCTATAGTCCTTGACTTTACTGGGGTTAGGAATTTTTGGAATCAAAGCTATTATTGTGGAGTTAAAAGCAGGGCTTATGTAAGTCTCTTTAAAGAAGTATTTAATAGAGTTAATGACATCATCCTGTCACAGTCTAAGATTTTTTTTAAAACAAAGGGTGTAACCATCAGGGCCAGGTGCTTTATCATTTCCTTGGCTAAAAAGAGCCTCTTTAATCTCATCATTAGTGACAGTTTTGATAAGAGCAGAAATAGTCTCACTGGTAAATTACATGGAGCAGGCTTTCAGGTAGGCATGATTAGTATTATGAACTTTAGGATCGGAAGTACCTAATTGTTGTTGAAAAAAACAGTTATTCAGAAGTCATAGCATCATAAGAATCGAGCCTTTTACCATCATTGTTAACAAGAACTCTGATGGTATCTCTCTTGTTTTTAGAGGCTATGGCAGAATGGAAAATTTTAGTGCATTTATCACCATCTTTAATCCATTGCATTTTAGATTTCTGTTTGAGGAACATGTGCTCATTGTCCTCTAAAACCTTCAGCTCCTTTTGAGCAATCAATTCTTTATCAATTGAGATGGAGCCTTTAAGAGTTTCAATCTGAATTTGTTCCAACTCCAACTTCTTTTGAAATACCCTAGCAGATATATTACTATAATGATCTTGGTTAAGCTTCTGTAAATAGGGTTTAAGGCGTTTGAGTTTAGTAAATAATTTCTGCATTGGGTTGCCTTGGGAAGGATGTTGCCAAGACTGATGAACGACGTCAAGAAAGTTAGTGTGGTTAGACCAGAAGTTAAAAATTTTGAAAGGTTTGGGTTTATTGATTTGACTCTGTTTGTTTATCCATGCAAGACCCATACAGTGATCAGAAGGTCCAGGGGCAGTGAATTCAACAAAAGAATTCTGAAAAGTGATAGCCCAGGGAGAGTTGATGAACTCTATCAAGTTTCCTTGCAAGGAAAGAATCTCTTTGTTTGTTGCTCCAAGTAAAAGTTGGACCAAAGAATGGGTGGTCATGTAAAGAAAGGTCTTGGAGAACATTTTGGAAATCAATCATATCAGAAGAAAGATAAGGACCTAAGAGATCGAAATCAGTACTTTCTTTGTAGTCAAGGAAGATATTGAAATCCCCTCCTATGATCCAAGGAAGATAACCATACTTATGATCAATATCTCTAAGAGATTGCCAAGAATTCTACGGGTAATACCACAATTACTGTCGTAGACTGCAGTGATGATAAAATGAGAGTTATTAAAAGAGCAATTAACAGTGATACTTTGGGCAGAAGAGTGGCAAAAAGAAATATCGATACCTTTCTTCCAAAGGAACCATGTTCTACCATTGGAAGCGAAATCGTAGTTAGAAAACATTCCAGCTCGCAAAAGAGGAATTTAAAATTTTATTAGAATTTTCAGCTTTGACACGGGTTTCAAGCAGGCATAAGACATCAATATTGTATAGATTTTCTCTGTTGAGAACTTTTTTCTGTTTTTGAGGATTGTTAAATCCTCTAATATTCCAAAAGCAGATAATCATTGGGGTATGGGGGAGGTTTGGTCCTCTAAGGCTAAATCTGAGGTACTAGCGAACTTAGAAATTTGATCTTTCTTTTTCAATTTTAGTTCCTTGATCAGCTTTGCTACTCCATCAGCAGCATGTCTTTGTTTTTTAACTTGTACCTCGTTTAATGAAGTGGTCTCATCAACAATGGTAAGAATATCGAATCTATTTGTTATGCCACTCTTCACAGTTTTAGAATTAGCTTTAATAGGTCTACCTCTACCACGTTTAGGGAGAGCAGGAGTCCCAGTTTCCGTTTGGATAGAATCTTTGCTAGGTAGCGGTTTTGGTTCATTTTCTTCAACATCAGAAAAATCATCATTAGAAAACAGATCCGGGTTGTGAGGAAGAGATGGAGTTAAATCTTTCCCTGTTTCTAATTTATTAAGATCATGTTAGTTCTGGAGGAGGAAGGTTCTGCCATTGAATCTCCCTAGGTAGCAGATCTGAATCCGAAGAAAGAATTGATTTTAAAGCTTTCCCCGTCTCTAGTTTATTTAGTTCAATGTTAGCTCTAGAGAGTGAAGGTTTTGACGCTGTGACATGCTGTTCTTCTATTGTTTCTGTGGATTTAAGAGCATGGATTTCATTCTTTTTTTCTCCATATTTTCGTAGTTTGGTTAGCAAGGCTAGTGTTGTTTGAGCAGCCTTTTTCTGAATGGCCAAAGGTTTTGCAGTTAGCACATCTGGGAAGGAGCCAAGGAACATCAACGTAGATAGTAGTGGATATTCCGTTGGCAAGAACAACCTCTACTGATTCTGGTATTTTGTCCTTAGCACCTACCTCTATACAGACCTTGGCATAGTTAAGTCGGATTTGTTTGCAGTAAACGAATCCATAGACAAAGGTACTCCTAAGGCACTAGCTATAGCTAAGACCTTCTCTAGAGAATAATTCTAAAGGAACATTATACAAATACACCCAAATAGGCAGACGAGTTAAATCAAATTCAAGTTTATGCAAATTTGGTTCCCACTTCCGTAATATTAGAGGTTATGGAGAACATGCCATGGGCCATTTTCAAGAACCCAGTCACGAGCATTAACACAGTTGAAGTTGAAAACTACAGGTTGTTACCAGCTACTTACCTGAACCCTAACCCCTTTCGACGGTTGATTCCAAAGGTTCTCGATGATACTTTGCAGATGGGTGAATTTTGGGGCAGCACCTAGTATCTGACCAACGAGCGAAGAAGACCATTCTGCAGAGCCGGCCTCGAGAACTTCTTGGGGGGGTTGAACAATAGGGATTTTATCATTTGATTTTGGGGGAAAATACGACAGTTCTTGCCCCACTTGACATCCGAATAGCTTTCGCCAATCCATGGACAAGCTGATCAAGAGAGGAGAGACATGTGGTGGAGCTTTGGCGGACAGAGGGTCACCGGCGAGAGCGGCGCGACGGAGAAAACTAGGTTTTGTTAGTCCAGCTAACTTGTGCCTATGCAAAGCGTAACGTGCGCCTCCAGAATTTTTAGTATCTAAGCTTCCAATTTTTTTTAAAATCATACCTAAAGTTTAGCTTTTGTTTCATTTTAGTACCCATGTTCAGAATTTAGCATTAGTTTTTGAAAAAAAAATTAAAAGTTTAGATACTAAAACGGACAAAAATGATAGTTTATGTAATAAATGCAGTTTACCCTAAAATGTAACAATTCATAAAATTCCCCTTCATTTTTTTGGGGTACAGATGATGATCTGCTTACATTCCTAAGGAATTGGTTTGACAAGTTCCCAATTTTCAAATACAGAGAATTATACCTTGGGGGAATAGGTTATGCAGGTACTTCATTGTATTTATAACTGAAACAATTAAATATATTAAAGTTTGATATATTTGTGAAACTTATTATTTTCTCAGGACATTTCGTAGCCAATTTGGGCTCGACCTTACTTCGACAAAACAATGAATCAAAGAAATACGAGTTTAACGTCAGAGGATTAGCGGTAAGCAAACCCTGAATTCGATAATTTATTTGATGGCGGATTTAGAAACATTTTTCAAGATTAACACATATGTATTAATAACAAAAAAATATCGTATAGAGTAGGCACAAATAAAATTTCAGGAACATGAATGCAAACCCTAGATTCTACATATATCCTCCACTGATTTGTTGATTTGTGTCAATACAATATTGATTGCCCTAACATAATATTTATTTTTTTCTTTTGGAATGCTCGAATATAGTTGGGTAATCCTGTTTCTTCGGTTTAAGTTAGATATTCTCGCGGAACACGAATTATATGCGTCAAAAGGGATGAGCCCTAATAAGTTGTACCAACAAATTTTAAAACATTGCGATGGGATCGATGAAGAGAATTATTCGGACGATATCATCCCATGGTCCAAATTATGCCAGATGCCCATGACCAAATCTATAATGGTCGCTTTCAACGTAACCTCGGTTACGAAGCCAGGCAGAGCCAGTTCGATCTTCGTCGAATACTCGGTGTCATGGAAAAGCCACAGATCTTATCGGGAAAAGAAGTATGTTTTAGTATTTGGGCTCTTCGAGTCTTCAACAATTACGCTATTCGATTAAAACCGAACTAAGATCGTTTACTCGATATTGGTGTCACATGTTACTAGAATTGACGATGGAGTTGATATGTGCATTCCTTTCAGGACGGATTTCTATTTCAATATCCCGGAAGTTCAGAAAGCTTTCCGTGGGAACCGAACTAACTCGAGGTTTCAATGGAAGGGCTGTTTCGGTAAGAAAATATAAATACATCTTAAATCTGACTCGTCTTAAACTGATAGTTTTATGTACTAAATGGCATAGTTTACCATCATCTTTTATGGATTATACTGAAATTTTTGTTATAATTTTTTTGATAATGTAGGCACAGTGGCCTTAATTACAGCGTTTATGACAAAGACTTGGACATGCTTCCGACATTGAAGGAAATTCTCCTACAATCTGTTCCTATTACCATATTCAGGTAAGATTAAGCTTCTTACATGATTTTTTTTGAATTGGTAATGTATAATCTTTTGGGTTACAATTCTTTTATTACAGTGGAGATGAAGATGGGATAATGCCGACAACCGGAACCTTAAAACATGTTAGAAAATTGGCCAAGGATATGAACTTGAATTTGACCAAAAATGAAGCTTGGCTTCATGACGAGAAGGTTATTGATTTTATCTTTTTTATTTATTAATTTATTAATAACATCTTAGTTTAATTTAATGATTAAACATCTAAATTAAACTTGCAGGAAGCAGGGTGGATGTACACGTACGAAGATAATCTATTAACTTTCATGTCGGTAAAAGGAGCTAATCATCACGTGCCGATGTCCAAACCATCTCAAGCCTTTCTTATCTTTACCAAGTATGTGATTGGTCCATCAGTGTTAACCGAATAAAAATTGGTGAATGAGGAGATATGCTTTGAGACTGCACTTTTAGGTCTGTTGTTCTAAGGCAATCGGTGTGTCCAAGGATCGACCTAGGGCCCGTGGTAACGTAATTCTCCCTCTCAAAATTTGAAATTATCATATATTTTATTTTTTTAATGTATTTTTTATTGAAAATTTATTTTCACCTTTGAAAGTTTTATAAGTTTAAATTCGCCCCTAAAATTTTATAAATTCAAATTTATCCCCTTAATAAAATCTTATTTTGTTTCAGGGTGTCGGGAGGGTGGGCAATAGCATGATTAGGAGCGATTGGTCTTTGATGTGAACGGCTTTGTTTTAATTCGTTTAGGTGTAATTTTGATGTGTTGAATGTTTTTATTAATGATAACATTAACCTCATTTAGCTTTTATTGTTAATAAAAGAAAACATTGATTAAGCAAAAACAAAATCTAATAAATCTTGTATTCTCATCATTTTTAGTGTATTTTATCATATAATCATTGTGGTGAAGATATTTATTTTTTAATCAAATTAATACATTTGGATTTTGGATTATTATATATTATATTATTTTTCATGTCATGTTATATTAAGATAAAGCAATTACGCTATCTAAAGAAAAAAATGGATTAAATAAAATAAGTGTTCACGCAATTTTCACGAATGGGTGTCTAAATTATTTTTGAATGATCTCAATGTCTAACGTTACAAACATTACCACTTTAGGTGCTCGGACCATCAACGACATTTTTGTGTGTTTCCCTCACTTGCATCGAGTGTCTTGCTTCTAGCTGAGCTCGAAGAAGAACTAGACACTTGTTGTTCCTCATTTTGAGACCCCACGACAGAATCCATACTCAAGGTGGTTGACCCCTGTTGTGATTTTATAGAGCATGCCCTGCTGCACACAGACCCTTTCAGCACCATCAACTACTGGTAACTGCATGGGTGATTTTATACATTTTGCCCACTATCTTGAACACAAGTATCTTGTTTGCTTGCAAAGGGAAAGGACCGCTCATCAAAGTGACATGCCTTGATGCAGCACTCAAAGGAGATTTTCCTTGCAAAAAGTGTGGGAAGTCGATTTATCAGATGAACTGCAGTGCTTACTGCATAGGACCAGAACTTAAACGGTAACAATGCTTGAGCCATCAACACAAGGCTGACTCAATGATTGGCGATGTTCCTTTCAACCACGCCATTCTGCTCATAAGTGTGTGTGGGCAGGACAACCGATGATGAACCCTAATTTCCAACAAAGATGAAATGGATCGATACTCACCCCCCCAATCTGTTTGGACTTCCTTAATCACAGTATTAAACTGAGTTTTAACCATTTCATGAAATGACTGATATGCCTGTAATGCTGGTCTTTTGTTTTCAACAATACCCAACAGTATCTTGTGCAAGCATCACAAACGAAACATAATAATAAAGTTATTTGAAGCAATATGAGAAGGTCCCCATAAATCTGAGAAACAAGCTGGAAAGGTTTGCATATACTGTAGAGGATTCATTGAAAGGAATCTTATGGCTTTTTCCCATCTTACAAGCAACAAAAACACCATATTAATAGCACTGGCATAAGTGGGGAAACTCAAAACCAACATTTTTACAAGCCTTTACAAGAGAAGCATGTGCAGGATGCCCAATCTCATGTGCCACAAGACATAGGCATTTGTCAAATCAGCATGCACTTTATGAACTACATTTATTCTAGACAACCACCTGTATTTCCATGTTGATCTCCTGTTGTAGCATCAAATTGATATAAACCTCCACTCTCTCGCCCTTGTAACAGCACCGCACCAGTAGCTTTATCTCTAACTAGACAACTCTTGGCATGAAATTCAAAGTACATCATTGTCTCTAGCAAACTTTGAGACAGAAAGCAGATTTTTGTTACAGAAGGAACATGAAGCAGTTATGAAGAATAAAAGTTCGATTCTTATAGTAAGCTTAACAGTTCCAGCCTTGCATATGTCTAAAAAATTGCCATTACCCACAACCAGCTTACCTGGACCAGAGTAATCCGAGCCATCAACCACCTTAGAAGCTTCAGGTGTGACATGATGCGTAGCCCCCGAGTCTATCACCCATCTATCTGAAGTTGACGAGGGGACATGTGCTTAGGACTGAGTATTGTTGTTGCGCGATATAACTATTTGTCATCTCACACACGAGTTAACACGCACAGCAGTAGACTCATCGTTGTACTCATCTTTGCGTGCTAAAACCCCTGGAAAACTTTTGATCAAATCGATTCCAGCATCTATCCACCGAATGGCCAATTTTACCGCATAGTTGGCCTGAAGTTTAGAGCGTCCTCTCGACCACGAGCTCCTGATCTAGCTCCAGTCCTTCCATTCGAACTATAAGGTCGATTGTACTGAACTAGCGCGTCCAGAATCTGGATTACTGTTATGCATGTGAACAACATTTGCACTCATTGTCACTTGATTTTGAAACTGAAAACTCTTGAGTTGCGCCTCAGCATCACCCAGCATAGCTTTTACTCCATCAAGCGAGAAGGCTTCTTTACTCGCATGATAACCACCATAAATGGTTTATAGTCAAACGGTAAGCCATTCAATATGGTTGCTATCTGTTCAAGATCTGAGACTGCACTTCCACATGCAGCCAACGCATCGCATACTTCTTTTATTTGAGTAAGATACGATCTCATACTCATCACCTTTCTTAATTGCTCGCAGCTTGCAATGAAGGCTCATTACTGTTGTTGTCGACCGATTGGCAAAGAACTTGAGAACGGTGGACCATACATCCGCAGCAGTTTCTGCACCAGCAAATTGAGGAAGTATGTGATCACTAATTGTGGACAGCAACCATGAAGCTAAAGCACTGTCCTGTGCAACAAGATTTCATAATCTTCATTGGTCACAAGACTGCCATCACCAGACTGAATCTGCGCCGGTGGAGGTTTCAGTTTCACCAGTGAGTAAACGTTTCCAAGCGATGACTCCTTACTGTCAGAGAACTTGCTGTTTCCACAACAGAAGTTCATTTCATCAAGAACTATGTTGATCTTTTGTTTATGAATAGACGATTGCTTCTCGAGGAGTCTCCAACAACCAAACTGTGCTCAACATCCTCAGATGCCATAACCGAAAAAAAAAACGAAGGAATCACGAGAAGCAATCAAACCAGCAGCTATCAGAGAAGCAACGGAAAGGCGACGCCTCCAAGATCAATGGCGAAAGATCCATGTTGAGAAAGCAGTACAAAAATGTATAAAGAGAATAAAAGTCTTCATACTTCTTTATGATTAAATTGCTCTTTTATTTATACAGCATACACACCATAACAAACTAGCTAAAGTTGTTAGTCTGCTAACTACTATGCTGAGCTGGATAACAACCGTGCTGAGCTGGCACCTTCCAGAATATGCTCAACACTTTACCACTGCTTACAATGCCAAAGTATTTCGTATGCATATGAATTGGAATATAAAAACGATTATTAAAAGTAAAACCTTCACTAAGTCAATGCTCCTCCCTGGTAAGGGGAGATTCTTACACGTTGCTTCAGTCATACTTCATTCCTTGCTATTTCAGGCTGAATGTTACCATTACCACTTCGATGCTGCTATTAAACTTCATCAACTAGGCTTGGACTGATCTAATCCAGATCATGGCCTCATTCAGAGTGTTAAAGGAGTTCCAGGTGTCGGTCGTAATGTGCCTAAAAGGTCTAGGACGATGGATTAAATTGTATGTGAAGCCGTTACCAGTAAGAATTTTATATATTTCCCTTCAGTTGGTTTGATTCAGGATTTTTACTTGAATGGATGAATGACATTTTGGTAGACTGATTGTTTTATTGCTGAACAAGAACATTGTTACATTCATTGGCCAGAAATATGTTCTCATATATGCTTTTCCTGTTGCAGCGTTGCATTGTCCTTGACATTGAAGGAACTACCACTCCTATTTCATTTGCAACGGATATTCTCTTTCCTTGTGCCCGAAACAATTCGGGAGGCATTTATCCACGTCGGAGGCATTTATCCGCAACTTATACTAGTGCTGAAACCCAAGATGATATTAAGTTATTATGTTCTCAAGTAAGACATTTCTTTGGACCTTTGAACCTTTTATTTTAAATTTTTATAGGAAAGAACTATGTTTTAACAGTTTAAGCCGCCATGATTGATTGGCTCTCGATGAATAAAAAGCATTGCTACTATTTTTTATAATGGAGATTAGGGCAACCAAAGAACTCGAAATTGACTCCCAAGTCAGATGTCTATATTGGATGCATAACTGATTTTCTGCAGATTGAAGATGATTTGAAGCAGGGTGTTATTGGCGATGTACCTATCCCCTCTGGTGATGCTGGAAAAGAGGAGGTGATTGCAGCTTTGGTTGCTAACGTGGAAGCAATGATAAAAGCCGATAGAAAAATCACAGCCTTGAAGCAATTGCAAGTAAGAAAAATGAATTCAAAGAAAAATACACTTTAAAGCTTACCTTTGGGATGGAGCTAATATATGAAGCAAAACAGGGTCATACATGGCGCACTGGATTTGAAAACAACGAGCTCGAAGGCATAGTTTTCGATGATGTTCCAGAAGCTCTTGAAAAGTGGCATGCTTCGGGTGTGAAGGTATCTTGTGTGTTTCCTTGACTTCTTTATTTGACATTTATATTTTACAGGAAGTTCAATTTCAATGTTAATAACTCCCTCTTTTCACCACAGGTTTACATATTTCCAGTGGTAGCAGATTGGCTCAGAGCTTCTCTTTGGAAGCACAAAATTTGGCGATTTGAGAAAGTATTTATCTGGATATTTTGACACCGCAGTGAGGTAAATTCACAACTTCCATAGTTGCTTCCATTCTTATCACTCGATTTTAATTCAAGGTGACACTTTGTTTTGCCATCTTTGCTTGCAGAAACAAAAGAGAAAAACGCAGTTACGTTGAAATAACTGAGACCTTGGGTGTCGATAAGCCATCTGAGATACTATTTCTGACTGATATCTATCAAGAAGCCATTGCTGCAAAAGCTGCAGGTATCGTACCGCGCTTAGTTTTTTCATATTCCTTTCCTTTTTTTGTCCTGTTTGTTTTTTTATTTCCCCTTAGATATGCTTCATTGTTACAAGAGAATCTGAATCACACCGATTCCATAAGCAACAAATTACGTAACAGAAATAGTAAACTTTGCTACATTTCAATAAGTTTTCAATGGAACATGTGTCTTGAAAGTCTGGTCCTGCAGATAATTTTCTGATTTCAGTGTTAAACTAGAAAATTAAGGCGATATACACTTGGTTTATTAATATTTTCATGATTATGCATGCAGTAGGTTTGGAGGCGATAATCTCCGCATTCCTGGAAACGGTCCTCTTCCTGAGAACCATGGGTTCAAGACTATTGACTCGTTCTCGGAGTTTTAATAGAAATTTTGTACTTCTGTAATAATATCGACTGTAACAGCTCATACACATGATAAACTTTCAAATGCAATAAATATTGGCTTTCTGCAGTTTCTATTTGTGGCTTTCATTCTGAGAAATGGGAGTTCAATCTTGGTGAACTAATGTTTCAATTCTGAGATACATCTACCAAACATTGCATGTAATAATGTTTTCCCAAAAAAAAAGGATTTGGTTTTCGTTTCAGAGGATGAACACTAGGTGTCTGCTTTGAAACACATGAACTCATGAATGTTGGAAACATTCCATTAACTATGTTAGGCTTAGGTTTCGGGTGAAAAAAAATAGTTACCAAATTTAATATGTCGAATTCGAGACTAACGCAACATCTTTCAATATGTAAACCAGCATCAGACACAGCTTTGAATGGAAAATGTTTCCTAGAACATTTCGTTCAGCTTTGCAATAAAAATGCAGTAAATGACTGAGGTAGTTGAAACTGCATGCATGCAGAGTTGCACACTATATATAATGAAGTACAGTGGACAAAACAATTTTCATTACTGTTTTTATAACGTTCTTTTCCGAACAAACTTAAACAGGAAATATCTTTCAATTTTTGTTTTTCTGTATATATCTTTATTTAAAAATGTTTGATTTTGTATACTTTTCCCTTGATTCAAAGTCCCTGTCAAGGAAAATATATTAGGCAAGAACGTCTCAACTCTTGCCAGTTTAGCCTGCTGAGTATGTTCCCAATACAAAATAAGATCTAAATGAAAAAGATTGCTCTTCCATCTTCAAAGAAGCTAAAGACGTGGGTCATTCAATCTTCACAATTTCTTACAAGCCTTTGCCTTATGTCTTAGATACCTCAAAACAAATTTTCTAATATCAAACTTCGACTGCACTTTCAGTACCGCTAAAACAATCCACACAAAAACAGAGGGTTTGCACTTAGTAGTTATGGAATTGTAGTAGACTGCAATTAAAGCAAGACCAAGAAAAAGGGTAAACAAAAGCAGCAAAGCATTGGCATTACCTTCGTAATAGTTTCATTTCCAATACTATAAGTACATACACATATATATCATTTACTTGCCTTCCACTTAATTTTGGTGTAGGAAAGTGAAAAGATTAAGAGGATCCAATGTTGTCACATCTTGTTTGATCTTTTTCTCCTTTGTTGTGGTGGGTCTTTTTTAATGATAGAAATGTTTGTCTGTCATAGTATTGTTGATTAAAAACTGCAAAGTTTTTAAGCTAATGAAAATGAAGAGTTTTTACAAAGACAAAGCACACTCCTACACAGTACAAAACAAAATGCACCCAAAATATTTTTTCCAGTGAATTGGACTGGGAAACAGACATCCTTATAACACATTATGATGGTCCATTATTGAAACCAGCCAAAAAGTCTTAATTTCTGCAACTCAAACCCCACTCACTTCTTTTTTTCCTGAGCAACAGAAAATGTCTTCATCTTTCTGACCTTTTTGCTATATATAAAACTCAATTATCAGACAAAGAAATTGAACATTATTCTTAAAGAAACAGTGTTCTTATAACAACTAAATGTCTGTAATAATCCTATAGGGAGTAGAAGTTTTATTTGGCAGAAACGAGCTGCAAAAATTACATTTAAAGCATATAACACAATGTCACAAGTCACAACAATAAACAGATCAAACTAAGGGATTAGTAGTAAATTTTATGGTTTCAAGTAGCAACAAAATCCAAGAGAAATGAAGAAAGAAGATGGTGAAAAGGAAGAGCTTTACCATAATCAAAGGGAGATCAATCATACAATTTAAGACAGATTCTCGTAACTTCATTTTTTTTCCACTCAAATTCAGCCAAACCCTCTTGACAAACACTCTCAAACTAACATAATCATTTTCTTCTTCATTGAATTCTTAAGAAGAGGAGCCTGAAACTCTTGGTGAAGTAACTGGGAACAGTGGCAAGAGCTGAGGCTCAGTGTCTCTAGGAGTCGACATAGGTGATGGATGCAAGTAAAAGCCTTTCTCCGCTATAGCTTTATCTTCCTCAGATGAATTACGTAAAGAAGGTGAAGACTTGTTAAAAGTGTCCTCATTTAATGGTGTAACCGGGCTAAGAGCAAGCTTCGGGAAGTCGAGCAAGCTCGGACAAGACTCGACATTCCTCGGCGAATAAAAAGCACCACTACCGCCGCCGCCGCCGCCACTAGAAGGCAGGAAAGTGTTGATCATCATGAGGTTGTTCTTCAGGTTACTGTTCCTCCTCTCATAAAGCTTGAAATTTTGTTTCTTGGGTGAGTTCGTTTTCATGGGAGGGATAGGAAATATGATTTTGCTGGCATTCCTTGATGATGGTGTTGGGTTGTTGTTGTGTTGGAGGCTTCGGGGAAGCTTGTTTAGCAGTCTCCGATGAACCGGTGAGCATTTGGACAACCTGTTTGAAAGTGGTCGTGTCGGCTTGGACAAACGTTGTTGGGCAAGGGTTGGTCTCAGATCTGGAGATGGGGATTGGAGTTAAAGGTGGTGTTGGTTCCATTGTTGCTAAGTGGAGTTCAAAGGAGATGAAGAAGATGATGATGATGATGGGAAGTGCAAGCTCCAATTGTTCTCTTGAACTAACCTTGTTGAATTCTCCATCGATGGCTGTTTTGTCTCTCCCCTCAACACCCTGGAAGAGAATTTTCTTGGGGTTTGTTTGGTTGAGGAGAAAAAAAAAGGAAGAGAAGAGCGAAAAACAAGGGTCGATTTGCTGTTGAGTAAAGAAAGGCTGCTTTGCTTGTTTACATGTACTTAAATTTTCGTGCTGTGACAATGGCGCATTTGCAGCAACAACTGGTTAGTAGTCTCCTCTTACTCTTTTTTTTTTTCCTAATAGAAATATTAAATAATTTATAGATTATTTTTTCTTTTGATTTTTGAAAAAATTATTTAAATAAATAAATAATAAATAGATTTGTTGGGATTATTTAAAAGATAAGGATTTTTGGTAGAATATGGATTCTCATTTGGCCAACCTATGGCAAAGTGTTGGAAGATATGATATAATATATATTTGAGATATGAATAAAAGGATTGGAATATATATATATATATATATATATGGAATTGGGCATTATTGACTAAATCTTGTCTTGATGGATTGGAGATGATGGGAACTTTCCTTTTTCTTTTATTAAAATTGAAATGGTCAAATTTTACAAGGTCCTTCTACTATATGTTTTTATAGATTTAATTACTTTATTATAATGTTAATTTTCTTATTTAATATCTAAACATATAGAATTAACGAAAAAAAAGTATTGCAAGGTAGAATTAAAATTGATCAAATAATATTAAAGAGACCAAATTGATTAAATATAATATGAGGACATTCTATGAAATTTGACCAATTGTAATTGTTTTCATGACATGTATTACGCGGCTTACATTAGTCTCGTCGGCATTTTGGTGGGTGTGGGATGGCCAATAGATTGATTCAGTCAAATGTGCCATTTGAAGTTTCTTTTTATAATTTATATTTCAATTAAATAAATTAATAGTTTTTATACACTCTCACAAATATATATTAAATAGCAATTTAGTTCGAATTAATTGCCATGAATTTATAAAAGTATACTCATTCAAAGTCTAATATTTAAACAAGTTTACTTTTGTATGAATTTAATAAATTTGATCATTCAAATATTAGAAAAACGGAACAACATTAATCAAATATTTAAAATTATAAAATAAACAAAATAGAACGTACACCGAAGAATGTCAAAATGGGTTTGATTTGTATAAATCAACGTTACAAAATAAGAGAAGAGATGGGATTAATTTCTTTATATATCTAAATAACACACTTTACTGAGAAGAAATACTCTAAATAATACTGTTTTTTTGGTTTTCTTTTACTAAAGAATATCTCTTTAAATATATTTGTGGGTTGATTTAAAACTTAATGGTGGTGGGTATATAAAATTATTCATATTAAAAACTCATAAAATAAATAAAAAGAAAGAATCGAATTCTGATTATAATGGGAAAGATAAAATATGTAAGTATATTATGTGGGAGAGGGGGAATGGAGGGTAGGGGACCAAAGTTCCATTCCAAGAACACAGCACTGCTTCTTGGTGAAAAGGGCATCATATTCCTTTTCTTTTCAGAACCAAAATTATTATAGTCTTACAATGTGGAACACCTCAATTATGCAACCAAAAAGAACCTCTCATTGATTAATTAAATATCGAATTGCTGACGTGTCACTTTAAAAAAATCAATGTTGATGTAATATTATTTTATAGTGACATATCAACATCATCATTAAATTCCTAATAGCAAGATACCCAAATAGACCTAAACTAAACGTTAAATATGATTTTAAAAAATAAAGCTTGGATACCAAATTTGAATAAAATAATAGTTTAAGTACTAAACTTGTAGTTTTCCCTATTTTAATTAACCGTTGAAATTTGAGCCTCGGCGATCTCAATGGGCAACCCCACCATTTCCACCCTGTTTGAGTAAAAGAAGAGAACTGTAACAAGTGAACAAAGAGGATGACGATGATAATTGATGTGAGAGTAAAAATTTGTAAAACGAATTAAGTATTCAAATCAAATATTACGATGAAACAATCCAACTAAGGATAAAAAATGGTTGCCAGCAGTAAAAAAAATTCATATGAAGTGGTTTTTTTTTCTCACTTTGATTGGAACATTATGCTGGGATGGATGTATCCAGTTGGTAGTGTTGATGAATTCATCATCAGAGTGCTCGAGCAACATTTTTGAATTCATTTAAACAAGACTGAAGAATCTTCTGGCGTTTTTGAAGAGATTGTCGCTCCTTTTGCAGCACATCAATGGCGTCCAGAGCTATGAACATGTCCATGAACTTCTCATCACTCACAGCAAAACAGGTCCAACCCCACGGCCAACACGAGCTTGTCCCGACTACATCCAAATATTCGTATTCGAGTTCATGTTATGTCACATATACGAATAAAATTATAAAGGAATAGATTAAAGAACTGACCATGGGGTCAAAAACCCGGAGTTCAGGGTCGATGTCACACTACGGTCGACGAGGACTTCACGTATCCGAGCAAAATGCTGCGCTGCTGATGAGCAGATTTCAGAGTAACTTGAACCTGTTCTGGTATCACCATTACCAAATAAAAGACTACCACCATTGTGAACTTTATCCAATTGATCATTATTTCTGTTGCCTGTCATTCGTGCTATGCGTTTCCTCGGTCCGACCTCGATGCCATTCCCGAGCTCCTTCTTGACTCTGGCGTATACCACATCACATGGCTGGTCAGGAGATGGGGTCTCAGGCACTGTCATTTGGTTTTCTTGGTGAGCTTCTCTAGCTTCTTGGCCTTTTCCTGGCGTGGTCTGCTTTGCATTGCTTTCGGGAGGTATGTTCTCCTGATCGTTTGTCTTATCACGCGTTAATTGGCCGCCATCGGATAGCTCAAGGCAAAAGGAAGCAGCCGAAGCTCGGTTATATATGTGGTATGAGCTTGCACTCGAGCCGAAGACACCGTGAAAATCATTCTCATAACAGACCTGAGAATATGGACTTGTGACTGAATCAAGATGATGCCTAACTAGTTGCTTGCACTGTTTAGCCAAATCTTTTATAAAGCGATTGTATGCATGCCTTAAAGCGGCATGGAACCCGACATACCCATCCCAGTTTCCAGTATTCTTCCCATCTGTGCAAATTAATAGAAATTAATAGGTAAATGATGGCTAAAGAGTTCAGTCAGTGATGGGGAAATGACTTACATTCCGATTCGCGGCAGCGGTTCCTCTCTAGAGCAATATTGAAAAGATTGCCTAAAACGAAGGCGAGGCGATCGCAAGCGGTATCAAGGAGAGGAGCGAGCCATGACCGTGCGGCAGTACGAGCTATTTCTGCAGCAGCCTCTGTTACTCCTCTACTCCCACCTCGGCCAGCATGTGCAAGTAATATTTGCAACCTGTTTCAGGGGAATATATCTATTTACTTATGCTCAAACAGGATACTATTGGGGCAAAAATTTCAAAGTTCGGGATATCTACCTTCTCTCTTGATACTGGGGGACACTCAATGGAATATGCAGCGCAGCGGAATTCATGCATAACTCGTTCAAAAGCAGCTCCACCGTAGAGACGAAGAACAGCATTAGCAGGTTTTATATCAACAGTAACACCTGGCCAACTCGTTAACTCGCTCTCGGATCTTTCCTCCTCAGTTGTTTTTCCCCAGTGCTCTGGGGAAGGATCAGCTGCTCCATCAATCAAAACCCCCTTAAGCAACGTAAGGGTGTGATCAGTTTCTTGTAGTTCAACCAAAAGTTTTATGGAAAAAACAACAGTTCAATTAAGAGCTCCAATTCAACATGGTGAATTCAGGTCGTGAAACTGGTATATGCTATAAGCTCAAGATGTTGGAAAATATGATTCCACCACAAAAGTTTCAACGATATTGAGAGTGGTCCAATTTGGTAAATAATTATACATTACCATAAGGGCAAATGGTTTTCTAAATTAGCTAAATCTAACATGATGAGACTGTTTTAACTGAACCAAATGAAAAACCTGCATGAGAGAAACGCCTCACCACATGATTGCAGATATAAGCTGCGTGCATCATGGCTGATTTTCGAAGATGAGAAACATCAGAAGTTGCTTGTATTTTGGAGTCCATTCTTGCAAGCTCTATGTTAACTTCACTGCAGCGCTGCTCGAGCAATGCCAGCGTTGCCGGAGCAGCTTCTTTGTATCTCTTTTGAAGTTCTGATTCTAAATACTCCCTCAAAGAACTGAAACCGATATAGGGCTTGAACTTTTCTTCATCATAACCTCCCTTGATTCCATCGTTCAGGTGTCGTAAAACTTCAGAATCTACTTGGGATATTTGCCTTCGAAATTCATCATTCGAGACGGTGTTTCTTTCTTTCGGCAGTGCTACAAAAAATGGCCGAGTATTTTCTCCAAGATATCCACTTGCACTCAAATAACGATCCACTTCCCATCTGTCGCTAAACTCCTGCATTAATTGAATTGTCGCGATCACATTGCACACAATTTCAGATACACAACCAAGTTACAACACAGAGAAACACCATATCAAGCAACAGGCAAGGCTTATACTTTCAGTGCCTATTATGTATATAGACAGTCAGACACCTAATATTTTTGGGTCCCCGAGGTTTAATTTCTCCTTAAACCAAGCTCAGAAAAAATCCTCGGCGGGTTGCCACAATATGTAATACATCAGTGTGTGAATGTATCAGCTCAATGTTAGATCTCATAGATGACAAAGCCAAATAAGGAGAGCAAAAAATATGTACCTTGAGTCTATTATCGAACTTGGAGACTACAACTATTGTTCTTCTAAAGGTTGGATCGATTTCACGAATTGAATCTAACCACAATGATGAGCACCACTCCACGCTACTCTGCTGAAGGAACAAGAATACGATGGGGGACTCGCTAATGACTTCACCATTGAAAGAATTTCATCTGGTGTGTTCTCTGGTTCTCCCTTCTTTGCCTGCCAACAAATTTCCAACCACAAGTTTTGATTCATAAATGAACCATTTTGTTTCAAGATTTCGACCAATTTGCTCAGATTTTTTTTTCTCAAATGAAGAAACAACGTACCTTAAGAACAAATCCTGGAGTATCAATGATGGTGAGGTTTGGGCAATGTGCAAATTCAGCTCTCATTACGATTGGCTTAGGAGAAACTGAAGTTTTAGTTTTTTTCAAAAGTACCTCGGTTCTTGATTTTATAATATCTGCAATTTCTGATGCTGAAACAACTGGACTTCCATATTCTTCAGAATCTTCTTCCTGTTTTCAATAGACAAAATCAATGAAAAAAAGATAAAACATCACAGGAGAAACATGGCAGGATGTAGAAATGGAGCATTTATTAATGAAGAACACCCATATCCTAAACAAAAAAGGAAAAATGCTAGCAAAATAGTTAAAGCCAAAATCAAGATTATCGTCATCCAAAACCTAATAAATCCTTCGCAAATTTCTACATTGTGGATACTTTCGCTGCTCGATCATAAAAAATTGTTGTAATATTCAACTCTTTAACAAAAATATTTAACAAATTATTCTGTCTAAATTCTATCATAAAGAAAAAGTTTATGTTATTCAATCAGGTTCCTCAAAATTTCAGTGTTTCCTTTTGATTAAACAATGTTGAAGTTCTTCTAACCAGAATTAAATAAACAGGGGTAAAAACTTGATTTAACTAATAATTACATGAAATCCAAAAAGCTCCTTTAAACCCATCAAAAAAGAATCCAAATTCACAATATATAAGAACAAAAGCCACCTGGAAGCGACAACGAGGCAAGAGCAGAAGGGTCATGAACCATCTGCAAAATGAGAGGCCGACGAGTGCCCATCTCGACCTCACGCACATTGAAACGAAACCCCAAAGCTTCAAGGAGAGAGCTTTTCCCATCAGATTGGCCACCTAGCGCCACGATCTCCGGGACAGGAAGCTTCTCACCAAAGGCCACCGCAGCAGCTTGGAGGCGGTTGTAGGCCTCGAAACGGGACAGAGAAGAAGAAACGTAGGAAGCGTCACGTGTTTCGTGAAGATGAGAGTGAGATCTTTTGGATTTTCCCGATGGGGTTTTCGTCGGCGTCGGCGTCGCCATCGCCGTTGAGGAGAGAAAGGAGGAATGCGACGCTATTGGAATTTTGAATTAGAATTTCCGAGGGAAACAAATACGTTCAAAGACTGTTTGAGCCGGCGATACGTCAATGGGCTTGGGCCTTGGTGTGGTACCAATTTTTATTTTTATTCTTTAAATTTGATTTATTAATTCCGTATTTAAAAAGAAACGTATTAAATTTAAATCGATATTTAATACTGAAACCAACGATGAAACCGATAGGAGGATCTAATTAAAACAATTCCATAAATTAATTAGTACATATTAAACAATATGAAATTAAGAGATTAATTTTAAATTTGACCCATATCTTGAGCATGTCTATTTAATTAAAACTATTAAAAACAATGAGCAATTTATTAAAAAGACTTAATTGAAAAATAAGTTTATAAATTATATCTTGTATCTATCTTATATGTTTGAACTTTTTAAGTCAATTTAAATTTGATCTCACAATTTAAGGATGTCTACCGTAATTAACCATTTTAATGATTATGAACTTCTTATGTAAAAGTGATGAATAGACATAAACTTTGTTTTCCGACCATTAATTTTAATTTGAAATTTTCAAGCAACCTTATCTTGTAATTAAATGAAAAATGTCGTCCAGTGGAAGACTTGGTCCTTTGAATTATGGACTAATTTAAAACCATTTTTTAAATTTTTTTAAAATTTAAATTTAAATTCTAAAATATCGCTTTGTTAGTATCTGTAATGGTTATTAACATGATAATCCATGTATGCTATCATATTAATTTTTATATTTCGTATCTTTAAAATATTTTTTTATGAATCTAAAATTATTTATTGAGTTAACAAATAAAATAAATAGTATGAAGTATATACAAACTGTCATAGGAATTGTTAAATTCAAATTTAATATTTTAATTAATTTTTTTAAATAAACTAAAGTTGTCTACTTTTTTTAAGATTAAGCACTAAATTTAATTTAAAATGTTAAAAATTAAATTAATAAAATGGATAGATAGTAAAAATTAAATTTATTACTATCATTTAAAAAAAAAAAGTTGATGAGACAAGTCGACACAAAAATTGACTCTTAGTCAATTTCTTTACTGCTTTTTTTTTTTTTTGAAAAGGAATTTTTTTTGACTGCTTTCTTATAAAACATTCAATAATAATAATAATAAAAGACCAAAAATGTAATTTTCAAAGGGACCCCTTTGCACTCATTTGAATACGTCTTTAATTTTTTTTTGGGTAAATTACACGCTTACTCATTAATTTACTTTCTCCTATTTCACTCATCGTACTTTTAATTTTTTTAATTTACTCACTGAACTTTAAAAATTAAACTTTTTTTGTCACTCGACCGTTAAATTTCTAATGAAGTTAAATTAAAATTGAAAAAAATAAATAGTGAGTGAAATAAGAGAGGGAAAGTCGATGAGTAAACGTGTTGCATATTTTATTATTAAAATAAGACACGTAAGTACCTCGTTATTGAGTAAACGGTCGAGTGATAAAAAAAATTAATGTCTAAAGTTTAGTGAGCAAATTGAAAAATTGAAAGTATAGTGAATGAAATAGGAGAGAGAGTAAAGTTTAGTGAGTAAAAATGTAATTTACCCTTTTTCTATTGAAAGCATCCAAAAACGTGTTTTGAGCTTTGGGAAATAAGGTTTAAAAGTGCTTTCTTTTGATGAAACGAAAGATAAACAAATCGACTCAAAAACACAAACAAATCCGTCCAAAATTTCTCCTATGGGAAACAGAACAAAGCTTTTGCTTACTCTCCATGTTCTCATCGTTTACTTCCTATCATTTGAAAGCTATGTCTCCATTAAAATGGATACCAACGCCATGCATCCAGGCCAATCGCTCTCTGGTAACCAAACTTTGACCTCTAGCAATGGAAGGTTTGAACTTGGTTTCTTCAAGCCAGGTAACTCCACAGGCCACTATGTAGGAATCTGGTACACCCTATCAGTTGATGTTGTGGTGTGGGTGGCTAACAGAGATGCACCACTCTACGATCCTTTCGGTTCGAGACTCGAGCTCACCGAAACGGGTAGACTTGTTCTTTACAATCAATCTGAAATCCCAGTTTGGTCATCATCAAACACCGTGTATGATTCCGTTGTTGCTGTTCTTGAGGATACTGGGAATCTTGTTTTGAGAAATGGTTCGACTTCGAGTTCGAGCTCTTTGGTTAGTATGGGAAAGCTTTGATCATCCCACTGATACATGGTTGCCTGGTGCCAAGCTTGGAGGAAGCAAGATGAACAGGAAAGGGCAAAGGCAAAGCTATGTTTCTTGGAGCAGTTGGAATGATCCTTCGCCTGGACCGTTTTCCCTGGTGCTCGACGCAGATGGAACCCCGGCGTATCATGTACTCAAAAATCGGCATAGGCACTGGACTTGTGGGAGTTGGCTTGAGAGAATTTCCTCGTTTAGTACTGATATAGTGGCTGACAAGTATACCAACATGGACTATGTATCGAATAAGGAAGAGAACTACTATAACTACTCGATCACCAGCCCCTCGATTCCTGTTCGATTTAAGATTGATGTATCAGGGAAAGTGCAGAAACTCGTATGGAAAGATGATTCTCAGAAATGGGAAACTATTTGGGAAAAACCAAAGGAAGATTGTGAAATATTTGATTTCTGTGGAGCAAATGGTGCTTGCAATCAGTTTGTTTTGCCTCATTGTAGATGCTTGGATGGTTTTGAACCTAAAGTTCCTGCAGAATGGAATCGGGGAAATTATACAAATGGTTGTCGTAGAAGATCTCGGTTGCGGTGCGGTAATGATGCAAAACATGGCTTCCGAGTGATTCAAAACATATTATTACCGGCATATGAAGTGTCATTAACAAATGATAAGAGCTTGGAAGAGTGTAAATCAGCCTGCTTAAGAAACTGCACTTGTATTGCATACACGATTGGATATGATGGTAATTGCTCCATATGGCGAGAAGATTTGGTGACCATCCGGTACCTGTCATATGGTGACAATCTCGGAAAAGATCTATATCTCCGGCTTCCAGAAGCTGGCGGAGATAAACCGAGGATAAGAATCAAGCGGTTCACTATTAGTGCAGCTGCAGCAACTGTGATTTTGATTGGTATCTTGGGACTCCTAGTTTCAACACGCAGGATGACAAGTTACTCAGATGCTAAAGCAACTGATGATGTTCTGGTTATCTTTAAGTTCGGTGACTTAAAGAGTGCGACGAAGAATTTTTCCGAAAAATTAGGTGAAGGTGGTTTTGGTTCTGTTTTTAAAGGAATGCTTCCGAATTCGGATGCCATAGCTGTCAAGTGTCTCAAATTTCAAGACGAAGAAGAAAAGCAGTTCCGCGCTGAAGTGAGCACCATAGGGACAATTCATCATGTTAATCTCGTGCGCCTTCTCGGGTTTTGCCTGAAGGGGATGAAGAGGTTTCTAGTATATGATTACATGCCAAATGGTTCCTTGGACAGTCATCTGTTTTATAAGGACTCGAAGATCCTAGACTGGAAAACAAGGCATCATATCGCACTGGGAATAGCTCGAGGATTAGCCTATCTCCACGAGGAGTGCAGAGTACGCATCATACACTGCGATATCAAGCCCGAGAACATTCTTCTTGACTCGGACTATAATCCTCTGCTTTCAGACTTCGGACTATCAAAGCTGTTCGGTAGGGATTTCAGCCGTGTCTTGACTTCAATGAAAGGAACAAGAGGTTACCTTGCGCCGGAAATGATTTCAGGTGAACCCATTACTCCTAAATCTGATGTTTATAGCTATGGAATGCTGCTTTTGGAGATTATATCAGGAAGGAGAAACTGGGAGACAGCAGATGATAAGAACGACAATTACTTCCCAGCTCGTGCCGCAATCTGTTTAAGCAACGGAGGGGATGTACTAAGTTTGTTGGATCCCAAGTTGCAGGGGGGTGCAAATGCAAAACAAGTCATCAGAGCCTGTAGAGTTGCATGCTGGTGCATTCAAGATGAAGAGCAAAATAGGCCATCCATGGCGCAAGTTGTTCAGGTTCTTGAAGGAGTCCAAGAGATCAATATCCCACCAATTCCCTGGTTTATCCAAACCATCATAAGCTGTTAAAAGGGTTTCCGAGTTGTCTTCGACAAATGAGAAGCATTCTACTAGTAGTTCAGTATCTCCAGATTTCTTATGAGATGAATATTTGTTTGTATAATGCATCATACTTGTTGAGTAATTGTTACTTTGTTGAACAAATATGGAAATGCTATAAGAACAGGAATTGTCTGTAAAGGATTCTGATGACATTCTCAAATTAATGGAAGACAATTTAAAAAATACAACCAATTAAACCAGAATTACTAAGTTTGGCTTCAGAAAGCATTCAAACTGAACTACCAGCAACATTATGAGTTTTCTTAGAGCATCCTTCATGGATGCAAAGAACAGAATTAACTACCTTTTGCCGCTATGGACCTAGCTACTAGCAATGTCAATAAAAAACTCTTGGTTTCATTCAAGTTTACTTCTTCAGACAAGATAATAGTAGTAATTCAATGCCAGAAGTATCAGCACAGCCAGCGCAGCAGGAGCTGCCCACGTCCAGTAGTTGGTCGACTTCTTGCGTCTCAGGATGGCTCTTGGAAGTGCCTCGGGTCCTTTAGTTCGATTTCTGTACCGAACTGTATTCTCCTTTTTCGCCTTGTCCTTCACTGAAACAGGAGCAGGAACAGGTGCATCAGCATTAACACCGACCTTCTCAGATTCTGAAGCCTCAGTCTCAGCCTCAGCCTCAGGTTCAGTTGGTTCCTCGGGATTGACAGCACTTGAAGATGCTGCTGCTGCCTTCTTCCTTGCTTTCTTCTCACGCTCCTGAAAGAAAATAACCTTGCAAGATTTCAGTTTTAACCCACACTACTTATCAGAAGCAAAACAAGAGAAAGAGAAGCAAATAATTTCCTTGAGCTTCTTTCAGCCTCCTTTTGAGCTCTTATAGCTGTTTTGGCAGCTGCTTTTTCAGCCATCTTCTTCTTCCTTTCTAAAGCTGTTTTGCTTTTGAAATTTCCTCTTCTCTCTTCTTCTCTTTCAGTTTTTCAGCATCAGTTTTGGTGCTTGCGGATGTGTCCTCCGACTTGCCCGATCCAGAGATCTCCTTCTCTGCTACGACATTCTCTGGAGAGGATTTTGACTCCATTACTTTGGTCTCAGCTTCTTTCTGGACCTTTTTTTTAGTACCTGGTTGAGGAGCGGACTTGGCTTCTTCCTTTGGTTGTCTCGAACTAGGTCTCAGAATTGTTTCAGTTTGCGTAGGTACCGGTACCTCTGCTGCAACCAGTGGTTTCTCATCAGGATTCCTTATCCGGCCATCTCGGCTCAATTGCCGACTGTCCAAGGATGTCAGAATTCGTTTCTCATAATCATCCCTGAAGGCTTTGTCACCATTCCAGAGAGCCATAAACTTCTCAGCCTAAAACCAGTACAGAAGATAAGTGACCGATCGAGTATGAAACACACGAGATTCTCTAAACGTAACAATAATCTGCACTTCTGCAGTCTCAACAAACCTCAACAGCTGCAAGCTCCTCAAGTGCCTTCATATCTTTCTTGGCAGCAACGATTTTGGCCTTGTTTAAGAGTGAACGGCTCTGGAAAAAGTACATATTCTGAAATTTTGAAAGAAAATAGTAATTAAAACTAGTCCATCCATAGAAATAGCATTCGCGAATCACGATGAAGCATGAAAGTTGACTATGCATATTGGCAAAACGACATAAAAATTTAACTAAATAAATGGTTTTACTCGAACGATGTCAAAATTCCATGAAGATCTTCAAGCACAATGAATGTTCGGATATGGTCATGTGTGCATATGAAACAGAAATTTTAAAGCTAAAAAGCTAAGAAAAGACTTACCTCTTCATCGCGTTGTTTCCTCAGTTCCTGAATGGTTTCATAAGCTTTGTCCCTCTTCTCGGTCACATCTTTCAGCTCCTCCTGTAAAATGTTGATTCTCTTCTCTATTGCATTCAATTTATCTTTAATCAGCTTCTTCTTGGACTGGACTGCATGCTGCTCCTTCCTTACTCGATTCAAATCCACTCCCATAAGCTACAATAAAACAATATAGCAAGTTTTTATTGTAAAACAATGAAGGTCTTATTAATACAGGAGGGAAGTGGGAAAGAAAACTTCAAGAGATGCAAAACGGAAGTTTCTTACTTTAACCTGATCCTGAATGGCTTCTTTCTGACCCATCGAATCCTGAATCTTTGTTCTCATTGCCGCATTAGCGAGGACCGTTTCCCTGGTTCCCTCTAGTCGTTTGATTTCTCTAAGAAGTTGCTTCTCCTCAGCCAATGGGATGCTTTCATGCTGAATGCGATATTGCAAGCAATGGATCTGTGGTTTACCAATTCCATTAAGTGATTAAAACAGCAAAGGATTAAATGTGGCAGAAAACAATCGAAAAATTCTCGAAACAGTTAGGAGTAACTTACAACACCATTTAGCTCTTCCTCAGATGAGAATAGACCACCAAAAGCATAGTTATTGGTGCGTAGCTTGCCTAAAGCCTGCTGCAATGGTTCTATTTCCTTCTTTTTCTCTCCTAAAATCTCCTTAAATTGGTCAAAATCAACATTCAAGGCTCTCACTTGAGAAAGTAACTCTGCTCGATCCAACTGAAGACATAAAGATAATGCTTTTAAAAACTAAACGGGATTAGGCAAAAACTGGCATCATAATCGTTGCTACATGCTCACACGCGTCAATTTCCATCATTTATAACTAAAATCACACCCGATCGCATTCAACACAAGTTCGAAAGACTCGTCACAGCAATAATGTCAACTAAACTATAGGAATCAATTAAAAGCCAAACAGGACATGACAAATAAATACCTTATATAAAAACAAAAACGAACGGTTAATCAAGCCATGCGAAATTAATAGCTTTTCACTCACCCTCTGAGCTTTTAATTCATCTGTAATCTTGAACCTGGTTCTATTCCACTTTTGTAGCTCTTTATCAGCCTGATCGATTTTGGCTTTTATCACCGGATCGTCATAAAGGCGATACCTGACAAAATAAAATGAGTGAATCTGTTTAGCTGCAGGCCATTCATCAACTGCATCCGTTGGGATGTTGGCATTCGATGCATTTATCCCGTCTCCCTTATCCGATTCCTTGGCACTGGAAACAACTTTAATGGCCTCATTATGAACAGGATCCTTGTTCAGTTTCCCATTTTCCTTATCAAGTAAAAATGATTTGTCTACTTCAGCTGCTCCAGCTACTTGCGCCATGTTTGATCCCACAATCTCTACATTCATTAATCGCAAAAAAATTATTAGCCTAACAAAGATTACAATACCACATTATACAAACAAAATATAAATACCGTTTCATTTTTGAAAAAAAGAAAAAGAAAAGATCATTACAAAGCAACTCGTTTTGTTAAATGCTAACATACAAATAAATAAACAAACAAAATTTCAAGGATTAACAATAGCATTTGAAATAAACCTATCTAAAGCCATTTCTTTAGCTAGCTTTTTCATTAATCAAATCAAAAGAGTTAGCAAACGGAGAAATTTAAAACAAAATATTCTACATGAGATCTTTAAAGTTTAAACAAACATCAAACTAATATAAATGATTGATCTGGTATAATAGAAGAATGCAAAGACATGTTCCAGATAAAAAAAAAAGACAATCAAATCGTTGGTAACATGCCATAACACAAGATCAAACCATTATCTATCAATAAAACTAACATGCAAAATTATATGATATTTTTCAAAAATGAAAAAGAAAACCCAGAATATTGAATTGTGGATGAAAGGAAAACAAACAAAAACCCAGATAGGAAAACATAAAAAAAAAAAAAACTTATATGATTACCCCTTTGGAGAGATGACAAAGAGAGAAAAGGCCTTCTAGAGGAAATAAAGAGATAAAAGAGATTAAGATCTCAGTCTCTCTCTGTCCCGGAATTCTCTTGTTGTTTACCAGAGATAAATAGGAGGGGAGCACAAGAAATGTAACAGATTTTAGCTTTATATCAGTGCATGGAGGGAGAGAGAGAGAGAGATTGAAGGTGGGAAATGGATTTTTTTTAAGTGAAACAAAAAATAATCCTTTTCTTCTTCTTTTTATCAGTTCTAAAAAACAGTGGGCTAACGTTTTTTTATGCCAATGCTGGCAGTTACAAAAGCATTATGGTTCCTTCTGCTGTTTTAGGGATTTCAACTTAGATAATAATTTTAAAATTTGTAAATATTAATATTTTGTAAATAAATTTTAAAATCCAATAATATAAGCTGAGTTAAAGTTTACCGCTTTAATTTAAAATTCTTTTAAAATTTGTGTCATGAAATAGTGCTATTTTTTATCAATGCAAATTTTGAAGATATATATAGTGATGTCGGTCGACGATTATTTATTATCTATGATTTAGATAAAACATTATTGAAGATAATAAAAATAAAAATAAAAATCAGTTTCATTCTAATTCAATAAGAAGATAAATAAAGATAAAACTCTTAAGTAGATTATTTTCTATTTCGAGATATAAATATTCTAATAAATCATGAGTTTTTAGTACTACATGGTCATTTTAGATAGATGAAATGTGACGTCTATTGATGAAGGGTGTGAGATTATAATAAGTTTATTTAATTTTAATCATTCTTTTATTATTTTTGACTTTTTTATGAAAATGATAATTTAATCACTTCAATATAAACTGGTATTAAAAATAAAATTTAAAAAATAATATAATATGGTCGATAACACGAACTATTGAAAAAATTGAAAGAATATATAACACGTGTTCTTACGAGAGCTTAGGTTCGAGACTTCAAATTACAAAAATATCCTTAAATTTGTCCGCAAAAAGGGCACCCCTTAAAAACCGGTAAAGTTCTTAAAGTTCGAACTTACAAATCTCATATTATTTATTTCTAGGTTGCATTTAATTACGATTCTTTTTAGTTTTAAAACACCATGAACCCCTATAATTACAATTAAGTATAATTTTCAAAATTAAACTATAATTATATTATAGTGTAAAGTACACAATGGTCCCGACTATAGGGTGGTGTTTTATTGAGTCACTCGACTATTAAATGTTATAAATGATTATCCGATTATAGAGTTTGTTTTATTGAATCTCTCGACTATTAAAAGTTACGAAATGATCACATGGCTATTCATTATGTTCTAAACTCGTCATTTTCTATTAAAAATCAACGGCATTCTAAGTTGAACGTTAGCATGTTGACTGTGATACGATAAAATTCGATATCAGAATCTTAAACGACTATCTTATCCTACTCACCGTGTTAATGTTCAACTCGAACGACAATCAACTTGTTAACGAAAAAAGACGAGTTTGGAACATAATGAATAGTCAGGTGATCATTTTGTAACTTTTAATAATCGGAGGACTCAACAAATCAATATTTTATTGTCATATAATCATTTTGTAACTTTCAATAGTCGATGAACTTAATAAAATAACACCTTGTAGTCGGGGATCATTTGTGTATTTTACCCTATATTATATTTAAATAATTAGATAAGCAAAACTATCAGTCGTATAATTATTAGAACTATAATTACATCTTCATATACATGAAAATCAAAGCCGACCAAATTGAAAACGCCTTATTATCCATATACATGCATGCATGCATATATATATATATATATATATATATATATATATGCGGCTGCAATTTTCTTCAGAAGAGACGAGGTACTTGGTAAACAAGCTAGAATTTGTTTGTTTCATTGCATTAAATAATCTAAAGAGCTCTGAATTTAACTTGGGGCAGACGAACAGGGATGTGTCATATCTTAGCAAATTGCAGTTGTGGAGTGGTAAAGATATGCACATTTGATCACATAGAAAGCTCTCTTCATCAGCTATAAGCTTAGCTACATATGCCTCACTAGCAATTCTATAAGCGTCGAGCTATACAAAGAATCGGCGGCCAATTATTTGCTACCATCATCTTGACATTGTTCGTCCTGATTTGCGGTTCACAAAGTTTAGCTCAACGACCAGAAACAAATAATGAATTGGTTGATTTTTGGCTGCCTTCTATCGGAACCCTTTTCATCTTTGCCTTATCCAGGCGTGCTCGTCGAACAGCTTCTTGAATTTGACGATCGTGATCCTTGAGCATCTGATCCATGTTGCCTGATGGAACTAATAATGGACCAGAATAGTGAATTTTGTGACCCTTTGAGCCATAACCAAGCTGGAAACAAACATCATTGAGAAGTATGCGTTAGATACTTGAAATGAAGACAAGTTACTAGCAACTAGCCAAAAGCAATACTTTTACCAGGAAAGAAATCAATGACAAGGGTCTTCTTTTATGTAGATTTTGACCATGAGAATCGATCATCAAAACAAAAAGACGGGTTCACTACTTACCACAACTTGATCTTTGATGTTACTTCTTCCATCTTCTTTCTGCTGCACATTTCGTTCCATATCCTGTTGGAAATATTCTGAGGCCTCCTTAAAGGAACCAGGAAATCTTGCAAATACTTTTGGAGCTTCTGGTTGCGAAGAACCAGTTCTCTCTCTGCGATCTTCAGATATAAGATTACTTCTCCTTGCTGCCACTAAACCTGGCATCATTGATAAGTCGGCCCCAGTAGAAAGTTTTGGAGCATCATCGAGTTTTTACCAGACTTCGCCCATGCAGCTCGGTGAGCCAGTGGCCCTGAATGGGAGGCTCTCTTGTGACGATTCCCTGAGCATCTGCATTTGATTCTACTGCCTGTGATGGTCGAGGTGGATCTATAGGAAAGCCTGAGGCAACTTCTTCAGGATGAGGATTAAACTTCTCACTCCGACTCTTAGAATTGGGTTGACCTTGTCTTTTCTGGAATGTAAAGTTATTTTTTCCAAAGAAAAGTGTTACTAATGTCATGCGGATGGTGTTGTTCTAAAAAGGGGAAATTTGATAAAAAGAATGAAAAATTATGTTAAATTATTAAGTAGAAATCTTTGATGCTTACACTACTTAAGGATGCCATCACCAAACGTGTTATAGCAAAAAGAGATGAAATGGCAAGTGTTAACCAAATCTCAAGTTACCTGCATTGACAAGACTAGTTCAGCATTGGCATCAGGCGCATGGCTCGAGACTCTCTTGTTGATCTCCTGTCGAGGTCAGGTCTCTGACCTTTGGTTCCTGCTACTCTTTGTCTGCCAATAGAAAAAAGTAGTTGTTAGCAGTTTTGGACCTAATCCGAGAACTAAAGTTCGAAGAACTCAATTTTCTTTTGGAAGTAACCTCCACAGAAGTATGAAAAAGTTCAAAGAAATTCTCCTTCAGAAGCATGGGATTTCCATCGACTCAAGCACCTCGGATTTTTTTAAAAAGATAAATAAATATTCTCATTGTAATTATAAAATATTCACCTTCTAGTTTCCTCATCCCTCATTTTTGCATCAACTCTTTGCTAGGAGGATACTTGGGCAAGCTTGAAGGATCACAGGGAAGCGGATTTGTGGTAAAGAACTGAAAGAACACGAGTAAAAACAAGTAGGAAATTAGATACTTGGGCAACCTTCATTTCCAACATTCACCCTGAAAAGGAGGGTAAGATGCTTGCAGACATGCATCGATTATAGTTGCAAATATAATAGTAAACATAATTTCTTAAAAACATACCTTACTCTTGAGAGCAGAAGCTGCAGATCCGCGATCAGCAGGGTCAATGGAAAGTAAGGTTTCCATGAGTGCTAATGCTGGTGCAGGAAATTCCTTAAATGTTTCAGCGACACAGCATCTATAAGGTTGTTGGGGCTTAAAAATTGTAGCATGAGGCAACTTTGATTTTCTCCAATACTCTTCAGAAGGCGAGCCACAAAGCTTGAAAATTTATGCAACTGCTCCACCTATAAAGCAGAAAGACATGGATCTCGATCGTTCATTTAATTCTAGAGATCTAAAGACAACATATGACACATTCTATCACTAAAACAATTGTCAGCATATATCAATAGACTAGTGTTTCAGCTTAAAAATTAGTACTTCGTAGGAATGCTCACCTCAGTCTTCCGGGCATAATAGGCTTGCCTGCATATAACTCAGCAAGTATGCAACCTGTACTCCATAAATCCACAGCAGTACCATAGTAAGTGGCCCCAAGTAAAAGCTCTGGTGGTCTATACCAAAGAGTTACAACACGGCTTGTCAAGGGCTGACTTTGATGGGGATCATAAGAACTTGCCAGACCAAAATCTGCAATCTTCAAGATGCCATTATTGTCAATGAGAAGATTTGAACCTTTTATGTCACGGTGTAGGACACCATGGCTGTGACAATGATCAAGACCACACAAAAGTTGCTGCATGTAGCACTTAACCTGCCAAAAGTTCAATAAATAGAACATAAGAATACCCCATAGATGCCAAATATAAATTTTTGATTTGCAGAATATTCTCAACTTCTTAAGAACGCAATTTAAAGGGGGAAATTCATGGAATTCCATGTATGGAAGATCTCTTATAGGAAACGTCATTAGTCTAGACCAAAATTATTACTTACAAGTAAATTTTGGAAGATATCAAATTGCAGCTAAGAGAAAATAAAATGGCAGAACAATCTGACATACTTGTGGCTCAGAAAACTTCAGACCCTGGTGCGAAGCAAGACCAGCCAAATCATGTTCCATATACTCAAAACAAGGTACAAGCTGCAAGACATCCTTGAGGTAACCAGACCTTCCAGCTTTATAACATTTGGATGGTCAAGTCTACGTAGTATGTGAATTTCCCTTGCCATAAATCGAACACTCTCCGGCTCAAGGTTATCAAATCTTACTTTCTTCAGAGCAACAATTTTTTTCTGATCTAAATCACGAGCTCTATAAACATTACTATAAGTCCCCTGGCCAATCTGCATAGAAAACATAAGTTCAACTAACAGACACGATTACTAGCCATAAGAAACAGTCAATTTAGAGCACAGTGTTAGGTTATAAGATAAGAGACATCACACTAAGAGGCTGTAGTACAAAATCGAGAAAACAGACCAAATTCCAAAAATCATAGCTAAGTTACATCATCATAATTCACAACAACACATCCAGAAGTCACCGACAGAGAGGGCATGTCAGTGGAGGTGAACGAAATATTAGTATGCCTTAATGTTGAATAAAGGTATATCACTGGACTTAAGAGGGAATTTTTCTTCTAATTGTAAATTGATACTGTTTTCATCTTATTGAATTTAACCTGATTAGAGCTAGGTGAAATTCATATTGGATAGTGGTTTAGTTCTCAGGTATTGAAACAAGATGTTTTACAATCTTTCAAAGATGTCAAGATGGATACGTCAAAAAGAAAATTGTCAATGAAATTTGCAACATGAGCACCAATCATACAATCTATGTTGCTTGGACTCGGTGTAGTGTTAGACACAGATGTGTATCAGAAATGGGTATGGCTAAATTTTTCTATGTATTTGGAGTATCCTTAAAGGTCATATCCCAAATCCTAGTGTCAGACTCAAGTGCTTTATGAAACATGAAGAGTCTGACCAACATAGTATACAATGAACGTCACCCAAAACTAAGAAATAAGTTAAGAGCATAATTACTTTATCCAGCTTCTCAATGAGTCTGCACGCCGCGGCACCCATCCTCTGATTGCTTCTCCTGCCACCGAAGCTAACCAAGTAGGCCAACCTGCTGCCACCTGTTCACCTTCTGTAGCTTTTGGTAGACTACCCATCCCGGGGTGTTGAGTAACAACATACTCCATCTTCTCCCTTCTATCCAAATTCTCACCATGCAACCGAACCGTATCATTCACTTGTTATCAATTAACATCGTTCGCACTTCATTGTTATCAGACCGATCCTTTGCTCCAACTTCTGTTGCGGCTTTACTCAAAGGCCTCTCTCTAGGACTATCCTTACATCTTCAATTGCAGAAGGTTTACAACAATGCAACCCATCATACACCAAAACCACCCTTCAAACAATAACTTCTTCAGTTCTTCTTACAGAAACTATCCTTCATTTCTTCAAGAATTTTAATTTTTTACAACATTGTCCCCCTCATCTATTACCGACATACTCAAAACGCCAAAGAGCGACTAAAAACAGAAGTTCCAATATCCCATCTAAATTCAAATGTTATAATAAATCCCCATTTCTGCACCAGCATTCTACCAAATGAAAGTAATCAAGAATCTGTGTTTCTAGAAATAGAAACCAATAAAGCCGGGCTTCACTAAAAACCCAATACTATATACATACTATCCAATCTAATCAAAACCTCATTTGTTCAAACAAGAGCCTACTTCTCTAGAATCTCTCCAAAACACTACAACCTTTAAACCCAAAAAAAAAAGTAAACCTGAAACAAGCTTTCAAAGATAACCCAAGCTAATGCAAATCCAAATACCAACCTAGAAAACGAACCTCTCTATACACAAATTTTCTTCTGCCCTCCTTATCCAATCAAATTATTCAAACCCCACAATTTTAAACTACATAAAAGATTAGAAAAGAAGTTTTAAAAAAATGAAAGTCTTAACCTTTTCCAGGTACCTTTAAGAAGAAAGCACCTTTGCAGCTAAAAGGATTGAAACTTTGAAACCCTAGAGAGAGTAAAGTGATCAAGCCTGGATTGCAGGGAAAATGGAAATACGGACATGGATCTAAGGAGCAAATAAAGAAAGGTTTTCCCCCTATTAAAGAAATGTGTTTTTATCTTCTTGTCGATTGTTGAAAGGGAGAAATCAATGATATTTGAGGTGGGACCTGGGAGAAATAATTATTGATAATATTAATATTTAACGGCATCTATTTTAGTTGTGTTTAATTCTTTTCATTTAAATGTTATAGGATTTAGGGTTTGTGAAAACCAATGCGTAAAAAGACATTCTTGATGTGTTTTACGAACTCACGCGTTTCATAAAATGGAAGGTTTCGAACATTGTTCTATTTACATTTAAATTATAATTATATATTTCTTTAATTTAAGGCTTATATAAAAATAAGAGACTAAATTATGTTTCGAAAATTTTAATTACCTATTTAACGAATAATTATTCCTTCTTTTTTATTTACAAAAAAAAATTCTTTAAACATTAAAATTTTTTAAGATATAATTGGAGACTTATTTTATATTAAGCCTTAACTTAATCAAGTCAAATACATAATGTTTAAACAATAACAATAATGATAACACTTACTTGAAAATTATGTTTGTTTAATATAAATTACCCGTTCGCTTTTTTTTAATCTATGATGTTTATAATAATAATATATATTTTAAAGATTCTTAATTATTTTATAATTAACGTTCAAATATCTTGTAATTTTTATACTCAAACCTAAAATCATTAAAATAACAATAATTTATTTAATTACTAAGTAATTTAATTGGTATGGGTTTTTAGATTTCAGTTTCCGCGAAAGGGGAAGGGGGTACGTTTCACTCGCTGAGGCTGAGAGTGGGGAAATGTTGAAACAACTTTAGATTAAGACAGTAAGAAGAAGAAGAAGAAAATAGTTGAGGGAAAGAAGGTGGTTTTGGCTTTTCCTGACTCTTATCTTACAATTTTTACTTCATAAAATAAATATGTTAACAGGTCTTAGGTAAGAGATGTTACAGTCTAACTCACTTACACAGTAATCATCTCCTTTCCTGGGTCCCACTTTCCTCAATCAAATTTCCAATGACATCCTTTACGTCCATCCTCGTGTGGTCCAAAATTGCTTAACTGTCTAATCACATCACCGCACTCTAATTTTACTTCGAACAAAATGTCATTTTCCATGCACAAACGATGACATGATTATTGCTGTAACAGTATTTATGTACTTGTTATTCTTCAATTTGGGTAATTTTCATAATTCATTTGCACACTTGTTTTATAAATAAAAGGGTAAAAATACTAAATATCATTTAATTTTAGGCGATGTATTATTTATACCGTCAGATTTTTAATTGCTCTAGTTTTAGCACCAAATTTTTATTTTAGTTTCAGTTATACAATTCGGTCGTTAAAATTTAAACGACGTGATGATATTGACAAACAAAACGATGTTATTTATTGATGCCTAAAATGATGATGTTTTAGACAATAAACTCTAGGAGTGTATCAATTTTTTGTCGCTAAGCATTTAAACATTCCATTTTTGTGCACTATACTTTCTTACCGTTGTTAGTAGTAAATCGACCTCTTTCACCAATGGCCTTTTCATGGCAAGATCGATATCAGTACATTCGTATTTCGCTTGTCTTTGTTCTTATGTGATTGGTTATCTACGAAATCTACTAAATATCGACGAAATTAAAATTTTAAAAAATCCATCATTTTTACGTTTTGGGGAGTGTTTGAAAATATGAACAATAAAAAGAATTATTTCGAAAAGATAAACAATATACCTCAAAACTAACCTCATTAGACGATCATAGGAAGATATTAGAGCATTAGCACATTGAACCTATGGATTTTTCTTCGATTGTAAGTGGTTTTGTGAAAAATAGATTTGATTAAAAGAAATAGAGGTAAAATATGAATACTTTGATAGTGATATTGTCATGAATGTAGATCGGTGACAGACAGCGATTCACTATCAACGACGGCAAAAAAAGTGCAATGTCAAAGAGTGAATTGTTTAAAAGTTTAGTGATAAACATGATACACTCTAAAAGTTTAGTGCCTAAAACATCATCGTTTTAAGTATTAATAGTTGCATTAAAACAACGTCATTTTGTTCATGTCGTCGTATTATTAAAATTTAACAGATTAATAATATAATTGAAGTTAAACCAATTTATTATTATAATTAAAGCAATCAAAAGTCAATGATATACCCCCACCTAAAACTAAATAGTATCCCATGTAGTTTACCCCAAGTAAATCTCTGTTTTATTTTATACTTTAAACTTTGACTTTCTTCTTAAAGTATTTATTTTTACTAAATAATAAATGAATTACTCATATCGGATTCATTGTTTGACTTATTTTTTATTTGACATTCATTGTTCACTAAGAGACAAATGGGGAAGAAAAAAAATAAAAAACAAGCTCACATGGATCTAATGCAAGTCACGTGCTTTGTACAATGTTTTCTTCTTGTCCCAATAGATGTAATAAAAAAATGAATTCAAGTCTCATCGATCCAGATCAATTTATTGTTGTTGTTTCTAGTTTAGAATTATATTATTATAAATAATAATAACTTTTAAATTATGTATTTTTTAATTAAATTAAATAATTAAAAATTTTAAATCAAATTCGGTTCAAAATCGAACTAAAAACGGTCCAAAAGAATCATATCATTCATACGGTCATGCATATGGGAAATTTAAGGCGCTGTCTTCTTTCAAAGAGACAGATGAACGAACATTCGGGGCCAATTTGATAACTCAAACTCTCAAAGGATAGCTTGGGATTGGTCCACTATTTTATTGTCAATGGAAATTCAATGTTTTTTGGGACAGTTTTCCGGTTGCCAACAACAATCAACATGTTTCTCTAGCCTTTTATGAAAGGCATAATGTCAAAAGTCTTTCTTTTTAATAATTATTTTAGTTTTCGGGTAAAGTATAAATAGCCCCTGACTATAGATATTACTTTATTAATTCTCCGACTATTAAAGTTACAAAAATGATCACCTAACTATTCATTAGGTTCCATACTCGTTATCTTTTGTTAAAAAATTGATGATAGTTTGAGATGTTCACTAACATGTTGACTAAGATATGATTAAATTTGATCTCATAATCTCAAACGACTATTATATAGCATGTTAACGTCCAACTCATATGACCTGGCGTTGGGATCAGCCTACTACCCTACCTCCCCCTTACCTCATTGCATATGGGAATCAGGGTTTTTGTTGTTGTTGTTGTTGTTGTTAACATCCAACTCAGATGACCATTAATTTTTAACGGGAAAGGACGAGTTTGAAACATAATGAATAGTCGAGTGGTCATTTTGTAACTTCTAATAGTTGGGAACTCAAATGTAACTCTCTATAGTCGAGGGATCATTTTGTAACTTTTAATAATCAGTTGATTCAATAAAGTAGTATCATATTCGAGAGATCATTTGTGTACTTTACCCTTAGTTTTGTTTATAATTTAATTTTTAATATTTTATCTTTTTAATTAAGTAAAGATATATTAAATTTACAAAATAAATGTTGGGATACAAACCCACACATGATAAGACAATACGAATATCATTATCACTCGGTCAATTAATGTTTTATTTTATATATGTAGTGGCAGATCTTGGTGATAGAGTTTGGGATGACCAATTTAAAACTTTAAAAATTTAAAGGTTTAAATTAATTTTTATTTTTTGAAGGGTTTAGTTTACATTTTCCCAAAAAAATTAGGGTCCAAAAAAATTAGGGTCTAACTATTTTTTTTGAAATTTTGAGAGGCTTAATGAGAGTTTTTAAACATTATGGGAAGAGATTTAATCAATAACATTAAAAAATTTAAATTTTAATCTAAATTTCTAAAAAAAATTGAGAGGGCCAAATTAATTTTACTGAAAATTTTAAAGGTCCATATTATAATTTTTTAAATTTGTGGGGCCATAGCATCCAATAGTCCTTCTTGTCTTCCACCAGGACCACCACTGTGTATATATAGGTAATTGAAAATATTAATTTAATAATGATATTTTATAATATTGATTTGAATTAATTATTTAATTAAATATTAATGCTTATAAAAATAATTAATTAACTAATCAAATACACTTTGTTTTCGATTAGCACTAGGTTAATCCTTATCTTATTACCATGATTATCTTCAATTACCAATGGCACACGCCACAACTCTCTCACATTATTTTTCACATTTTTATTATCATCTATAAGTGCCATTAGTACCCAACTTAGGCTTACTCACACTTTAAAATCATTTGATTTGATTGAGTCCGATTTAAATATTATATTAGTAAAATTTATTAAGTGGTGTAATTGATAAAAGTAAATATTTGGAAGATATTTGGGAGTTCGCTTGTCTCTAGGAGCTTTTCTTACTTGGATTGTGAGGGATTGGTGGATAAAATTATTAGAAAAATTCAGAACTGGCTTTCTAAATGTTTATCCTTTTGCTGGAAGATTGTAGCTCATTCAAGCGGTTTATCTCCAGTGTTCAAAATTTTTAGAGTAGAGTTTTTCTATTGCCTTCTGAAGTGTTGAAGAAGATTGGAAGTTTATAGTGCTTTCCTTTGGAAGGGTTCAAATGGCTCTGCTAGGGGTGCTCGGGCTAGTTGGGAGAAGTTGTTTCATCCAAAATGTGAAGGGGTATGGGGATAATAATATTTTAGTTTGGAATAGAGCTTGTATAATGAAATGGTTGTGGCCTCTTGCACAGCTATAACCGCTTTTGATGGCTTAGATTGAGAAGTACATTTTGAAGGGTGCTCTCTATGGCAGGCGCCTATGAAGGACAATTATAGTTGGGCATGGAAGAAAACTGTTGGATCTCTCCCTAATTGGAGAGGTTCTAGAAAATTCTAGAGCTTTATGGAGAAGTGTAGAATTTTTAGAACATTTCGGAGAACTCTAGAGAAGTGTATAACTCTTTAGAAGCTTGTGGAAGAGTGTAGAATCCTCTAGAATATTCTGGTGATATGTGGAACCTTATGGAAGAGTATGGAAGAATATGGAAGGGAGTGAAAGAGTGTAGAGCTTCCTAGAGTGTGTGGAGCATTCTAGATAATTAATCTCCACCCTTGGATGTAAGTAATCTCCACCATTCATTGTGGAGGCGGAGTAGTATAAATAGGGGTGAGAGACTTCATTCCTAACCATCCAAAATCCAAGAAATCCAAGCTTGAGAAACTAGAGAGTTAGAGAGCCTCTTTGAGAGAGAAGAGAGATAGTTTGGGAAGGCTTTATCCTCAAGTTTATCAAGAAATTCAAGCTTGAGATACTAGAGAGTTAGAGAGTCTCTTTGAGAGAGAATAGAGATAGCTTGGGAAGGCTTTATCCTCAAGCTTGTCCAAGAAATCCAAGCTTGAGATACTAGAGAGTTAGAGAGCCTCTTTGAGAGAGAAGAGAGATAGCTTGGGAAGCCTTATCCTCAAGCTTGAGTGAGCCACCAAGTGTGAGTCAATTTTGTGAACGCATCCTTGTAATCCTACTATTCTTTTGTATAGTGGAAGATCTCTAAATTGGAGAATTATACTCTTGTGCTCTCTTTACTATCCTTAATCTCTAAGTGTCTATCTTAACTTCATGAAATGGGAAAGACCGTGATTCCAACAAAACTCTTAAATTAAGGGATGATTATATCCTTGTTGGTAGTATGGATGGAGGCTTTCAATAGAAGATCGAGTTCAAGGCATCTATGTAGGGCTGTTGTTGGTAATAAAGAAGCATTTTTTCTTTTAAATGTTGTCTGAGCCAAAAAGAAAGAAGGATTTAAATTCATTCATTCATTTTCTTCCAACAAAGCCAAATTGCTTCTAAGTGTCACCATGTAATAGGACTAGTTAGATAACTTTAGGATCGTATAAGGAGTAAGTTGTACATTATGAATGAGCTTCATACAAACTGTTGTCATTTTCCTTGTAACTGCTTGGTCAAGTTCTTAATAGTAGCTAGCAGCAATTCATCATTCACCTATGCTACTCAAATTCGGGTGTGAGTTAAACACGAGTCTGCGTCCGAAAATGTATGAACATGTCTACTCAAATGTCTGTACATGATTGTTATTTGATAGGCTTACAACCATGTTACTCGGATTAGCATGTGAATGTCGGATATGATTATATATCTGACACTGTAAAGTCTTGTATTTTGAGGGTCCTTGGAGAGGCGTGTACGAATATGCCATATATGTATAGTTCGGGAAAAAAATGAAAACCAGAGGATTTAGCCCAAAGAAGGAATGTTTGTGCTGATAGAGTTTGGTCAGGATTTTAGACAGCAAAATATTACAGTGAAAAGACATGTTTTGTAAAATGAAAACACATATTCAATTTTCAGATTGTCCATGTGATTTAATATTCATGTTGCAAGATTGTTTTAGCATGAAATGAGTTTCCCCTTTATTCTCTACAGCTGTAAGGTGTGAGAGCTTAGCAATGATGGTTTCCATAACAAAAAGTAAACGTGCTTGGTATGTTGTAAATCATGCAAACCACTCTTTAAACAACCAAAATCAATTTTTTAAACCTCTAAATTTATAAGTCTTAAACCCTAAATCTTCACTTAATTTGATGGGAATTTGGTGAAGCATTTGAGGGGCTCAAGATTTGACAAAGTGCAGATAGGCCAAAGTGTACACTATATGGTAACCCATTATTTTCTATGTAAAAGGACCAATCAACCAACTGCATCTCCTAAATTCAAGACATAAAGTATTTTATTTTGGGTAGCAAAATTTATTTGGCTGGTCGAGAATATCACTAAAAAGTCTAAAGTTTAGGCCCTACTTAATCTCATTCCATTTAAAACAAAGATACCCCATAACTATATTCTCAAGCAAAATCATTAATTAATTGAAAAAAAGGAAATAAATTAATATTCACCCATTTCTCTTTGCTGTATGAGGAAGTAACCGAGGGAAAAGCTTGGAGTTTTAAAGCATGGTGGAGACTAATGCAAGGAAGCTTTATATTTCTTTAAATAATTAAATCCGAATGAAATTCTCCAATAAAATAGTCAAAACAATATATTCAATTCATTGTAAAGCTGCCTTGATTTCTCATTGGTACTTGTTTCCCTACTTATAAACTTCCATATCCAAAATCTCAAATCTGGGGGTCAATGTTTTAGATCCAAGTCGTTCTAATAGGAAGATCATGCATCGATCATTTAATCGAATGTTCGAACTCCGATAGCCCATCTTTTGATGTATGATTTTTCTCCATGCGCTTCACTGAGCAATGAGCTTACCAGGGTTCTTCATTATATGCATGCTCCATTCCATAGTTGCCATCACTTGTGGAGCTCTAATGGTGTTCTACACCAAGGAAGTCTCGGTTCTCGGCCACGGTCACGAGATCGCCAGTAAGCTACAAGGCTCGACGCCCCACGATCAACTCTTGATCCAAACATCCGAATCTTTTTCCGGGTTGCTTTTGTTCACCATCGGTTTTGTGTTGTTCATGGTGGCATTCGTCAAGGACCGGGACTTTCAAAGCTTCTTTGCTAAAGGGTGCGTGTTGCTTCACGTTTCAATGGCTATTTGGAGAATTAAGTTCGAAGGGAAACTTGAAGATCTCGGCCATGAATGGCTTAGGCAAGCTCTTGGGGACATCATGTTGGCTCTTTCCTGGGTCTTTCTTCTTGCATATTCATGGAGGGAGAAGTATGATTAAAGGGGTTGAAAAATAAATTACAAGTTGGAATTTTGTTTTATTTCGGGCAGCAAATTTTTTGGACAACTGATGCACACAGCTGTTTGGTCAGGCCATTGTCTCCTTCTTGAATCTTGCTTAGGAACTCGAGCATCATGCTTGAATTCAAAGGAAAAGTGAAAATGGCAATGTCATATCAGGCTGGCATGTTTTGCTTTCAGTCCAGAGTCATCCCAATATGCTTTTTAATTTCTAATCTTGATGCTTTAATTGTAATGTAATAAAATGCCATGCAATTTTTGTCCCAAAAAACAATAAAAGTTGTAGGATTTTTTTTTCTGGTTGCCAATTTCTTTTTGCAGAAATGGGTACAAATTGCTTTAAACTCGGAATGAACATCCAAAATCAAAAATTGAGACTTCGAAGTGATTTGTCGGTAGTCGATGAACCCCCGATATGATCTTTGAGATTCGATCATAATGTCTGGATCAGGTCTAAAACGTTACCTAATCTATCTGTTTTCTAGGTTGCACTCTGCAAGTGCAATGATTTTAACTCAGTTAATGACTTGAACTGCCTCGATATATGAAGCTGCCATTTTTTAACCTTGAAAGGCCGGGTTAGTTTTGATTTCTCTTGGTAACATACTCTATAATTTGCTGCTACACCAAGAGTATCGTACTTTTAGAATCAAAACATAGAAAAATAGTTATTCTAATAGTAATTCATTATTTTATAGCTTAGCCATTACAGCACTGTAAACGTGACACAGACAGACATGAAATCACACAGAAACAACAACGAAAGAACCGAATTTCTTTATTTTTTAGGTCCCAATTTTCTCATGAACTGGAACATCATTGTTCTTTATGTTAGCTTAATGACCACATGTGCAGTTCGTGCAGGTGCAGTTAGCTCCGCACTTGCAGTCGTTCTCTGCCGGAACCTCAGTCGCCACGGTGCCAATGTAGCTGCAACGAAATAACACAACAGATTATAATTTACCACATTTTTAATGAAAATTTTAGTATAGTTCTTTGAAGAAATCAATGATTGAAAAGTTTAAAGCATACCTCTTCTCGGTCTCGATGATCATGGTGTTTCCTTTCTTGCTGTAAGCATAAAAAAAGCCATTAAAAACTCTTAAATTTCAATGATAAATGGGAGGAAATTCATGGTTAATATAATCTAAAACCAAGCACAGACCATGAACAACTCGGTTTATGATTGTTTGATTACTTACACGCACTGGCTCTTGTCGCTGCAGTCGCAGTTGCCGCACTTGTCCGACATGTTGAAGGTTTTCTGGGAGTCTGAAGTTGTAATTAGGTAGATTGCAATGGGATTGCTATGCTTTGCAGCATGAGAATGCATTGGATTTATAGATGAAGAAAGCAAAGGAACCTTTTGGTAGTGGTGGGCGGACATTGCCACTTTTGGTTTGGCTTGCTATCCTCCTCTCGTGTCCATATCATTTCTCCTTTTTCTTCCCTAAAGGGAGAATATCATATGCATGCATATATTATTGATCTTACTCTTGTGTTCAGACCATCAAAAAGGAACCTAAGCTCTTGGAATTTTAAGGGTTCTAATTGAGGTGAGATTGGTAAATTATCAAGGGTGCATGGATTTCTTTTTCACTCTTGACTTTGATGATTAGGGTAAAAAGAGAGATTTTAGGGCAATCACATCTTCTAAAAATTTAAAATTATCATATATTTTAAATTTTTTATTGTATTTTCTATTAAAAATTTATTTTTATCTCTCTAAATTTTATAAGTTCAAGTTCATACTTTAACATAAAATCCGGCATCTGTCCCTAATAAAGATGACATGTAAAAAATTATGACACAACTTATTTTTATTGTTGGATCAATGGCCTATGTGGTAGAGAATGTCTATGATATATTTTGTCTTAAATTTGATGTTTAAGTTAATTTTGGTTCAGTTAGGTATCTGAGTTTATCTTTTAAATTATTTTGAATTTATTTTTTCTTAAATTAATATTTGAACTTAATTTGTTATTTCCAAATGAATATTTAGGAACAATGATTTATTTGAATCGATTTAAATCATGAAACTAATTTTAAATAGCTATTTAAATAAAAAAAATAAGTTTAATACCTAATTGAATAAAAAAATTAGGTAACAAATTGAATCTTGAAGTTAAATTTAGATAACATATTCAATATATATATATATATATATATATATATATATATATATATATATATATATATATATATATATATATAACATTTGGTACCTAACTTGTACTTATGTGCAACATGGTACTCAAATTCCTTTTTGGTATTATTAGATAACCAATTTTAACGATACAATTAATACTTGACTTTTTTGGTGCAATTAGGTACCTAACATTTTTCTAAGTACACATGTCTACTTTTGATTGGTTCATTCATAAAAATTTAACATTGTTTAGTTAAAGGGAAAATATGCGTTATTGACTCAAAAGTTCCGCGTTAAAATACTAAGTATGAATTAATGTAATTTTAAAAAATATTAGGTACCTAATTGTACTAAAATAAAATTTGTATACTTGATTGAAACGAAAAAAGTTAGGTACATAATTGCACCGTTTTCAAAAGTTATCTACCTAAACGCACCATGAAAAAGTTAATTACCTAATTGAATTAGAAGTACTACATTCCATATAAATATTACAGTTAGACACCAAAAATTATATTTACCCATATTTTGTGCTATGGTGACTGAGTGGACTTGAGCGGAACAATGTCATTAAATATTGACCGTCCAATTGTTAGGCCCCTCTCAATTGCAAATATTGATGGAGACTTTCTACATGAACCATTTTTGTTTCTTTAAAAATATACAAACATATCAACATAATTATATGTTTATTATTACATATTAAAATCTTAAAATATGTACATACTTATATCAATAAATATATGTTAAATGCTATACTTTTTTATTTTATATATTTACACCGTTATAAGTATGTGTTAAGTATTATATTTTATTTTATTTTATTCGCTTACATTAATATAGTATGTGTTAAGTGATATACATTTTTTTATTCACTTACACTGGTATAAGTATGTATTAAGTGTTACACTTGTTTATTTTATCACTTACACCGGTGTATGTATGTATTAAGTGCTACACTTATTTATTTTATCACTTACACTGGTGTAAGTATGTGTTAAGTGTTATATTTGTTTATTTTATTCACTTATATCAGTGTAAGTATGTGTTAAGTGTTACATTCTTTTTATAGTATGAATTATGGAAAAAAAATTAACAAATAATGTAATAGGTTAACCTAGTCAGGTACAGAGCTAAAATTAAATATTGAAATGAGCCTAAATATTAGACTATTTAATATAAAGACTTATTAGGTATTTAAACTCGAAATTCAGTATGAATAAACTACCTTAGTGATTAAGGGGTTTGTTGTTATCCTTAAGGTCCCGAGTTCAAGCACTGCGTATGTAGGGGTAGGAGCGTTCATTGTCAAATAGTTGAAAGTCTTTGTACATATACTACATTGTATTCACCTTAAATTTATAATAAAAAAACTCAAAATTCACAAGACAACTTCTAATTTGTCTAATATTTAAACTTACAATGACCTAAATTGTAATTAGACTAAAAATTTGATAACACATACTTATCATTGTTTAGTTCGACCACTACTTGATTAAATATTTAATACATATTTATTTTTTAAATTTAAATATTTATTTTTACATGAACCAAAATACTATTAAATCAAAATTATATCGAATATAAAAATTTTAACAGGATTCGAGACCCCTTGGGCTATAAGGGAGCTCTGTCCCTACCTGTGGTTAACTTGTAATTGAATCGTTAATAACAAAATTTTTATATTTTTATATTTTTTAAATTTAAATATTTATTTTTACATAAACAAAAATATTATTAAACTAAAATTATACTGAATATACAAATTTTAACAGAGGCCGGGACCCCTTGGGCTCTAAGTGAACTCTGTCTCTGCATGTGGTTAACATGTAACCGAATCGTTAATAACGATTAATCGTTTCTTAATGATTAGATTGCAATTAGAAAAATCTCATAAATGTTATAACGATTAACCGACCGTTTAGGCTAAATAGTATGATTAACCATCCATAAATAACTCTAATTATTATTCCTTTATCACAAATCATAATATTAGTTTTGATAATGTATTACATAATATTCTCTCAATAAATATCATTGAAAATAAGAGCGTATATCTCATTCAAAAATCTAAATTCTCTCTATTTTTTTTACCTTTGTTAACAGGTGGCGGCAGCAGTCATAAGGTTGATTATCAACTGTTAATTTTTTTAATAACTCTATTTTTATGTTTTATCGTTTATTTTATTGTTCTTTTTCTTTAATTTTCTTAGGTTGGATTTTGCCTCGTCTTGATGGCTCTTATTTATTACATTGTTAATCTTTTTTGTTTTAAACCTTTAAATTGAATTTGAATATGTGATTTACGTTTTTTGAGAAAATTATCTCTTGACGTTCGACCCTGATTTAAAATTGTCCATGATCTTTCAATAGTTTTATTCTTGTTTTGATTCGTTCACCGATACATCTAGATTTGTCCGTAGTAATCTTTTGTTTGAGTTTATAATTTTTTTCTTGCATAGCCCTTGTTTGATTTCAAATAGCTAGTTTCTTTTGTAATAGTTAGAGAAAAGTATCTTAATTATTTGCTTAATTTACGCTTATTCATAATATCTTAACCTTGGAGTCGTGAGATCGAGTCTCACGGTGGGCAATTCATAATTCAGAGGTCTCCTACGGAAACTACTCTCAACCTGGTGTCGGGGGCAGCCTACTATCATACCTCCCCCTTATCCCATTACATATGGGAATAAGAGTCAGCTCATTATTAACAAATTCCTTGGTAGAAAGAATTTATAACTATGGCAAAAGAAAAAAAGAGAGATTAACATCAAAATTTAATATCAATTAAGAATTGATTAAGAACGAAGTCGAACTACGATCCAATTTACAAAAAAAAAAAAATCCAATTTCATGATCCTAATTATTTATTGAGCCTTTGATATTGGGCCCGTGTATTCCTTACTGTTTTCTTTATTCGGCCTAAAAGATTTTTATTATGATGTTTTCATCATCGTTTCCACGTCAGCAATGTTTATCTCTTAAATATCCTAACTTTTTGAAATCGTATCCGTCCACGTTTCGAGAAAAACTCATCGAACGGGTAAAAATCATCGATACAGTCAATGTTTCAGTCAACTCCGCACTGTCTTACACCGGAAGCTTTGACCTCTGATCCTCTATACCCAATTACATTGAAACTCACTCACTGTCGTTAAAGTTCATGCCACGTAAGCAACCAAAGTTGAATGGCAAAAGGGTAATTCGAGCATAAAGGAGCCGATTATGTAAGTATAATTTACTCACAGACTAGGCGCGAAGCCGTGGAGCTAGAAGAACAGATCACTTGCGTTCTATTTAAGTAATGTCGTCTATGAAGCCGCTGCCACCGTCGCCGTTGACTCTGCACGCTTATCATGACACGCGAAATTCCAAGTCTTTTCTTTTAATATATATATACATATATTTCATTGTTTTTTTTTATAACTATGAAAATGAAATAGAATTCGAACGTCCTTTGCGGTTTCTTTGATGATTTCTCTCTCACTTTCTCACTGTCCAAACAGGAAACGATTGATTCCCTCTACTCCGAATTCCAGTTTCTTAATGGACCCGGAACTGATCGAGATCCCTCCTCCGGTTCCGAGCTCTTTCAAGTCTAGCAAGAAAAAACCGGTGATCGTTCACTTATTTTTTCTTTTAAAGAATAGTTTTTGTCTCTTTTTTTAACGTATTCTTGAAGATTTTTTTTTTGAGTTATGAATTCGGTTAAATACAATGATCGTTTGGTTGTCACTTTTGTTAATGGAATTTTGTTTGATCGGTTTATTGTGGAATTTCGTTGTTTTTTGGATTATTTACTATTGATTTTTTAGGGTTTAAAGGAGTTAAATTTGAATTTTCACAACGAAAACTTATGATTTCACTTATAACTGTGTGTTGGGGACTTGGGACTACGTTCTTCCAATCATGATAGTTTAAAGTTACCGAATATTGTTGGTGCTGAATTTTGGTCTTTGAAATGATAATGGACGGGAGTTGTGGCAATTGTTGTGACTTAGATGTCCTCTCCTTATTTGTTAGGGTGCTATTGCTTACAGGGCCCCGGAGATTGACAGTTTGGGACGATGGGTCCTTTCTTTTACACTGTCTCAGGGATTTGAAATAAGCAGACATTGCCCTTGTAATAGTCGTTCTTGGTAAAGTAGCTGATGATTAATGAGCACGTTTTCTTGCACAATAACTATTTTTGGGTACTGTTTATGAGTCCTTTGATAAATAAGCTTCTAATAGTTTAAAATGGAGGGCTTTGAAGATTCATCTTCCTTTTGGTGTGGATTGTCTGATTTTTATAGCATTTTTATGCAATTAATAGAGAATGTTTGTTGGTGGGGTATAAAAATGAATTCATTTCTTGTTTAGTAGAAGGTAGTAATAAGCATTTAAACAGGTGTTAAACGCTCTACTTGCTAATGTCTAAGGCTGAAAATGTTCAATAATTGTTAAAATTTGGAACAGTCTAGTAACATTGACATTGGACATGATCTGCGTGTTATTGGAATGGGAAAGAAAGCACACCAATTTTTTTTTTCATGGAGTGTGGCCATATATTGGGAAAGCATTGTGGCCAACTCTACCTTTGAAGTTAAGGGCGACTTCATGCAATTGAGTGTTTTTAGACAAACACACTCCAAATCTAGAAATTCTGCACTAAGAAACATCTTGTATGCCTTACTAGCTTCCTCTCTACTAATAGACACAAGTGCATACATTCGTTATCAAGTTATTGTATTTTAAATGTTTTTCTCAGTCAATCTTGTGGCTCTTTAGAAAAATCTTATCTCATGGTTTAGTAGAAAACTTCTGTTCCATATCTTGGTAGGTTGTTATCCATGAAGTAATTGATGTTGATAACGATGGAGATTCAAGTGATGTAATGATCCTTGATGAGATGGTTGGTGTAAGGAACAAAGGGAAGGCAGTAAAAGGTAGCTCTGGCGTTTCTAGTGCTATTCAAGCTGAGGTATGTGAGAGATTGAAGTGCCCTTTCTGTAGTTGCTTTTGTCTATGCCTAACATCAAATGTGCGGGTGTTAGGACCTATTATTTTTCCATTTACTTTTTCTTCATTTCTGTACAGGACTTTGTGGTTAAGCCTTTTGGTTTGATAAACAAGGTTGAACCTTCTAAGCATTCTACCCAAGGATCACACAATGCATATAACCTCGATGGGAATTTGGCCTATGATGATGATTTCCTTGATAACTATCACATTAGTGAGTTTTGGGATGTTGACGAGTATGCCATATTGCAAGCACCTTTTGATAATTTTGATATTCCTGCTGGAGTAGAGGCTTCCGTCCCTTGGTTTCCTGACTTTTTAGAGAGCCAAAAGATTACTAATCATGAGAACACTCAATCAAGTGTTAATGGGAATGACCAATCTCATTCGACTTGGTTTTCAGAGCCTGCTCATGTGAACAAGAAGCCAGCTTTAGTTAGTAGTTTAAGTTTCCGGACCCCAGTGGATTCTATAAGTCCTCCTGGAGGAGCAGGTGTTCCTTCAACATTTTTATTCCCACAAGGTTCACTAAGTAAGAAGCCAGCTACTTCACAACATAAATTGATTAGCCAGAATCTTCCAGGTTGGGATTCATTCCAGTCTTACCAGGTCAGTGGTTCAACTGCCGGTAGTGACGGGGGTCACTCTGATTCAATGATGCTGCCTCATGCAGTTAATCCAACTTATTGGGATCACTTTGGTTCTGCTGCAAAGAAGCATATTAGTGCCGGTAGTTTTATGCCTATAGAGGCATTTACTCACACTGTGGTTACTGACCCATCCATGTCTTTGTGGCCACCCTCTATGAAACCAAAATATAATCTCAATAAGCATAACGTCTATTCGAGTTTTTCTGATCCAGTATATGGTGCTTATATTACTCCTCAAGAAGTGGCAGATATCAGAAACCAGAGAAATGTAAATGAAGCAGATATTCTCAGTAAGTTCCAACATTTTAAACAATTTGATACTGTTGAAGATTTTTCGGATCATCACTATGCTGCCAGTGGATCTTCAACAAAGCAGGTGAGTAGCCTTTCAAGATATATTATGGTCTTCCTTTTTCCGTAGTTATGTTCGTAATTTTTCAACCAGTAAACTTTGTTTTTGTGAATTCAATTTGTGGCAGCCTCCGAAGAACTGGGCAAAGAAGATTCAGGAGGAGTGGAGAATACTTGAGAAGGATTTGCCAGGTGAGTTTTAAGTTTTGCGTGAAATGTTAATAGCTGAGATTTTCCACTTTGCTAGTGACAATTTCCCTTTTACTGATGGAATGTATAAATAATATTGTTTCTTACTCAGTATCATTTCTACTGTTTCAACAGATACTATTTTTGTTAGGGTGTATGAATCAAGAATGGATCTCTTAAGGGCTGTAATTATAGGAGCAGAGGGAACTCCTTACCATGATGGTCTCTTCTTCTTTGATGTTTTCTTCCCTGCTAGCTATCCTAAAGGCCCACCAGTATGTAATTATGGTTTATAAATTTGATTGCATCTTGTATGATCATATTTTCTGGTATATATGTTTGGTCTGATTAGTAGGAATTCCTTGGCAGCATGTTTACTACCACTCTGGTGGACTCAGACTGAATCCAAATTTGTATGGTTGTGGAAAAGTATGTCTTAGTCTCCTGAACACGTGGTCTGGTGATAAGAATGAGAAGTGGATACCTGGTATGTCTACAATGCTCCAAGTTCTGGTATCTATTCAGGCTCTAATCTTGAATCAGGATCCGTACTTTAACGAGCCTGGTTGGGCTCATCATAGAGGCACACAACAAGGTGAATTATTGTCCCAACAATACAATGAGGATACATTCATTTTGTCACTGAAGACAATGGTCTATTCAATGAGGAGGCCTCCAAAGGTAAGCTGAAGGAATTACCTCTTTGATGTTTTCAGTAGCGTACAAGCCGGAACGCTGTCAACTGGAATGAAAGCATTTATGTTGACTATGATATAGGGGCTCTTTAGTACAGAATTTGAGTTGGAATGCATAATAAACTACCCATTTCTTCTCTTCGTCTTATGATTCTAATGAATCCGTGTTTGGCTGCAGCATTTTGAAAACTTCGTTGTAGGCCATTTCTATCGTCGTGGTCAAAATATTCTTGTGGCATGTAAAGCATATATGGATGGTGCTCAGGTAGGCTGCCTGGCAGAAGGTGGCATTCAAGATGTCGATGAAGGCAACAAGAGCTGCTCAAAGAAGTTCAGGGACTCTGTTGCTGGATGTGTAAGTATTATCGTGAAAGAATTTACTGTACTCGGAGTAAATGACTGTGAGAAATTCCTTACTGTCCCCAAAAGTCGAAATAGCTGAGTCTGCAAGGTTTCAGTATTGTGAACTACTTTTTAAAATTAAAATTTTGAAACTCGAGTAAAACAGTTTCATTTATAGATATGCATAGTATTAGTTTAACTCGAGTTCATAGCAAGTAATTTAGAATTTAATTGAGCAGTACCATATGCTTTCCTTCATGGGATGCTCACATAGTCTCTGAACTTGTAAATTGTTGCATACATGGATGGGGGTTATCAGTTCTTTTCTGAATTTTCAATCTGTTACGGCTTGAGCTTTTAGCATATTATTTTGCCTCGCACATCCCAGTTAACCGATCCGAGCTTAATTTGAGCAAAGACATTCAACGGGTGGTTCTCCGATATTCTCGACCGAGGAGTACTGGATTCTCTTCTCGATATATCGAAAAATATCCATACATCCTTTCATTCTCCATTTATTATTATATATACAATTTGTCAACACTGCATGAGTTGCTTTCTTATCAATTCCACCGAAGCCTCCATGGCATATGTTAACATCATTTACCAGCAGAAACAAACAAGTGTTTCGGACAAGGTGACAATGCAGGCCTGTTAAGCATCCAAGGTGAAAAATCCATTCCATTTGTAGGAAATTTCAATGACTTTCTGAATTTTTCATGTTGTCTTTATCCATTCTGTAATAAAATATATATATTTTGATTTTGGATGCTTCAACTATTAACATGTAAACTCGAAATGACAAATTCAACAAAATTCATTTACGAATCAAAAACTGATTGTTCCTTGTTTGAAATTACAAAGGCAATGAAACTTTCAATGTTTCCATGGTTGTGCAACTCAAACTTTCCTTTCTGTTAATTAGTTTCTCAGTGAAATCTGTCTCATCTCTTATAGGGTCTTACTCTAAACACTGTTATTCGATTGTTCCGGAGTCGGTCCCCAACTCCGAACTTCCAGATTTCGAGTTTGGTCCATTCGGTCCACACCATTTTGGTTTTTATTATTCTGATGGAAATTTCAGAGTTTTAAGTGCAAACATAACCAGGTATCTGAATTCATTCTCGTTTTACACCACTGAGGTGAACCAAATCGGTAAAGACGTGTTTATTATAGAAGGAAGCTTTGAGTTACATAGTCCATTTCATTTCAAAAGCATCTTAAGTGGAACATCAAAAGATTCAGCTGTCACGCCTCACGAGCCACCTGAGGTTGCGGAGTATAACAATCCGTTTGTTTTGGAGCTGCACGGATTCTGGTCTGAGTCTTCGGGGAATCTTTGTATGGTTGGAACAGGTTCTGCATACTTAAAAGAAGGTACTCTGCTTTCACCTGCAGCTGTTCTTAAGCTTTACAATATCAAGAATTCTAGTAGTATTACTAGTTTGATTACCAGAACTTTAGAGAGTTTAAGTCTTAGCAATGATAACAATTATTTTGAACCAATCTCCATACTGATGCATCCACAACCGAATTACAAGTTCACCTTTTCTAAGGATGAATTTTCCGTTGAAAGTGATTTCGGAAAGAGTTTATCGATATACAGTGTACTGCGAGGAAGATCCTTTTGTTCAAAGTTTTCAAGCCTTGCAACTGCAACTGCAAATGTATTTAATTTGCAGTATACAGGCTGCAGATCCAACAAGTGCCTCCCTTTGGATGGGGTGATAGCGGATTTGCCTGGTTCTGTGTCTTTAGATGTCATTAATTGCACAGATGTTTGAAAGAGAGTTCGGATTTTCCTGAAGTTTGAAGATAATGTCAAGTTTTCAAGACTCTCCGCCGTTTAAATCCCAGCACAACATTGATTGGAGAAGGAATGTGGGATGGCAAGAAGAATCAGTTGCACGTTTTGCTTTGCCGGTTTCTAGACATCACAAACTCATGGTCTAATGCTTCGCCGGTTTCTTGACATCACAAACATTGATTGGAGATTACTGCTGAAGGGATTTATGATGCTGACACTGGAGGCTGTGTATGGTTGGATGCAGAAAGTTTGCATCGATCGATCTAGCGCGAAGAAATGCTTCTATGGACAGTAACATTCTTCTGAATTTTCAGCTTGCTCCGGTAAAAGGGTTCGATAATGGAGGGTATATTCAGGGGAAAATCGAAAGCACAAGGCAGGAATCCGAACTCACTGGGTGTTCAATTAGTCGGTTCAAATATATTATTATAAGTTTTTCTTTAACTGTTAATCGAATCAATTTTTTCGAAAATAATTAATCGAACCGAATAAAGTTCAGTTAATCGATCGGTTGATTAAATTAACCGAAATTTATAAATAATATATATTATATATAATTTCTTTATATTTGCGCTTATTTCGATTAGTTAATTCGGTCAAAACCAAAGTTTAAAAACTTAGACTAAGTAATATGTAAATAATATATACAATATATTAAAGTTTAAAAAAATTCGGTTAATTCGGTCAATTGACTGATTCTGAATCGAATTAATTGATAATCGAAGTCTGAAAAAAATTATTAACCGTTAACCGATTTTTTTTAATCCGGTCGGTCAAATTAGTTTTAACCAAAATTTTGAACACCCCTAATTCACACCAAATTTACTTATAATACTTTAAAAAAATACTTATAACATTGGGATACATGTTTATATACTGTTATTAGTATTTTCAATAAAATTTTAACTAGTTATAGTTAACATTGATATTGAATTTGATTTTGAATAATATTTTTATATAAATGTTAAAAAATAAAAAAAAATTCATTAAAAAAGCTCGTGATTATAATAAAAATATAAAATTTATTTTATAAAATTAATATTCATCTGGTCAAATATTATAGTTTTGTGATTATATTAAATGAATTTAAAATAATATTCCAATACTTTTATTTATCATGTTATATTTTAAATATTTTATTTTCGAAATTAATCTTACATTCGTGAATGAAACTATAGCATTAGAGATTTAAGAAAAATACAATTTATCAAACAAATATGAAATGTACAAATCCTACGTCGTTTCAGCTTTAAACCTAGATGATTTCCCAACCTTCAAAGCCCTAACCTTTAACCTCCATGAAACTTCCTTTCAGTCGCGGTGGAACCCCCAAACCCAGCAATTTCCCGACCGTCAGCCGAGACCTTTAAGCCCCAATTTCCCGATACTCCAATCTTGTTTGAGTTTCTTTTCAATGGAACCCCTAAACCTCACCAATTTGCAACCCGATATCCTCTACGAAACCCTAACAGTAGACCCAATTTCGCTCCCTTCTTCACCTTCCGACGAATCTCCGCCGTCCAATCAATATCCTTTTGAGCCATACACTGTCTTCCGCAACGAAATCTCTCTATCGACAGAAAATCCCGTCTCCGTGGACTCAGCTGCGGTGGACTATTTCTCGCTCGATGTTAATGAGCCGGATGAGCCGTTATTAGTTCAGACTCCATTATTGGCCTGCGATGAATCGGAGCCGAAGACACCGGCTACTGTGGATGAGCCAAGGCTTGAGAACAAATGGTGGTTTGGTGGGAATAGCAAGTTTAAAAGTCCAATGCTTCAGTTGCATAAAGGTCGGTGATGATATAAGCCGTTTTAATGTAAATTTTGAAAATCTTGACAAAATTTTTATTTAAATTTGAATTTTGTCATGATTAATTTTTGTTTGAGATAAATTTACATGCGGTGATTAAGTTGAGTTGAACTTCAGTTTTTGATCCCTTCGAGTATTCTTGGCAAGCTTGATTGCTTTCATATTTTTCAATTGCCCTTACATTGAAATTTTGAATGAATGAATCTTGATGGATTTGAAATTTTGAAGTTTTTAAATTTAGACGTCCTTTGATAAATTTTGTATCTTTACCTTTAATTATGTGCTTGTTATTGATATTTCGATTCGAATTCTCTCATCTACTTATTACGCTGGTTTGTGTAATTTATGGGCAAAGCATATTAATATGGTGGATATGATTGTCTAGAAAAGAAATGGAGGGCTGCTTGTATAGTTGTCATTTTGGTCCTGGAAATTTTTATTGAAGTCATAGATTTTTTGGTAAACAGATGTAGTATAAGTGGTAGAAAAGATACCGGGAGTCTATTGATGTACCTTTGAATCTTTGATGTGGTATAAGTGATAAACATTCTTGAATGCCATTTTTATGGTGTGTACATCATAGGCAGATTTAATACTTTACCATGGTGGGCATTGCAGAGATAGTGGATTTTTGTGATTTTCTATCCCCCACTCCCGAAGAGCAAGCGTCACGTGATGCTGCTGTGCATTCCATTTTTGATGTTATCAAATACATATGGCCTTCCTGCAGGGTATGATTGGGAGCTTCTCTTTCTCTCGTGCTAAAAGAAATACACACGTGTAAAGATTTATAAATAGTGTACAATGCCAAAGGGTAACGAATTATTGCTTTGCAGCCAGAAGTTTTTGGGTCATTCAGGACAGGGCTTTATTTACCAACAAGTGATATTGATGTGAGTATTATGCTTTAATGTTTAATTTTGTCGTATTTTATCACACGTGACATATTTGAAGGGTTTTCATCAGAAATTTTGTGTATAAATTTGCTCCTAAAGGAAACAATAAGCAAGGGGAAACTGACCAAAAAATTTGCACTCTCCCGTTTTGTATGATTGACTTTCTTAACCCATTTGTTTATATGTTACGCAGGTAGTAATTCTAGACTCGGGCATAAAAAATGCACAGACTGGTTTGCATGCTCTTTCCAGGGCATTATCTCAAAGGGGGATTGCAAAAAAGATGCAGGTATTTATTTTCCTCAAAGTTTATTGATACAATAGAGTATTTTTTATCTAACAGTTCAATTCCTATCAGGTGATTGCAAAAGCTCGTGTGCCAATAGTTAAATTTGTAGAAAAGAAAAGTGGTGTTGCTTTTGATATAAGGTCTGAGTTCGACTTGCATTGCTTTTGGATTGAATTGAATTTCAAATTTGCTGCATTGTTTGAGACTTACTACTGAGGAAACATAGTATTTGGATATTAGTAACCACTGAGGAAACATATTTCACCAAATGTTTTATTTTTATTATTTGAGGAAGATGAGGCTTTCAATAAATCATGAACTAGAAATCTAATGTAATCATTTTTTGTGTAAGCATGTAAAAAGCTCACTTGATCTAGATTATTCTCTTGATTGACAAAATCCGATGGGATGCTTGGAATTGGATGAGTGGGAGACATGTTTAGGTCCCTAGTCTGACATATAATACAAATGATAAGTGGAAATTTAAAGACAAGGTTCCATGTTTTATTCGACAGCTGTGTCTCACAGTTCAATATTTAATTGGGTGTTCAATATTGCAGCTTTGATGTGGATAATGGACCAAAAGCTGCTGAGTTTATCAAGGTTTGTTGCAATTACTGACTTCCCTGTGCTTTGATGTTTCATTTGTTAGTTTTACATAATGATGCTTATTCTAATCCCCTTTTTTCTCAGATGAGGTCAATTATGTTGAACCATAGACTTTATTTTAGGATTTGTTCAGCCAAGTTCCATTTTTGGCTGAAATTTTTACTCAAGGATTGTGTTCTCGTATTCATCGGCTACTATATTTATCGTCACTGATGAGAATCACTGCTTCCTTTTATTTTGTTTCCTTTGTCAACTTCTGGATTGGTTGATTAAAGTTTATGTAAATTATTTTTGGTCTGACTACATCATGTTCCACAAAATTAGGACTTTTGTAGTTTTCCTGTGGTTTGATTAAATCTCTTCTTTAGATTAATCTTTTGTATGTTCCATGAACTTAAAGACTTCTTCTAGATTTTTTCCCTTTTTATTTTCTGAATTTAAAACGGTTCTTATGTGTTTCTCTTAGGGAGCAATACAAAATTGGCCTCAATTACGACCTTTGTGTTTGATCTTGAAAGTATTTTTACAGCAGAGAGACCTGAATGAGGTTTGAGTTCGTCTATATTGAAGTGCTGTTCTTTTTCTTTTAAAAAAATATTGTTATTGCTCTGTTCTTTATTTTCATTGTTTTTGAAACTGTGCAGGTATATTCAGGTGGAATAGGTTCATATGCGCTCCTTGCAATGATCATTGCCATGTTGCAGGTAAGCAAAACTCATGTTGTTAAATTCAGTATGAGCAACCGGAAGATGTCCATTTGCTTCTGCCTGGCACCTATGAAATCGTTCCAAATAGCAATGACTGTTATAATATTTACAACCAGCATTTTATCTTCATGATATTTTGTGCTTTAAGAATTGTAATTAAATAATAAAAGACAAGCAACAGTAATTTTCAGATTCTGTTAAGGCTTTAGATTCTAGCACCTTTTTGTGCTCCTGTTTTATTTGTGTCATCTAACCAATCTATATTCTTTTTTGCGATTCAGAATCTTTGTAAATCCCAAGCTAATCTGGAACATAACTTGGGGATGCTCTTGGTATGTGGGCAAAGAAACCAACCTTTTTCACCCTCCTTTTAGTCTGAACCTTTTGCGATAAAAGAGAATAAAAAAGAAAAATTGGCATGCAATCTTATAAATATTTTTCTTTTGAAATCAGGTACATTTCTTTGATTTTTATGGTCGTAAATTGAACACTGTGGATGTTGGTGTGTCTTGCAAAGATAGAGGCACTTTCTTTTTGAAGAGTAGCAAAGGGTAAAAGGAACAATTTTCCATCATGCTGAATTGATTACTTGTCATCCTCAACTACTGGTGACATTTTTTATTCTTTTTGTTTGATTCTCCTTTAGGTTTTCAAGTAAAGGACGGTCCTTTCTCATCTGCATTGAGGACCCACAGGTTACCATGAATTTTGCTACTTATTCATTTTTCAATTTGACTGCTGTTTTCGTTTCATTTATATTTATTAATCTCTTATGATGAAACAGACTCCAGACAATGACATTGGGAAGAGCTCATTCAACTATATCCAGGTTAACAATTTTTATCTTTCTAGTTCACTTTATTTTAAGTGGGAAACCCTACACCCATGGCTGCCGTCTTCCCCCTTTTATCCAAATGCATGATTAATATTCATTATTCACGTGGTAAACAACCAAGTATCTGTCTGTTCGGATAAGTTAGATGAGGTTGGCTTCATTTCAACCTTGTGTAGAAGATGAGAGGAAGTTTTGGCTCCTATAAGAATACATGTAGTGAGAATTTTATATATTGTCTTGCAGATTAGGTCAGCTTTCGGGATGGCTCTTTCTACCCTAACTAATCCAAAGACCATCTTGTCTCTTGGCCCCAATAGAAGCATTCTTGGTACCATAATTAGACCGGATCCCGTTTTGCTTGAGCGAAAAGGAGGACCTAGCGGTGATGTCACTTTTAGTAAGTTGCTTCCTGGTGCTGGAGAGCCTTTACAAACACTTCACAAAGAGCAGCAGGACATTTTATGCAATTGGCAGTTGGATGATGAGGAACCCCTGCCTCGAGGGGATGGAAACTCTGGAGATTTTAGTGCTCAATCCTCTGGAAGGAAAAGGAAATCTTCCAAAGAAAGGCACCGAAAAAAGAGAGTAAAAGAAAATGGTGATGTAAGAAAGGTATGGGATGAAGAAACAGTCACAAAGAAAGAAAAGAGTTCGCGGAAGAGAAGTTCTAGACATAAAGATAAACATAATGATCCCAATGGTGTTGGTCGTCATCACGGTGGTTCATCCTGGAGTCGTTAGAATGAGCATGTTCTAACGCCCTTGTGTCTTTGGTTTTCTTCTTCAATCATTAAAGAATAAACCTTGGCTCTAAACGAGGACTAATTGCGCCGATGTCAAGGTTGATTTCTTAATTCTATCATACAAAGGTTGAGGGATAGTTATTATCGACTGCCATTTCTTCTGGGACATGGATGACATAAGTTCATTACAGTAGTCCCATTATTCTTAGCATTCTGCTGAGGCCTTTGGGGAAGGACCTCAAACACATTCATACCGTCAAATGTAACCATACATTAGTTATCAGGTTTGTTCAAGTACCATCTCTCTTTTGCAATGATTATTCACTCTTTTTTATTTTATTTTTTGCAATGTACCATCAAGATGATAATGGAAGAAAAAAAGCTTTCTTGGAACTTAACCCATCTCTCTTTTGCTTGATTATAATTTGCTAAATGTCTTTTTACTGTTGTATAAAAAAATATAGTGAGAGAACTTGACCAAGTATGGTGACATGATGCCGATTATATACAATTATGTAGCTATCTTAAATTCAATAACTAATATTATAAACAAGGGTCACTATTATACACTTTCAAAACGAAATCGAGTAAATCTCTTTTACTTTTTCAAAACGAAAAACACAGCATAGCAAACGCAATACAGCCATCATTGCGATAGATGGCCAGCATTTTTGTGACAAAAGGCTCTTAAAAAAATATGCAACAATTAGTTGATCTCAGCGATTTCTTGAAACATATCTTACTCCTTTGATCATTGTCAGACTGTCTCACCCTCTTCAACATCATCTTCAAAATTGCTCCAAAATTCCGATGGTTAAATTCGATGGTGAGACATCTTCCTCCTCTTATTCCCCATCATCATCGCCTTCGTTGCCATCATCTTCTATTTCTCGAGGGACATATGATATTTTCTTGAGTTTTAGAGGTGAGGATACACGTAGGAACTTCACGGATCATCTTTATGCTGCACTTAAATGGAGTGGAATTGTCGCTCTTAAACGGAGTGGAATTATCACTTTCAGAGACGATGAAAAGCTTGAGACAGGTGAAGGCATAGCACCCCAGCTCTTCAAAGCAATTCAAGAATCCCGGTGATCCGTAATCGTTTTTTTCAGAAGGATATGCATTTTCGAGTTGGTGCCTTGAAGAGTTTTTCAAGATCATTCAACAGAAACACGAGAAGGGGCATAAAGTCTTCCCAATTTTCTACGATGTCGATCCATCTGATTTGAGAAAACAGATGGGGAAAGTTCAAGAAGCCTTCGCTAAGCATGAAGAAAACTTCAAGGACAACAAAGAGAAGACACGAAGGTGGCGATCTGCTTTAACTCAAGTGGCTAACATCAAGGGATGACACTTGGATAACAGGTAACCACATTAAATTTAAATTTGAAGCATCAAAAAATGGTTTTAAATCAATGAACCTGTTGGCTAAAGATTGTGTCTTTGGTTTTGAATATTCATAGTATTCACTAAGCTATTTCTTTACTTTGTTTTGGATTTGAAGGCATGAATCAAATTTTATCAGACACATCGTTAAAAGGGTATCAACAAAATTATGTCAAACATTTGCAAGTGCTCCTAATGACATGATTGGAATTCAATCACGTTTGGAAGAGCTTTATTGCAGAATAGAAGTTGGGGATGAAGATGATGATCATGTTCGCATTATAGGGATTTGTGTCATGGGCGGGTTAGGAAAAACAACTCTCGCAAGACTTGTTTATACCAAAATTTCAAGTCATTTCGAAGGTAAAATCTTCTTGGCCGATGTTCGTGAAGTTGCAGAGAAACATGGACTTGTTTGTTTGCAGAAACAACTTCTTTCCCAGATTTTTCCTGAAGAAATCTTCAACTATTTTAACGTTCATGTTGGGAACGACATCATAATTTTAATGTTATCTCGTAAAATGGTTCTTATTGTTATTGATAATGCGGATAAACATACAACACTTGCGATGTTTGATCGGAAAGCGTGCTTGGTTTGGTATAGGAAGCAGAATCATCATAACAACAAGAGATGAGCATCTGCTGCAAATCTACGGAGTGACGATGTGTACAGGCCTATGAAATTGAATGCTATGGAAGCATTTCGCCTTTTCAGTCTAAAAGCTTTCAGAAATGACACACCTGCAAAGGATTTCGTTGAGCTTTCCAAGCGCGTAGTGGAATATGCCAATGGCCTTCTATTAGCTCTAGAAGTTTTGGGTTCTTTTCTCTTTGGTAGATCGAATGCATCTCAATGGAGAAGTGCTATAGAGAGAGACTTAAAAGAGAGTAACAAGGAAATAATTGACAGACTTCAGATAAGCTTTGATGGTTTAGCGGAATCAGAGAAGAACATAATTTTAGATATTGCATGCTTCTTCAAAGGAGATGACAAAGTCATGGTAACTAAAATTCTCAACGGTTGTGGCTTTTTCCTGGATATCGGAATAGATGTTCTCATCAAGATATTGATGATAACGATCGATGAACACAACAAATTGTCAATGCATGACTTACTTCAAGAGATGGGAAGGAAAATTGTTCGCCAAGAATCTTCTGATGAATCTGGAAAACGTAGTAGATTGTGGGAGGGGGAGGATGCTTATGATGTGCTAACCAAAAACACTGCATGCATTGGTACTTATTTTAAGATGTCCATTTTGCAGTTAGTAAATTTTTCTTTGTTAATTATGGATTATTACTTTGATTACCAGGCTACGGAAGCTGTTCAAGGTGTAGTCATTGATTATACAGGGTAACAATTTCACAAATCTATGTATATGTAATTGATTACTCTGTATATTGTGAAGATCATTCGTATTTTAATTCGCTTGGTTATCAGGGTCATCAATGCCCCGAACCTGAATTTTCGTGGTTTCAAGTATCTTAGTAACGAGTTAAGGCTTTTGGGATGGCATCGATATCCTTTCAAATCCTTCCCTCCAAGCTTTCAACCAGAAAACCTGGTTGCGGTTCTTCTGCCTTATAGCCGCATTGAGAAGTTGTGGAAGCCAAACTCGGTAAGAATTAATTTATTCAATAATTTGACTAAGATAACATAGGTAGTGACATTTCATATCTTTGTTTTTGTACTGTTTTGTTCGACAGCCTTTACATAAGCTAAAATTGGTCAACCTCAGAGGCTCAGAAAACCTTATGAAAATGCCAAACTTCAGTATGGCCCCAAACCTTGAAACTTTGGTTTTGGAAGGTACTGGAATTGCATATTTTCATCCAAGCATCAAGTTTCTAAGGAGACTTAAACTTTTGAATTTAAGAAACTGCAAAAATCTTAGGAGTTTCCCAACCAAAATTGGAAAGGAATCTCTTGAAACATTGATACTTTCAGGTTGTTCAAAGATTGGAAGGATTCCAGAGATTGTGGGGGAAATGGAATGTTTTAAGAGCTTTGTTTAGATGGGACTGCTATTAAAGAACTTCCCTCTTCACTTGGAAATCTCAAGAGTCTTGAGTTTCTAACTCTGGATGATTGCAGTAAGCTTGAGAGTCTCCCAAGCAGCATAGGAGGGTGTGAATTCCTCAAATTTCTTAGTCTCTCGGGCTGCTCTAGACTCGAAAACTTGCCAGACAATTTGCACCAGATAAATTCATTGGAGATTCTCAACTTAAGTGAAACTGCCATACAATCACCACCATCCTTAATTTTTCATATGAAAAATCTGAAGTTTCCTTCTATACAAGGATGCAAGGGGCCACCATCTCGAGTACGATCACATTGGCCTTTTATTTTGGGGACAACGCAAATACATTGCCGGAATTCTATGACTCGGCTTCCTGCTCTTTTGTCAGGTTTGAGTACTTTGAAAGGGCTAAACTTAAGTGACTGCAATCTTTATGATGGAGATATTCCTGATGATATTTGCAGCATGTCCTCGTTGGAAGTTCTGTGTCTTTCAGATAACAATTTCATCACCCTACCTACAACTCTGAGTCGACTTCCAAGCTTTCTCATCTATTACTGACCGACTGCAGGAGACTTAAATCGTTGCCTGACCTTCCAGCAGGCAGAAAATTATTTATAAGCGCTTGTGCTTCGTTGGAAGTAGATGCAACAAGTTCAAGTGTTAATGAATTTATTTGTGCTTTTAACTGCTTCAAATTGGCAGATTATAACAATGCAGTAGAAATGCTGAAAAGGCGCCTTAAGGTAATTTTATTTGCTCCTATGGTGTTTTATGGTAGTAGTTTGAACTTTTGAACAAATGGTGTTTTGTTTGCAGGTATCTGCAAATGGAAGAACACAACCTTTCGACATGATGATACCGGGCAGTGAAATCCCACAATGGTTTAGCCATCACTCTTGGAGTCAAACGATAAAGATCCCATTGCCTCTCAATATTCTGAATGACAGTCGATTTCTGTCTGCTGTGTTTTCTTCTCCGACTTCAAAACCGAACCTCGGAGTACAATGCACATTTCCTATAGATTTGTTATCCATGGTAGAAATTGCTCCCGACTAGCTGCACTTGTTTACTTTCATTTAGACGGGGAATCAACGTGGTTGACCGAGGACCACCTTTGGCTACATTATTTACCTTGTAACATTTTGTCTTCCATACTGGAAGTGGAATCAGAATGTGATGGAACTGAGATTTCTGGATCCAGCACAGATACAGCAAAGGAAAGTTTTGAAATTGAGATTTTATTCAAAATCTGGGGTAGTCATTCCAAAGTGAAGAAATGTGGGGTTCGGATGGTGGACGAAAAAGATTTGGAAGAGACGGACGAAAGCAGACCAAGTTCTTCAAATTTTGATGCTGGTTCCCCTGGAAAGACAATCAAGAGAAAATGGTGGAGTGTTTTATTTATTTCATTTTGTATATGTGGTTTTGTTGTATTTCGTTAGGCTAATTTGGTGTATATATGTGTGCATTGATTTGCAGGTTGAATGACAAGGCAGGTGATGGGTGGAACAAACCAAGTTTTTGTTACTACTGTCAAGCATACATAGAAGACCGCCAATCACTTGCTTAATCCATCTTCCCACTTTAGATCTTTTATGTAATAATTCCGTTAACACATTGATTGAGCATTAGTTATATTAAGGGAATTTATATCAACTGATAAGTAGAGCGTATTTAATGTTTGTTAAATCTAAAATCTCGTTGTTAACGGCTTCGTTCAAGTGATAAGCAACCTTGATATTATTTAAACAAGGTCTTAGGTTTGAGTCCTTATGTATGCATGCAATCTTTGTTGGGAGACTCACCTACCAAAGTTAGGTGCACGGCGCAGACCGGTCCGAATAAATCAGGACAAAGCTTTGGAACCGGGAGAACAGCCAAAAAGAAAATTTAAAATATCCTTTCAACAACTGCATATCACCTCGTTCAAGATAGCCTCTTAATGATTATTTGCTGAGATAAATTGAGGTACAGGTGAGGGTAGTCGCTTTTGAAAAACTTAAAAGGGTAAATTACCTAATTCTTCACTAAACTTTACTCTCTCTCTTATTTTACTCATTGTATTTTCAATTTTTCTAATTTGCTCACTGAACTTTACAGATTGAATCATTTTGCTCACCCAACCGTTAACTTTTTAACAATGTTATGACATGGCACAAGCATCAAAATGACGTTGTTTTGAAAAACTCAAATATACATCAAAATGACGTCGTTTCGAATCCTCTTTTTTCCCCCATTGTCTCTCTACTTTGCAAATAAGGTGATCGTTTACCACCAGCGGCCACTACGTTATTTTTCATTCCAGCCACCCTCTACCATCGTTGATGGTGATCGTTCGGTCTCAAAATTCATAGGCCGGTTCGTCTTTACCCTTTGAGTTTGAATCTGATGGTTGTTTCACCGGAAAATGTCTCAAAATCCGTGAATATTGATTGAAATGCTTCGGCTTCCTCACTTTCAATCTTCAATTCGTGGATTTCAGAGCAATTTTCGATAAAATGGAGGTTGGATTCATACTCAAGGTGTCAAGGCGAAGCGACCCATGAAATTTGGAATGAACGACCACCATCTACGGCAGTTGACGGTGGCATCCGGTAAACTTCTATTTTTATTTTATAATTGGGTGAGCAATATAGGGGACTAAGAGTAAAGTTCAATGAGGAACAGTGTAATTTACCCTTTATATTTTCAATTATTTTATATTAAATAATAAAAAATGACACATCATCACAACGTTAGAGAGATAACGACAAAGTAAGCAAAATGATTTAATATGTAAAATTCAGTGAGCAAATTAAAAAAATTGAATGTACGGTGAGTTAAATAAGAAAAATAGTAAAATTCAATGAAAAATTGTGTAATTTACCCAATTTAAAAGTACCATATTTTAACTTCTTTCTATAAATTTTCAATAAAAAAAATTAATTTTACATTTTCGAAATCGTTACTAACGTAAAATCATATGTTCATCCTTAATTCATTCATTTGAATTAAGGAGAAAAGATTAAACACGAAGTTTCCAAGATTCCTGAGAATATCTAAACCTTGTCTCGTTCAACTTACGATCTACGAAATTTCCGCGTCCTAACCAAGGCGACACCGCCAACTTTCAGTCATCAAAATCAAGTATTAAATGTAATATTTTTAACTAAAATATTACAAAAAAAAAAAACACTGGAACTTGTGTCTTTAAAATAGTCTATGAACTTAATTTTAATATTGTAATGCGATTAAAATATCATTTCATTATAATATATGTTCTATTTTTACTTGAATAAATATATAATATTGTCCGAATCCAGAATAACTCAGAGAATATATAATATTTTATCATTAAAATTATTATTTAAATTTTTATCTTAGCACATGTAAATTTTAATTTTTAAGATTTTACAATAATGTTAATATAAGCTGAATTAATATTCAACTTTGCCATGTGCAGCTCACATGGCTTTCCTATCCATCTACACGTATTCTCTTGTAACTCGAGATTGCTTCAGGGAAAACATTTGAATTTATGGAATTTAATTTTTGGATATCGTCGTCTAGTCAGCAGATCACAACATTAATCCATGAAGATATTCAACGTTAACCTAAGGTGAAAAGAATAGGGCTTTTATTTTATTTTATGGGGTTGTCACATTCTTCTAGATGTTCATTTTATGAATATTTTATTTCACTGCTTCGATTTTTTTCTTTTTTATTGTAATAAAGCAATCAAAGTAAAAGGTGTAGAGTTTCTTTAATTTTTTCTTGGACTCGTTGGGGAGATGTAGAAATGGTAGAATTTTCAAGTAGAATGGTTTGATAACTTCTTTGGCACATTAAATCCATACCATGGTCTCACCCAAATATTTAATTGATAAATTCGATTATAATAAATATAGAGAGAATTCATAAATAATTACATTAAAATTTAAGCACGAATCAAATTATTTCACTGATTAAAAGAATAGTTGTTATTTTCAGAGATCTCGAGTTCAAGCACCAATAATTGTAGCATGGGTGGTTGAGTATTTATTGTCAAATGATCGAAAGTATTTAAAACAAATATTACTTTGTACTAACCAAATCTTAATAAAAAGGGTAAAGTACAAAAATGGTCCCCGACTATAGGGTATTACCTTATTAAGTCCCTCAACTATTAAAAGTTATAAAATGGTCCTCTGATTATACATTGTTGCTTTGTTGAGTCCCTCGACTATTAAAAATTACAAAATGGTCACCCAACTATTCATTATGTTCCAAATTCGTCATTTTTCGTTCAAAATTTGATGGTATTCTGAGTTGGACGTTAGGATAAATTCTGATCCCCGAATATCAAATGACTGTCATATCTCAGTCATCATGTTAACATCCAACTTAGACAACCGCCAATTTTTTTTAAAGAAAATGATAAGTTTAGAACATAATGAATAGCCATGTGACCATTTTATAACTTTTAATAGTTGAGAGACTTAACAAAGTAACAATTTATAGTCAGAGTATCATTTTGTATCTTTTAATAGTCAAAAGGCTTAATAAATCAACATCCTATAGTCGATGGACCATTTGTGTACTTTACCCTAAAAAATTATACTCAAATTTAAAATATTATTCTTTTTTAAATTTCAACTTTTCATAAAACTAATGTTTCATTAAGAGTGTATTTAAACACCATAATTTAATTGCATAAAAATATAATTATTATCTTAATAATTACATAAAAATATAATTATAAACATATGCATCAATTTTATAATTTTTATTATACTAAAAGTGATTATAAAGCAGTGTCTATTTCTTAAAAATTAAAAAAATATAATTCATAGCACGAACCAACTTATCTTAATAATTAAAAGAATCATTATTGTTTCTAAAAATCATAAATTCGAGTACTAATAATTACAACAGAATAATTAAGTGTTTATCGTAAAATATTTGAAATTATTTAAAACAAAAAAGGCCACGTTTCCCTACTTTGCCTCTATAAATACTTTCCCCCATTAAAAATCCTTAAAAATATAAGCTTGGAAATCCAACTTTTTTTATCAAAGAGTTAAAACCCAGTTTTCATTTTGCTCTGTTTCAGCTTCCTCTTTACCGGTGAGTTCTATCTCCATCAAGTTCTATCATTTTCCCCTTTTTGGGGTGAATTTCTTTGATCATGTTCATCTGTGTATACAATGATAAAGGAGAGGTTTTTTATTTTCAATTTGGGTTCTTGGTTCTTGAATTTATTCAGTATTTTAGAGATAATTTTCTTCTTGAAAGAGGAGGAAGAGAGAAGAAATGGGAATAAAGAGGATAGCGATTTGGTTAATTATAGCTGTGAATATTGGTGTTCGTTACATTGTTTTCCTAGCTATTTCAAAATGAAAATATGTAAACTTCATTAAAATAAAAGTATGGTAATGATAAATCATATTGCTATTTGATATTCTGGAGTTAAAAATAAGAAATCCATGTATTTACAGTTAGTGATACGATCACCTCCTTTCTCATGGTTTCTCTGTATTTCTAATGATCCTCTGTCTTTGTGTTTTGAGATCGGTTCTAAACTGTTTACACCTTGCAGAATGGCTATGGAACCAAACTTGATTGTGCAAGAATCAGACTTTGGGCCTGATGGAGATACTTCACTCAAGCACAAATGGAATTCGATATCAGAACCAACGACAGACCTTGAAATGGATTCCAGCTGCTTTGATTGCAGCATTTGCTTTGATTCGGCAAAAGATCCAGTAGTCACCCTTTGTGGTCACTTGTACTGCTGGCCCTGCATTTACAAGTGGCTTCACATCCGAACCTCTTCCCTCGATGCCGACCACCGGCAACCGAAGAACTGTCCCGTCTGCAAGGCGAGCATCTCTTCCGGTTCATTGATTCCCCTCTACGGTCACGGCACATCTTCACAGTCTCAACGCAAGAATCCCTATTCAGACATGGCCATTCCCCAAAGGCCGTCTCCTACGTCGAACATTACGGCCGCTTCGTCATTGTTTCGTAACCAGCAATACTTCCCTCACCCTCACGGAGGATATGCAACCTTGCCATCATCCGACCTCGGTGGTATTGCGATGACGAATTTGTTCCATCCGATGATTACGATGTTGGGAGAAATGGTGTATGCTAGGATGTTCGGGAGCTCGAACACGAGTATGTTTGCATATCCTAACCAAGCTTCGTACCCTTCTCTAAGGAACAATAATCTTAGTATGAGAAGGCAAGAGATTCAGGTAGACAAATCTCTTGGTAGAGTGTCCATGTTTCTTTTCTGTTGCATCATTCTTTGCCTTCTCTTGTTTTGAGAAGTAGTGGATTTTAGCTTGTACAGTTGCCAAAATGAAGAAGAAGATAAGTTATTGTTGGAAAATTTGTCAGGAACCCACTTGTGTAAGGTTTCTCTCTGAAATATATGTACATAGTACTATAATTTTTTAAGAACTTGAAATCTGCAGGCTTAGATCCTATGATTTTATTACTCATTTTTTCTACATCCGAATTCTATGGAGTAGTTATCTTAAAACATATATTATCTTGTATTTACCTCATATTAATAAAAAAATCTATGAAGTAGTTGTGTGTATATATATATTAGTTTGTATATCCGATTTACATGTTACTTGTTGGATGATTTGATGTTATTATAATTTAAAAAATAAAAATATACTTAACATTATTTATTTCAAAATTATTTATTAGCTAAATAAATATGATATTTGTTGGACGTATAAATAATTGTCAATATATGTACGTGCATAGTAATATAATTTTTGAAGGGACGTTACCCTATCATATAAAAGTCTTGTTTTCTCTTTAATTTAAAAATTATAATATGTACTAAATATCCCTTACAGGTAAGATACATATAAGTAATTATTCACTGAACAATTTTGGTATGGAATTCATTACACCTTACGGTTTTCTTAGTATTTATTTGTAGACTTGTGATGGTTATTATCATGTTATCGTATAAATAATAATGTTTTAATTCGAATTATCTAAGGAGAGTATGTTTTCTTTTGTTATTGAGATCACTCATAAGCGTTTAACACGTTTTACATATTAAATAATTATAATGTTAAAATTCATTACACGTTTTGTGTTAAATTATTATAAATAAATTTAATCGATTATTAATTAGTAGGTATGGTTTTGGTATATAGATTCCCAGCCTAAAATGGCTTGAATCAAAGCCTTTGATTATAAAAACTTTAATGGTTGAAGGGTTGTTCTCTTTTGACCTTTATCTATTGAGGTGGTTGGTGTCCCCTTTTCACCCAATTAAAACTCACTTCATTATTCTTTATATGGTAAGGTTAAGTAAAGGAAAGAAATACCCAAAAAGTTGATCCGCCTAACTTTTAAGAAACTAAGCACAAACTCCATTCCCCATAGAAAGAGCAGTTGAGTTGACCCCTTCAACAGGAAACAAAGAGTATTTTATTACTTCCGGTAAATGAAATTAGTCTAAAAATGGACTTTCACGTTCGCCTACCGTAGTTTATATACACTGTCGGATGCATGTAGGACTCAGGGTGGGCACGTATCTATTTTGGAATTCGAATTTTTGAATCTGACACTATCTCTATATATATATATATATATATATATTGAAATTAGTATGAAAAATGGAAGTTGGAAGCTACCTTTTCTCACATGAAAGTCTACAAATTTGATTTCCATTGTGATAATATTATAGTCGGTCATAGTATCATCTGTCATTTGTCAGACTGATCATTCTTTTTCTTAACTCATCAAGTCATGCATGCTCTCACGAAACATCTACGTACTTTACAATTACTTATTTTATGTTTATTTGGTACGTTAAATGCTTATTTGGAATAAATTAAATGTTAAAGATAATCGAAAGAAGGAAGACTGAAATCCCGAACTGTTGGTCTATCATCGCAACTGGATACGTGAATAAGAACAATATGGAGAAGGCTTTTGAGTGCTTTAAGGAAGCTCTTGCTATAGAGGCTGAAAATCAACTATGGAGGCCAAAACAAAGTGTAATTTCGAGCATTTTGAGTTGGCTAGGCGAGAACGGAGAAGTCGAAGATGCAGAAGCTTTTGTAAAATTGTTGAGAATCAAGGTTCCTGCGAATAGAGAAATGTATCATGCACTCTTGAAGGCATACGTCAGAAATGGCAAAGAAGTAGAGCGCCTTTTGCAGAGCATGAAGGATGATGAAATAGACGAAGATGAGGAAACGATAAATGTCATTAGCCTTCGAAACCAAAACTCTTAAATGGTTTATAATATGACAGTATCCTTAATATATCAATGTTCAAAGTCTTTATTAGTTTCTAATAACGTTCACACATTCTATAAATATAATCATTTAAACACGTCTTTAAAGAAGATAATATTCTCTTTTATTATCGTGATCACTCAATAAATTCATAATGTGACTATTGCTTAAAATAAAAATTGATGGAAAAACTATACAAAAGTGCAAATACTAATTTTTATTACTCCTATAAGGTAAAGAAATAAAATTGTCCAAATCAATTTAAAATTTAGGGTAAATTATAAAAATAGTCTCTAAACTTTTAGGGTGTTTGTATTTTGGTCATCCAACTTTTGTAACTTGCAATATAGTCCCTAAACTTTTGGTCCTATAAGTAATATATCAATAAGCTAAACAGAATCCATGCGAAATTTGAATCAACATTGTAAAAGTAGATTAAATGTGGTAAACATGAAGCGATGAGCCTAACTTCCGATCCATCTTTCAGCTGAATTTCAACCTATGTTTATCCTTTTTCCCTCCGATGACTTTATTTAACACTACAAATAAACAATGAAAAATAAAAAAAATATAGTGAAGCAAAGAGAAACAGGTATTTTACCAAGGTGTTCGATGCTTTAACGAATCGCGGGCGACTCCTTAGCTAAGATAAGCACTTCCAGAAGCCTATTATATTACCAAAGGAAAAATGGAAACGGTGAAGCAGTGGGAGTGGGAGAGGATAGATAAATGAAAGAGAAATAGTTTCTGGAGAGAAAACGAAGGCTCTTGGGGAATTGATCTGAGTCGGGAGATTGGGAGAGAGAGATTTAGAGCCCCGAATAGAGAGACGAAGGGGTGCGGGTTCGTAGGGTCGGGTGAATACTAAGCCAAATAACATCAAATTTGATGCTTTTTAATTAAGATTTAAAATTTATAAACAAAAAATATAACATTAGAAGGATTTAACTCTCATTTAAAAATTTGATTAGACTCAACTTCAAATATAATATTAAAATCTAATACCTTCATCTTTTAATCAAGCATGTGCATTGCATTAAGTTAAACAATGGCTTCCCAAGCCAAGACAATTCCCAGCTGAAAATCCAAGCCAAAACTGAACATGGATTTCTTAAGACAAATCTCTTTCTTAGAATGAAAATAAAAAACCCTTTCTTCTCTGCCTTTTTAACACTTCCTCAGCTTCTACTCCACTCCACTTCCCCCAAAAGCTCCCACCTCTCTCTCCCCCTCTGTAAATTTTCTTCCTTTACACATTCTTAGAACTCTTGTTTAATTCTAAGTTCAGAATAATGAGGGGTCCTTTGAGAGCAGTACTAGAGAGGTATCCGTCAAGTGATGGAACTACAGCAAATGAAGGGATCATTAGGCACAACAGGAAATGTAGGGATGTTGCATTTCTTGTCATTTTTATAGCATTTTGGGTTGCTATGATCGTTAACTCTAGCTTTGGGTTTAACCAAGGAAACCCATTGAGGTATTCTTTTTTCATTTTTTTCCTCTGGTTTCTTTTAATGAAGATTTACTGACGTCAGACAGAATAATGATTATCTTACAGGCTAGCTCCAACAGATGATTCACAAGAGAAAATTCGCCCAAAAACCAGAGAAAAAGTCGCTAGGGTTTAATAAAATATTATAAAAGTCAATCATCCTAAAATCAGTCCACAAGCCAGACTGTTATAGCCAAAAAATCGTCTTTATTCGAATTTTGCCAAAAATAGCAAAATCCCGAAAATCACTCTAAATTGAAATTCGAAATAAAATAAGCAATCTCTAAAAAATCCAGCCTAAATCAGATTTAAATTGACTTCCTAATTGACAATCGAAATATTACCATAAATAGTAAAAAATATATAAATCTAATGATTCGGAGGTGAAAATGGCAGAATTTAAGATTGAAAAAAGGCCACATGGAGCGTAGCTCATGTGGAGAGCGTGCGCGTCGAAAAGAGCTTTCCGGATTGGGGTCTTATGCGCGATTCTGACACCTGTAGTCAAAGTTATGGCCAAAAGACTGAAACACACTCAAAACGACCTCAATGAGGAACATGTCACAATCAATTCCCGTCTTTGTGCTGATTTGCCAACTCATGGTATCTCACCACCATCAAGGTACAATCTGACAGCTCAGCATCATCTGTCTCGGATCCCCTACATCATTTACACACTTCATATTCTCGTTGAATCCCAAAATGGGAACTTTTTATTTTGGTAGAGATCGTATTCTTTGGGGTCCTTTTTTATGGTATGTTTTGTTTATCGCATGAATCAGATTCCTTGTTTTAGTTTATTTTTATAACTCTAATGGGTGTCTTCCATTTTGTTAAGCAGCATTTCTTTGCTTAATAAGTATTTTCACTTGTTGGTTGGTTGCTAAGAAAATTGAGGAAAATAATAGAAAATGGATGACACATCATTGGGAATTGCTTTCTCAATTAGGTTAGAGTTGTTGAATATATGAACTGCAAAACTACACCGTTAGCACTGACTATAAATATAAACAGTAATTAAAAGGAACAGATTCGTAAACCGTGTCGTGGTATAACCACTGTCTTAGAAACTAAGGTTTTTTATTTAATTTAGGAAAAACTGTTTAATTTCTGATAACTCTCATAAACCAGCTGTTATCATTTAAATTTAAACAGTCCTCAGCAGCCTATAAATATCAGTTGAAATCTTTCACATATTTCCATTTATTTTTTTCAAAGAGAAATCACGTATTACTACGAGCACGACCACGAGCCGAGACGGACGACGGTGCACAAGAGGCCCCCTTGTTCTCTTTCACTCAACAAGGAAGTGGGAAAACCAAACCATAAATACCCATTCCCAATAGTATTTCCAATACTATGTGAGATTGAGTATTACCAACAAGAGTTATAAGCAAAAGATCAAGTGCTTCCGTTTATTAGAAGCTCAGGCTCGCTGTCTGACTAACTATTGGGATTATTCCCCAAGTTTCACTTAGGTTAGAGGTTTCATTTATGTATTGTAGCTTAATTCAGTTTGAACTAGTCCGCTTTCATTCAACTTGTTCTATTCTCTCTTTTTTATTTTGATATTTCCTATGTTGGATGGCGATATCAGGCTTACATACGGGCTAGACTACAAAGGGAATGTATGTGGTGACAAGCATGCTCATCCAGTCATCCTGGCCTTCATCAGTTGGAACTCAAATATTGGTGAATCCGAATCAGGTTTATCAAAGTGGTGTGAAGGACAGCCACTTCGAATTGTCTAATGCTCGGAGTATATGCTTGTTGGATTGCCCTACTCCGTTAGAAGATTCACTAAGTTGGGTCTGTGATTATCCAGAGCCAGAGGGGGATATCCACATCCCAATGGATGATTGGATTGATAGAAATTACGATTATTATGAACTTCTTACACCAGAAATGAGAAATGCTTCTCTCCAACTTCAGGGTCCATGTTACCTGGTTATATTTCCGAGTGTGAATGGTAGGTAAACTGGAAATGATTGTTTGAAGGTTTAATATTTATTATCAAAGCATACACATGTTTTCTTTTACCATCTCAAGAATTATTATGCATGCTTTTTCAGTTTACTGGGGTTGCCAATTTATTGCTCGTGCTTCAAACGCATCTTTGCGGCACTGGAAACAGATGGGTGGAGTGGATATCAGTGAAGATATTGTGATAGATAAATCTATTCACAGTTTTACTGATTCTCGGTCATCTGTCTTAAAGGTTGAGCAACTTTCCTGCCACACCTTTTTTGCTTATAAAGGATGTATCTTAATTATGTTGGATATATCAACTTCTTGCCTTTCAAAAAGTTCCATTATCAACTTTGTGAAATTTTAATCTAGAACTTAAAGTTATCTGATGTATTTGCAGCGTTACATGGCTGATATATGAAAGTCATGGCCTGTATTGATAGTTTGCGGTGGGATATTGCCACTATTTCTTGCAATATTATGGCTGTTAATGATTCGCCATTTCGTCGTTGCTATGCCTTGGATCACAGTTGCCCTCTTTAACATTCTCATAATAATGGTTACGATGTTTTACTACTTAAAAGGTTAGAAATGTACCTCTTACCTTCTTGTTGTCTTTACTGCATGCCATAAATTTTGTCTATGGGTTTTTAATATATGGACTACTATTTTCAATACAATGATAAATTTATCTTTTCTTCTTGCTTTTAGCTGGATGGATTGGGAACGATGCCGTCTCCCCTATCATTGGTGATCACGATCCGTACATACGTGTGTTTGGACGAGTGGGTTATTGCTTTTGTCTTCCTTGGGACGCTTTTGTTATACTGGGGGTATATTGTTTTTATTACATTCTTCTGAACTTTTGCTTCTTTCAGGAACTAAATCATCTACGTTCTGTTGCGATTCTTATGACATTTGTTATGGTTCTGTCTCTCCTCACATCAATTGCAATCATTCGACGCATCCTAATGGGAACATCAGTCCTCAAGGCAAGTGTGTTCTAATTACCATATGTAGTGCTTTCAGTATCTAGGAACATTCAAATAATTCAACCACTTAAGACGATCTGCGTTAGCATCAGCTAGTGCGACTTAGAATAGTCTTTCAAGACTTCCAGTTTTAATTTTATTTTTGATAAACTCGAAAGAACTAAAAAGTTATATTATGCTTCTGACTGTACACAGGTTGCTGCAAAGGTTATAGGAAGCACTGATAATTTTTCCAATCATACCATATTTGATTCTTGCAATCTTTTACATGTTCTGGATATCAGCTGCCCTCCATCTGTTCAGTTCAGGGCAGGTTGTCCAGAATAACTGTAATACCAACTGCTGTGCTTATGATCTTGTCTCGAAAAAGGTGAACTGCGATCATTGTTGTGGTTATAGCATCCATTACACCCCTCATATTGCTGTTGCAATCTTCTTCCACCTGTTTGGTTGTTATTGGGCTACAAATTTTTTTATAGCATGTTCTTCCACTGTGATTTCCGGTTCTGTTGCCTCTTACTATTGGACTCGTGGTGAAACATCGGTAAGTTACTAAGCTACGTTATCGTTTTAGAAGGGTACATGTTTCTGTGGGGAAACAAACAACTAAATTTACCATGCTTCGAGTATATGTCAAACTAATTTACCATGTATATTTCAAAGTAACATACGTCGAACTAATTTACCATGTATATGTCGAATTAACATATCAATTACTTAGTATATATTTGTAAGTCGTTTAGTAATGAAGTAAAGAATAGGTTTATGGGTATGCACATCACGTTACGTAATAATTTCTCTCTCTTAATTTTTAAAGGAATTTATTTCAAATGATTTATTCTTTTCCTGATTATTTTTGTGGTTCAATCTTGTAGCCAGAGATCCCAATTCTTCCTGTTTTTGCCTCTATGAAGCGGCTTGTAAGATACAACCTTGGGTCTGTGGCTCTTGGCTCATTGATTGTGTCTTTCGTGTTGGTTTTTTAGCAAAGTCTCATATTGGTTGTGTATAAGGAGGATGAGAAATTCTTTTGTTATAAATAGAGTCATCCTCCTCCTTAGTCAAGCATCCCACAAATATAAGCCTTCTTCACTATTAAAGGCTATTTGTACTCTTTTTCTCTTGTAATATTTCCTCTACTAGTGAAATATTATTTTAGTAGTGTTCGAGGAGGTAGGTATAATTTTGGCCTAACTTCGTTAAATTTTGGTGTTCTCTTTATGTCTATTTAATAGCTATTGTCGGGTATAGTTGTTAATTATTGTCCTATTCAAATTACTTGTCTTGGTAGTTCTGTCTAAGGAAAGTGGGTTTTAAGAGGGATCATTGTGACCCCTACTCTTTCCTGTGAATCTACTTTGGGGTGATTTTTAGTACAATCGTTTTCGCATTAGTCACCTAGATAATAGTTTTCAAGGTGGATTTGTTATTATTGGTGGAAATTAACCCGAATTCCACAACAATTGGTATCAGAGCTCTTGGTTTATTTTAGTATGCTGTGTGGTTGTGGCTTAGGCTGATCTTCCACATAAGAAAAAATTTCTTGATATAATTTGACAGCTATTAAATAGAATTTGTAGCAGAAATGACAGACGCAACAAAAACATCCACATCGTCGTCAGCAGTTGTGACAAATGTTAGATTTACAGTGGAGATTTTTTATGGCACCGGTCATTTCGGCATGTGGCAAAGTGAGGTTCTAGATGTCCTATTTCAGCAGGGTCTAGACATTGCTATTGAAGGAGAGAACCCAGATGATGTTGAGGAGAAAGAATGAAAGAGGATCAATAGATTGGCATGTGGTACTATTCGATGAAAGAGGATCAATAGATTGGCATGTGGTACTATTCGATCGTGTCTTTCTAGAGAGTAGAAGTATGCATTTTCTAAGGAAACTTCTGCAAGTAAATTGTGGAATGCACTGGCGGAGAAATTTTTGAAGAAAAGTGGTCAGAACAAGCTCTACATGAAAAAAAGATTGTTCCGCTTCAACTATGTACCAAGTACCACTATGAATGATCACATTACTAGCTTTAATCAGCTGGTGACTGATCTGATGAATATGAACGTGACTTTTGAAGATGAAGATCTGGCTCTGATATTGATGGGATCACTTCCTGATGAGTTTGAGTATATTGAAACTACTCTACTCCATGGGAAAGTTGATGTGTCTCTCAGTGAAGTAACTGCTGCCTTGTATAGTTATGAATCGAGAAAGAAAGACAAACAAGAAAATACAAGTGTCGAAGCAGAAGCTCTTGTTGTTAGAGGTCGTTCGAAGAGTCAGAATAAAGGAAGAAGAGTGAGATCGAAGTCAAAGTCCAGATTGAGCAAAGATGAATGTACCTTTTATCGAGAAAAAGGGCACTAGAAGAAAGAATGTCCCAGGCTAAAGAACAAAGGCAAACCTGAAAGGGGAAAGGCTGTCTCAGAATCAAATGTGGTCGAGTATGATGATGCAGATTCAGATTTCGCATTCGCTGCTACGCCATCAACCAGCTATTCCAGTTCATGGTTGTTAGATTCAGCTTGTAGCTACCATATGACCCCCAATAGAGAATGGTTCTTTGATTTTAAAGAACTAAAAGGTGGAATTATCTACACAACAAATAATTCCCCTCTTGACACACTTGGGATTGGTTCAATTCGCTTGAGGAATCAGGATGGATCAATCAGAACCTTAACAGGTATCCATTATGTACCAGATTTAATGAGAAATCTCATCTCTGTGGGAACCTTAGAGTCAAAAGGTTTAGAAGTGAGGGCAAAAGATTGGATTATGAGGATTATCTCTGGTGCATTGGTGATAATGAAGGGATTCCGAAAAAGAAACAATGTGTATTACTTTCTGGGTAGTACAATTGTTGGGACAGCAGCAGTGGCAGCTTTTACTGATGAACAGGAGTCAGAAGCAACCAGGTTATGGCATATGCGCTTGGGGCATGTTGGTGAAAAATCCTTGAAATTGTTGATAGATCAAGGATTATTGAAGGGTGCTCGGGCTTGCAAATTAGCTTTTTGTGAGCATTGCATCAAAGGGAAGAAGACGAGGGTGAAATTTGGAATAGCAATCCATGATACTAAAGGTATTTTGGATTATGTTCATTCAGATGTATGGGGGCCTTCCAAGACAACTTCATTGGGAGGAACACACTATTATGTCACCTTTGTTGATGATTTTTCCCGGAGAGTTTGGGTGTATACAATGAAGACAAAGGATGAGGTGCTAGGATTTTTCCTTAAATGGAAAAAAGATGGTAGAGACTCAAACAGGCAGAAAAATCAAACGTCTCCGTACAGACAATGGTGGAGAGTACAAAAATGATCCATTTCTGAAAGTCTGTGAAGAAAAAGGTATTGTCAGGCACTTCACTGTCATAAGTACACAACAGAATGGGGTGGCAGAGCGTATGAATCGAACATTAGTGGAGAAGGTTCGGTGTATGTTGTCTAATGTTGGGTTAGGCAAAGAATTTTGGGCTGAGGCTTTGGTCTATGTTTGTCACTGTCAAAAGTACACCACAACAGAATGGGGTAGCAGAGCGTATGAATCGAACATTAGTGGAGAAGGTTCGGTGTATGTTGTCTAATGCTGGGTTAAGCAAAGAATTTTGGGCTGAGGCTTTGGTCTATACTTGTCTCCTTATCAACCGCTTACCATCGACTGCTATTGGTGGTAAAACACCATTAAAGAAATGGTTTGGAGTACCTGCTACAGATTATGATGCCTTACATGTGTTTGGTTCCACTGCATACTACCATGTTAAGGAGTCAAAGCTGGACTCAAGAGCAAAGAAGGCGATCTTTATGGGGATCACCTCTGGTGTGAAAGGCTATCGTCTTTGGTGTCCAGAAACAAAGAAAATAATCTTTAGCAGAGATGTTACCTTTGATGAATCTACCATGTTGAGAAAGGTGACTTCAGAAAAATTGGAACAGACAGATGGAACTCCCAAACAGGTGGAGTTTGAAGGAAGCAGAATTGACACAGCCAGTAAAGAAATTGATGTTGACTCTCCTATGGTAGAAGAAGAGTCAGATGAAGAAGAGGTTCAGACCCAAGAACCTCCACAGCAACATGAATCAATTGCACTCAGAAAGGGAAAGAGAACCATTAGACAACCTGCTCGTTATGCTGATATGGTCTCTTTTGCATCACCAATTGCAATTGATGACGTTCCTGCCACTTTTAATAAAGCAGTCCAAAGTTCAGAACATAAAAAGTGGAGGATCGCCATGAATGAAGAAATACAATCCCTTCAAAAGAATCAGACGTGGAAACTAGCTAGTCTTCCGAAGGGAAAGAAGATAATTGGGTGCAAGTGAGTATATGCAAAGAAAGATGGATTTCCTGACAAGAATAACATCCGCTACAAAGCAAGATTGGTGGCTAAAGGCTACGCTCAAACGGAGGGAGTTGATTATAATGAAGTATTTTCTCCAGTTGTAAAACATTCCTCCATCAGAATTTTGTTGGCTTTGGTAGCACAGTTGGATTTGAAACTAGTTTAGATGGATGTAAAACTGTATTTTTACATGGAGACTTGGATGAGAAAATCTACATGACACAGCCAGATGGATTCAAAGTTGCTGAAAAAGAAGAGATGGTGTGCAAATTAGAAAAATCGCTATACGGATTGAAGCAATCTCCAAGGCAGTGGTACAAGCGATTTGACAAGTTTATGATAGGGCAGAAGTACACAAGAAGCAAATATGATCATTGTGTGTATTTACGCAAGCTACAAGATGGATCCTATATATATCTTCTTCTTTATGTTGATGATATGCTGATAGCTTCCAGGAGTCAGACAGAAATTGCGAAACTAAAGACTCAATTGAACAGGGAGTTTGAGATGAAGGATCTTGGTGAAGCAAAGAAGATTCTAGGCATGGAGATATCAAGGGATAAGAAATTGGGGAGGCTTTGTTTGTCTCAGAAAGAATATCTGAGGAAGGTACTAAAACATTTTGGCATGAATGAGAAGTCAAAACCAGTTAGTACACCTCTTGCTCCTCATTTCAAGCTCGGTGCATCCATGTCACCTAAGGATGATGTAGAACGGGAATACATGTCAAAGGTTCCATATGCAAGTGATGTTGGTAGCTTGATGTATGCAGTGGTGCGTACGAGACCCGATATTTCACAGGCAGTTGGGGTTGTGAGCAGGTATATGCATGATCCTGGAAAGGAGCATTGGCAAGCTGTGAAATGGATTCTGCGGTATATTCTGAACACCGTAGATGTTGGTTTGGTCTTTCAGCAGGACAAACAAGATGGTCAGTGTGTAGTTGGGTATTGTGATTCAGACTATGCAGGTGATTTGGACAAGCGTCGATCAACTACTGGTTATGTGTTTACTTTTGCAAAGGCACCAGTCAGTTGAAAGTCCACCTTACTGTCAACAGTGGCTTTGTCTACTACAGAGGCAGAGTATATGGCAATTACAGAGGCTGTGAAGGAGGCAATTTGGCTTCAAGGGTTGCTTGGTGAATTAGGAATGGAACAAAAGCACATCAAATTGCATTGTGATAGTCAGAGTGCTATTCATTTAGCAAAGAACCAGGTTTACCATGCAATGACGAAGCACATCGATGTTCGATATCACTTTGTACGAGAGATTCTAGAAGAAGGCGGAGTCATAATCCAGAAGATTCGGACCACTGAGAATTCTGCTGATATGTTGACAAAAGTGGTAACTGTGGTCAAGTTTAAACATTGATTAGACTTGATCAATATTGTTACAAATTGAAAGATGAATTTGTAGACACTCTGAAGATTGAATTTTTAAGAGATGTGTGTGGAATTTGCCAAGGTGGAGATTTGTTGGTTTTTTGGCAAAGTCCCACATTGGTTGTGTATAAGGAGGAGGGAAAATTCTTTTGTTATAAATAGTCATCCTCCTCCTTAGTTAAGCATCCCACAAATATAAGCCTTCTTCACTATTAAAGGCTATTTGTACTCTTTCTCTCTTTGTAATATTTCCTCTACTAGTGAAATATTATTTTAGTAGTGTTCAAGGAGGTAGGTATAATTTTGGCCTAACCTCGTTAAATTTTGGTGTTCTCTTTATGTCTATTTAATAGCTATTGTCGGGTATAGTTGTTGTTAATTATTGTTCTATTAAAATTACTTGTCTTGGTAGTTCTGTCTAAGGAAAGTGGGTTTTAAGAGGGACCATTGTGACCCCTCCTCTTTCCTAGGAATCTACTTTGGGGTGATTTTTAGTACAATCGTTTTCATACTAGTCACCTAAATAATAGTTTTCAAGGTGGATTTGTTATTATTGGTGGAAATTAACCCGAATTCCACAACATTTCGTGGAATCAATCCGTTTCATTCTTGAGTCATTTCGTCGGAAACTCAAAGTTTCTGGCACCACACCTGATAGTTGGCTCGGAAAGATTGGGTATCATACTTCAAAGGGATGCCTGGGATGTGTCGAGTGGACAATCAAATCAGTAAACCGAAACGCTTATATAATGGTAATCTTCCAGAACCAGTTTTGAAAAAAAAAACCCGAAAATTGTATGAAAGCAAGTGCTTCCAAGAAAAATGAATATCTGAAGCAACATAGGATGTTGTTCATGCTCTAACACTAGTTATTTACTTGCATACTAGAAGTAAAACGACAAGTAAAACAAAAGCTGGCTCTCTATCGAACCTTCTTATGCAACTCGTTTTTATAACATTTTGAATACATTCTAATAGGACTACTCACCAGGTTGCTGTTAGTACATTTATTTTTTGTTTTGTTTCGAGTCTGAACTTTTTCTTAAATTATAAACTTATTGTTCTTGCAGATTGCCATAACAGGGGAAAGCTTCTGTAGGTCTTCTGCAACTGCAACCGAATTGATCATGAATAACATTCTTCGGATAGAGAGGGTGAATGTGATTGGAGATGTTATCCTATTTCTCGGAAAGTTGTTTGTCAGCCTATCGAGCGCTGTTTTTGGTTTCCTTGTGTTGGATACTCACAAGTATAGTTCCGGTCATAACAAATTATCCTCCCCATTGTTTCCCGTGATGGTATGTTACCTAATCGCTGTTCTTCTAATTCGTTTCATAGGCGAGATATGAACATATTAAGCTCTATAATCATATTGATAATGAGAAAATGCTGCCGACATAATGTTTTTACAGGTTTGCTGGGCTCTTGGTTATGTTGTTGCAACTCTCTTCTTTGCTGTGGTGGAGATGTCGATTGATACCCTGATTCTTTCGTTCTGCCAGGATTCGGAGGAGCACCAAGGGACAGCCCAATTCGCACCTCTCCTTCTCGTGGAAACGCTAAACGACCGAAATGACACGCAGAGACTTTTGAATCCATGAATCTTTAATATATTATAGTGTTCTTAAATCTCGTTCTCATTGTCAGTTCAACTTTTGGTTTCTCCTTATATAAATCTTTTAGAAGTTTGTATATATTTGATAGCCATTGCCATAAGATTTCGGTGTGAGCAATATGTAAGCTCAAACCAACGACTGGACAATTTTTGCATCGTTGTTTAGTCCTGTTGTATGGAACATTTATGGCTGAAGGTAGTAAAGCAAAGCTCATGAAAAATGGTTTGCTATTATATTGTTCGGAATTAATGTGTAGAAGTGATTTTGTCATGATCGGTAAATCGTGAACTAGATAACATTCCGAGTCTTCTTTATGTACTTGTCTGCAACGATATTTGGTATCTAGATTGATGTTACAAATCCGTGCTACAACGTACATATTACAATCTGTGAATCTACGAATCCGTCTTCTTCAACCCGAAGAAACTTGGAGTTTCTTTAGAAACTGCCGAAGGTCCGTCTGGGTGTAGCACTAACTGCTGCTTGCATCTCTATCTCATTGGATGTACTACCACGGGATCCATGAATCTCAACCGACCGGTGATTATTGTCGTCGGCTGATGATACTCTGCTTGTGTCGGTTTGGATGGCTGGATCATTAACGAAACACCTTCTCCTTCTCCTTCTCCTCCTGCTTCTTCTCCTTGCCTCCTTTCCCTATCCACTGATCGTCTCCCTTACCCCAGCCGGAATTAGAGCCGCCTTAAAGTTTGTTCCCATCTGAAACAAGAGTTGTGAATGAGATTAAAGAGACAGAATCAACAAAACACTATGAATTACAGTAATAGAGATGTCAATGAACAAACATAATACCTGAGTGACTAGAGCATTCAGGGGCAGAGTGATGTAGCTACACATAAACTGCCCAGCAAACCTACAAGGTACGAATAATAACTTAAGGACCGATATCGCCGAAATTTTCACGATGACATCGAGACTATCAAAGCCGTATACATACCCCAAAATAAATTGACAGTAAACAAACGTATGGTTATGGAGGAAACATGAATTGTAGCCAAACTTCCACTGCAAAGATATCAACAGAAGGTAAGATCCTACCTGCCTTCGGCTATTTTGATTCTTACGTTTATATTTCATGTTCTATTCTGAAGGCTTTTCATTATGTGAAATTACAAGAAACATTCGACCGATGTCACAGAAATATAGCGACAGATATCAATGGAGAATGGTTCATTCTATCATATGACAGATCCAGTTGGGGGAGAGAAAGTACCCAGTACCAAAAAAATGAAGCTAGTTCGAACAAGTTCTGCGGAGAAGCGAACAAGAACATTAGTCGGACAAAATGGAAGTGTAATAACTTGGCAGGCAATGGAGTCTGAAATGTAAAAATCTTGTACTTGACTGCATTGCTTTAAACAACAACCTGGAATAGAATGAAATGGATAAGCGACAACAACCATTCTGGCTTCTTAAACCAGAAAAGTTCGTCACGAGTCCTCAGCGTTGTTCCGGAACAGTAGCTGGTTATCCCGGCACTCTTCAGTGTCAACGTTGACATGATATGCTGCAACTTGGCTCCCACAAGAAGAACAAGCTGCATATGAAGTTAAAAACATAAAAAACCAGAAGATATTAAAGATTAATACCTGAAAAGAAAAGGGCAAGAGACCTACAGTAATGGGAATGATAGCTATCTAGAAATAAAGATTAGAACCTGTAATACGAGCACACATCGTCAGGCGACGAGATTCATTCCTACATAGTCCTCTGCACTTTAAACAAGCCGCAGAAAATGGCTTAGTTGACATGTACACTACCTGTCACATTACATAGCTTGAAGACTACAACAAACCCCCAATGCGGAGCGCTGCAGGAAATTAAATGAACAGGTAGTTAGCAATCTGCAATGCTAAAATCAACTCAACTGTTAACCCGACGACAACACCCGAGAACGGAAATATATGGCCCTGTAAATCGGTCGATATAGAGAAAGATAACAACAGATGAAAGATGTTGGAGCAATCACGGTCTTCATTAACAACTTGACTAAAAATAATCAGAAGACTCTTTTATGGATACATTACTTGCCTAATACCAACTATCATTTGAAATTCTTCCTCCATAGATTGAACCATATAATCGTGAAAATCGTACTTTGGCGACAGGTTGTGATTCTGGCATGAATTCAAAACACAAAAGGCATAAACTTACATGAGAAAACTTCAATGAACAAGACTATAAACAACACGTACCATGATGAACCACTTGCGAAGAGTCAGATAATCAGCACGAACGACTGACCACCCGAATTGCCGGAAGTAACATATCTGTAAGTCCAACGAACATACAAATGCATCACAAATCTATGAGTCAACTCTTGCAGTAAACGCAGCAAGAAGAAATGTTCTGTACCTACCAACCAGATCACAACTTTATTCGCTAAGGGGCTTGCTTTGTGGTGTACAACAAAAGGTGTTTGTCTTCGCATTAACGATTCTCTAGCTTGTGCTGCAGAAAATAAGCTATAATCATCATTGTAATGTCTTGAAAGTTTTCGAAATGTCTTTTGCATGAGTTTGATAACAAATAATCGCATGTATTGAGGCATCAAACTGTTTGAATTTGAACTTACCAGTTAAAAGTCCATGTTGGTCCATATGAGCTTCCTCCTCCCATGCCCTCGATCTATGAATCTACCGAAATAGTTATTGAAAAGTGAGCAAATAGTAGCAACATAGAACTGTTAGTGCCTTTTCCTTACTTTATATCAATGAAAAGAACAACCTTCACAATCGCAAGTAACATCGTTAAGCAACTGTAAGCTAGATGTGTGATTGCCATTAGGAATATGAAGCGATGCAACTGCTCGAGACCTTCATGCGAAACAAATGGCTCATGACCCTGCAGAACAGAATATTTTAACGGATGATCGTGTAGACCAGCCTGCAATAGCAGGAATCTGTGGGGAAATGGATTAGCTGCATGCCTCTTTACAGGTAATGGTGTTCATGTCTCTCAAAATTCTAGGAAAAGAGTGAAAATCGGAAGCCGAAACGTGAAGCTTCTCGGAGGAACCATTTTCATCTTCTTCAACGATCTCAGACATGGAACATGGTGTGAAGGCACCGGTATAGAACCTTTACGGAATGCAGATATTCGATATTGCCCTCGATGTTGCTACTAGAAGGAGCGACATGAATCCTAGCAGCATTAACTCTGAAGAAACATGTCCAAAAGACAATGAAGAGATGGTAATACAAGTATGGCACTCAAAAACTGAATCAGAAAACAACATTTCACACGCCTCATTAGGTGAAAATTTAAGGAACTAGACCTTCTTTCATCTTATCCAAAGCTTTAAGCAGAGGTTTTCTCTCAATTATCGTTAACCACTGAAACAACAAAAATAAAGTATAGCACATCAGATGTTATCCTTCCATGATAAAGAAACCGAAGATCGGAAACCAAAAACGCGATACTCACATTGGTTAAGAGATGAATCGAGCGCTCCACGATCAAAGAAACTGCAACAAAGACTGTCAACACAGTAGCAGTAGACCATGTTGGCGTTGATGCCACTGATCTCATTTCTTTAGCATCCTCCACACTTTCCACCATTTTTAAACACTCAAAATTCTATAAAAACTATAGTGCATCTCTCTTAAACTACAACTAATGCTGAGTGATAGAAACACAAGAAATCAACAATGTTTGATCTTCCTCCTCAAAAATAAGACAAGATTTTCCTGTCTTAATAAAAAAGTTATACCAATCTTATAAAACAACTAATGTAACACACAACCTAGACTAACTTATCTTACATCACATTGACATAAAATCAAACAAATTATGATCTTTATATCTTCAACCCTCTCTCAAACTATACAGAATTTGCTTTTGGTTTCAGATTAAAACAAGGAAAACACAATGATCCAAAGTTTTATTGTTATTAAATGTCCAATTTTTGCAGTTCTATTTAAGACACGAACAAAAAGGAAGAAGGAAAGAGATGATCAATGGAAGAAAAAGACAGAGCAACTGAATCTTGGAGAACCCACATTGACAGTTATATCAGATCTCTTTTTTAGCCAAAAAAAAAACTAACAGATTTTAAAAAATTCGGTGAGCTTGAAATTTTATAATAAAAAATTGCTTCTTTTAACCTCTTTTCAAAAAATATAATAAAATAAATTCTTCTATATAACAAGTAATTACAATCAAAATAAATAAATAAATAAATAAAAGAGTTTGTAAACACATCCCAAATATAGAAATTCACCAATTCTGGTACAATATCAAATATAAATAGAAATCTTAATTTGATTTTTTTTTAATATTTCTCCAATTCTGCCAATCAATATATTCTTAAATGGAAAAAGCAGGACAGAAACCGTAGATTTTGTCACCCATTGCAATTAAATAAATACTCAGAAACTGAAAATGGAAACCAATGGAGTTTGATAATAGTAAAATTTACAGCTCAAGCTGTGAGACTGTTGTGTTCAGGCTTTTCAATTGAAATTACATAATGCTAGTATTCCAGCGTTCCAATGCTCGCTCAGTTAACTGATCTGAGTCATTATCCGACTCGCAACCTGAGTTGTACAGAAAGGGCTGAAACAGAGCTTGGTATTGGTTTGATCCGCCTCCAACGGTTCCCAAAGCTCCAGCGGATATATACGAATCGTTGGAAGAGATGGTCCGCCATTATCAACTATCAGGTTTTTTCAGCAACCAAAATGATTCTGAGTTTTGATGTCACACCCCAATTTTTTCCCAAAATTCAAAATCATATCTCATGACACGACATCGACCTATTGAATCAACGTAAACTATTGGTCCCCGCGTTACGATATTATACCGTTATACTTAAATTTCAACTATTCTCTCTATCTCTGAAATTATGAAACAAATGAAAAATCATATCTAACGACACCGCAAGAGAGGGGAGAATGAGAACATTATCAAGCCACATACGCCATGTCCAAGTCCAAGAAAAAAACATCGTCGTCTTCTTCCGCTTCAGCATCTACAGTTGAAGAGTACTATTATGCATCTCAGGATATTTTCGGTTTCTATCCTCCATACCATACTTCAACCGAGACTCAACCGGATTGGGTTAGAGGTTCATGGAATACACCGCAATACACTCAAGTATTTTCGACAGAATATGCAGTTGCGAGTGAGTGAGATCATTTCTTATATGGTCACCAAAGTAGCAGACAAATCGAATCAGTTACAACAATGATGATGCCAATTACCATAAGTACATCACCGTATTTCGAAGATGGATCTCAGAATGTGTTAAGTACACCTCCTCGGCACGACGATGACGATCAAGGTCTACGACCTTGGTGTACACGACGATTCCCGCGCCATTATCATTCGACAACTCCTCGGCATCTTCAAGAACTTATAAAATATAAATAAATTTTCTAAGTAATTTTTTCTGTAAACAATTTATTTTTTGTAATTATTTATTTACTTTGTATTTTTTAAAATATAAATAAATTTATTTTAATTTTAATTTTAATTTTTTAAATTTTATCTGGCCGAACTCGTAGACCAAAGTGACTGTTTCCCATTGACCAACAGCTATTTTTTTAATTTGAAGGATCTCGCCACCTTTTTTAATTTAAATAGTATAATTTTATTGTGTAATTTAAAAAAAATTAATAAATTCGACACCTCGAGGTGATGAGTCGTATTAATGACAATAAAATAATAGTCCACATAAAATCCACTACTCATGGATCATTTACAAATAATATCATATGTAACTTGTCACCTCGAAGTGACGATTTCGATATCTACTATAACATTTATTATATTTCTCAAATTAAAAATTAGATTGACCTAATGCCTTAATTAATTAACCCTCTTGGGTATTGGGAAAAAAAACCAAATTGCACCTCATTCCCACACTTTTAATTGCAACATTATAACCCAAAAGGAATCCATGAGAAATGTACAACAAATATATCTAAGAGTTACCCACATATACTTCAAGATTATAGTAAAAAAATTGTTGTTATTCTTTAATGATTTATGTTTGAGTATCATAAATGCTAAGGGTGTGAGCATTTAGTATCGAAAGATTAAGAAAAAAAAATTAGCTGACCCTATTCCCATATATAATGGGGTAAGGAAGAGGTAGGGTAGCAGGCTGTCCCAACGCCAGGTTGAGAACAACTTACGTAGAAAATCTCCGTTATGAATTTTTTAAAATATAGATAAATTTGCTAAATAATTTTTTCTGTAAACAATTTATTTTTTATAATTATTTATTTACTTGAACATGTTTCTAGATTGGACCACTTGAACATGTTTCTAGATTGGACCACTTGAACATGTCATAAATCATTAGAACCCAATCCAATTGGGACTAAAGATAAACTGTTCATTGGCATGAGAGACAGCAAATATGGACAAGAAAAGATTAAGCCAATGGTGTCATTTCAACTCCCTAGTCAAGCTGTTAGTTCAATTCCTAGTACTTCCAAATTGCCCATGGTTAGCTTTTAAAACCAGTGTCATATAGGGGAGGTCACTTCCAATAATAACAACAATAAAGCAAAAATCATCACTTCATTTGTGACATTTTAGACTTCTTAACAATACAATTTAATATTTTTAAATAGTTTTTTATAATTAAATTATCAATTTTTATATTGAATAGTTAAACAATATAAGGACCTGAATGAAAAATATTGAGTAAATTATGTATTTAGTATTTAAATTATTAATTTTGATATATTTTAATATTTAAATTTTTAAAATCATACTTAAAATTTAATTTTTATTTTTATTTTTATACTCTATTGTTAAAAACTTTAATTTTTGTTTCATTTTAATACTTTAACTTTTAAACTAAACACTTTAGCATTTAAATTTTAGTATTTAAACTAAACACGTTAAGTTTTTAACGACGAAGTATTAAAATAAAATAAAAACTAAACATTAATTATAATTTTTTTAAAAAAATAAAAATTTAAATATTAAAATAAATTATTTAGATATTAAATACGTAGTTTAACTCAAAAAAAATATTTGCATTGTTTTCCTTGATGCTATTTGATTCCGACATTTCCTGTTTTTACCAAGTCTTCCCATACCAAACCACATCCCGACTTGTTCAAATTTCTAATATTTTGTAATAATTTTTTAAAAGAAAAGACAGATATTTTTTGAAAAAAAATCTCTACTTTAGTGCTTTGAAAAGCTCCTTAGGCCTAATAATGGAGGTTTGCAATAATTTCAGACAGCGCAATCCTGTTTAATGGCTAATCAAATTAGATAATGAATAGATGAAAAGACAAAGAACCCCCTCAATGATGCCAAACCAGAAAAGAAACCAGCAGCTTCCACTTTCAGTCAAAAAGATAATGTCATGCCAGGAGAACAAATACTGGTAACTAAAACAAAAGAAATTTCAGAAGATTTAGATAAGAACACATTGGGGGTCCGAGTTCCCTTATCCTTTTCACTTTAATTTAATATCCCCGTCAAAGTGAAGAAAGAATCATATAAATAGTGATTAAATTAAACCCATCTATACTTCCATTTCCATTTTATTTGTTTTGTCATTTGATTCTTGGCGTGTTGCTTTGAAAGAACAATGTTGGCTATTTTCCACAAGGCATTTGCTAATCCACCGGAGGAGCTGAACAGTCCAGCTTCTCACAAATCTCCGAAGAAGCCTAAACAGCCTGAAGAAACCCTGAATGACTTCCTCTCTCATCACCCTCACAACACTTTCTCCATGAGCTTCGGCAACGCTGCCGTTTTGGCTTACGTCCGCCATGAAAGCCAGCCTTCTATCAATCAGAGGTAGGCAACAAGTTTAGTTTTTTTGGGTGGTGATTATGAAAGATCGACACTTTTCTTCTTCCTTTTTGCAGGCTGTTCTGTGGGTTTGATGACATGTATTGCCTCTTCCTAGGGAGCTTGAACAACCTGAACATGTTGAACAGACAATACGGGCTTTCGAAAGGGAGCAATGAGGCCATGTTTGTGATCGAAGCATACAGGACCTTAAGAGATAGGGGTCCTTACCCTGCTGATCAGGTCGTCAAGGATCTAGATGGAAGCTTTGCCTTTGTCATCTACGACAGCAAGACCGGAACTGTGTTTGCCGCACTGGTAATTAAAATCAAAACTCACCGTCACCCCAAGTTGAAATCTTGGAAATTTGAACCAAAGGGTATACTTAAAAAACAGCAAGTTTTGATTTTTTATTTTCAGGGCTCAGATGGTGGAGTCAAGCTGTACTGGGGAATTTCAGCTGATGGCTCTGTGGTGATATCAGATGATTTGGAGGTCATCAAAGAAGGGTGTGCCAAATCCTTTGCCCCATTCCCGAAAGGTAAACAAGAACTGTATTCAGTGTAATTGATTTGTGGTTGGGAATCTGGGAAATGATTGATTTGGGGGACGTTCAGGGTTCATGTTCCATAGCGAAGGGGGGCTGATGAGCTTCGAGCATCCGATGAACAAGATCAGGGCAATGCCGAGAGTAGACAGTGAAGGAGTGATTTGTGGTTCCAATTTCAAGGTTGATGTTTACTCCAGAGTTAACAGCATCCCACGAGTGGGGAGTGAAACTAATTGGACTGACTGGGGTTCCCATTAATAATATGGAGAATTACATATAAAAATGGTGACATGCCATGGATGTGGTGTTCTTTCAAAGCTTTGAGCAACACTAGGGCTTCTTTTCTTTTTCTTATTTTCTTTCCCTTTTCGGTTTGGTCCTTTTTCTATGTTTTTCTCGTTTGGTTTCTCTGGGATTGTGAATAATTACCAAATAATATAATATTTGAAGGTTATTGTTCTACTTTTCTAGTAAATTGTGCCATTTGCCTCCCTATTACTTGCAAGGGATTTACTTGGTAAATTTCATAATGGAAGTTCTTGGGAAAAATTTCATTTCAATTTGCAGATGCTTTACCTATAATTCGAAAAAAATTATAGTCGAATCCAATGCTAAATTTTAAAAATTAAAAAAAATAATTCAACTTAACTCATTATCATTGAACTAAAATGAAGCCCAAATAAACAGCGAGTAAAAAAAATTATTCTGTTAAATTATCTTCAAAATTAAATTTAGAATTTATGTAAATATTACAATGCTGGATAAATTTTTACACATGATGAATTTATCTAAATAATATTTTTTATTTAAATTTATCAAATTGAAGTGATAAAATTTAAAAATATAAATTTTTATTAAAACATATATTAAAATTTGTCACATCAATGACTTATCATCTTTAATAAAAAATATTTTATTAAAATTTATCATATTTACGTGACGAATTTTAAATTATTGTCAATGTAGTAGTTTTCAGAATAAAATATCTGATGTTATATTGGGTTAAATAGCCCGTTTATGATATTGGGCCGATTTTGCCCATACAAACATAAGTGTTATAAAAGGCCCATGGAGTAGCACATTTCCCATGCACGTGTGAAGGGAAAGGTTAAATTCTACGGTAAATTAACTGACCTTATTCCCATATATAATGAAGTGAGGGGAGGTAAGGTAGTAGGCTGACCCCAACGTCAGGTTGAGAGCAGTTTCCGTGGAAAACCTCCGACAGTCAGAATTATGAATTGTTCACTGTGGGGACTCGATCCGACGACCACAAGATTAAGAGCCTTGCGCTCTACCAACTGAGCTGAACATCAATTCAAATTTTAAATTCTGTATTAATATTGATCTGATTAAAATTTATTTTTTTAAAATATTTTTAATATGATAAAAATAAAAAAATATATAAATTTTATAAGTAAACTAATGAATTTAATCATTTCGAAAAGTAAAAGAAAAAGTGCGTGACTGCCAATGGGCCAGTAATGCTCCATTTCAGGCCTCAAATTCATCACTCTGGCTTTGTCTCTTCTCCTATTGTGATTTCTACCAATGCCCGAAACCGATCAGAAACCCGACTCAGAATCCCAGAGACCCGACATTGCCGTTGATCCCAACGGTGGAGATGACGATACCGATGAAGACGACATCTTTGAAGATGATGATGAAGAAGAAGAAGAAGAAGAAAACGACGACGTCTTGTTCGAACCCACCACGCCACGCTCGGTGAAGCTGAAAATGGACACACTGGTCCGGCGCATGTTAAACGGCCCCGTTCCGATCCACGTCCACGATGTGATCATCAAAGGGAACACGAATACCAAAGGCTACATAATCGGAGCCGAGGCATCGGAGGCTTTGAAGAAATCCACCACGATGCAGGACCTGTTGCGAGCTTCTAACGCCGTGAATTCGCGGCTGAAATCGCTCGGTCTCTTCGATTCGGTCACGATAACGCTCGATTCAGGCCCGCCGGAGATTCCCGGGAGCGCCAATGTAATTGTTGAGGTCGAGGAAGCTAGGAATCGGCTATCGGGAGAGATTGGAGCTTATACTAAAGCTGAGGTATATTTTCTTTACAAAAATTCAAGGCTTTTGTTTTATTGGTAATCGAATTATTGTGAATAAATTAAGGTAATTATATCTATATTAGATACAAAAGGGATACATTTATTAAAATTGTTTAATTCCTCAAAAAAGTTCTTGCCATTGCACTTTAAATGGGATGCAAATGCCAAATTTAGGTCTTCTGAGTTTGTGTTGAGATGTATTAAGGAGATTAATTCTGAAATTCTGATTTAGTTCTCTGGTTAAGATTCTAGTTTGGGAATTATTATCTAGTTTACATTTGTACAAGGTTGCGAAAATGGGAAACATATGCTAGTGAATATTTATATATTGCCGTATTCCTGTTTTGTTGAGTCATAATTGCATGATGTTTTTGTAGACTAAATCTTCCTCGGTGGAAGGATCAATCAAGTACAATAATTTGTTAGGGTTTGGGGATCTATGGGATGGTTCAATTGCATACGGTTTGGACCATGCGGCAGATATAAGTGCTGGTGTATATTTGCCCAGATTGAGAACATTGGTAGCTCCTGTGACTGTTCGTGCATACATGTTGACCCAAGATTTGCTGACCTTTTCTTCTTACAAAGAGCGATCCGTCGTACTTTCTCTTGGCTTGTATTCGAATAGGTATCAGAACTTGGAATACCAGCTTGCTTGGCGCAACTTAGCAGATCCATCTCAAACGTCATCCTCATCCTTAAGGATGCAGCTTGGGCATGATTATCTTTCATCTCTGAAGTATACACTAAAAATTGACAAGAGAAATTCTCCTGTGAGGCCAACTAAAGGATTTGCATTTGTTGCTAAAACTCATATCAGTGGCCTTGCACCTGATAGTCAAAGTTTAAGATTCCTTCGCCAGGTTTGATAATAAGCATGGACTTCTTATTGCAGGTTTACTTGTATGTATTTTGTCATATTGTTATCAGTTTGGACTTCGATGTGCTATGTTTTCATGACCAGTAGACAAAAGAGTGTTAGAAATTATCTTTTATCATTGTCATGTATATTCTTTTATGTATGCGCATGAACACTAAATTTGAAACCTAGTTCAGTAACCATTGGCCGAAAGCTTATTTGTGGAGGTGTGAACTATCATACTGCAATTTGACTGCCAGATAGAAGTGTAGGTATCATGGGGATTTTCTTCTTTAACGTGCTAAGTTTAGGTTATTTTTATGAGGATATAATAGAAATCAAATTTTGTTTGTCTTTATTTGGAATATTGGCTTTTCCATTTGATTACTTGCATAAAAGCTTCTATCCAGACTTAGCTTCACTTTCAGGGTTCTAGTATCTGAAATTCTTAATATTGTGTATGAATGTAAATAGCTGTTTGAATTTGCCACTGCTTTTATGGTCATACTTGGTTTCTATTTATTTTATATCTTTCCATCCGATCATAATTGTTATATGAAGTAGCTGCTTGCTATTGTACTTTCTTTTTGCTGTCAATTTACGTGTACCATTCACCTGATTTTCTATCAGGAGTTCGATCTTCGTTTTGCTATTCCTCTTGGATTTTATCGTGCAGCACTTAATCTTGGGATTTCTAGTGGTTTTCTTTTTCCATGGGGGAGTGGATTCTTGAACAGGACTACATCCCTACCAGAAAAATTCTTCTTGGGTGGCAATCTATCTCCGGTTTGTGCTTTAGGAGGGCCAAAAGCATTATGGGGATTTAAGACAAGGGCATCTGGCCCAGATGAGCCTACAGGACAAATCAACGTTGAAAATGCTACTGGAGGAAACTTTACCGTCACTGCTCTAGCAGACTTTTCTTTTGATCTTCCATCTAGGTGGCTCCGAGAAAGGGGAATCCATGCACACGTCTTTGCATTTGCTGGAAATGTTGCTAACTTAACGGATAAAGAATTCCGAAGTTTCTCCATGCAGAAGTTCGTAGAGTCATTCAGAAGTTCAGCTGGAGTCGGCATTGTCATCCCTACTAGTCTATTTCGCATGGAGGTTAATTCCCTTTTCCCTTTATTTAAAACTTTCAACATTGAATTGGATGGAAAGAAAATGAATGGCTTAAATCCAAACTGTACACATTTCATTTAGCTAACTCTGGTTTTTGGTGGTTCATGTTTTGACATGGTATGTTTGCCAGCTTAATTACTGCTACATACTAAAGAAATTTACTGGCGACCATGCAAAGGCTGGCTATTGGATATCCTTCTCTCGTCCATCGTAGAACGTTGAATTCTTCGAGGTACGTTGGTATCTGGACACAATGATATGGCACGGTATCCACACGGAAGCCTGCCACTTCAAGCAGTTAAGTTTCCCCCCCCCCCAAGACCATGGCAATTCTGCTTCTTTTTATGGAAAATCTTAGTTTCATGAGCTCATCAAATTGCCCTTCTTCACTTCAATAATAGAAGGGATTGTAATTGCATTTCAATGATTCAACTGATTGGTTTGCTTGAGAGCCTGACCGTTTACTGATCTCATCATTTTGTTTTTCGAGGATTACACTTCTATCATCATTTGTCCATATAACTCTTTAATGATGTTATCTGATGTTGCATCCCGGGTTAACTTTCGATGGATGGTCAGTTTGTATGGTTCAGGACAACGATTTTATGTTCTTGAATCGAAAACAAAGGAATAAATAGAAAGAATACCTACTGTTTCAGCTGGATTTTGAGTGCTTTTGGGAGTCATTATACTTTTGCTCAATTATAAATACATTTCATAACATACACCATACAATTCACAATCATTAGAATCGATCAACTTTCAAGAACTCTTTTAGCAATTTGTGCAGCTGCTGCTAAGAGTTGGTTATTAGGCTTTGGATCATTAGCTTCAAACTCTTTCTTCACGGCATAAGCAATGTCTGATCTGATAATGCATGAACCATTTGTTTTCTCAATGATATCAAATCGAACAATTTGAACCGAGCAACCAATTGCTAAACATCCTCCTTCCAATCCCTTTGCCACCTTCTTTTCATCATTAATCACAATGAATCTTTCAGTATAGCTTGAATTCCCTGTTTCAATTGATAACAAAAATAGGGTTTAAAAGAGTTGGAACATATAGGAAACAAATGTTTAATCATGCCTCAAGTTTAAAGCCTTTCTATTTGTGAAATATGCAAGCACCTGGAACAAAAGTGAGTTTGAGCATGGTTCCAATACCACCATCACCTTCCAAAACTTGAACATTTTGGATCACATTTTGGAGGTTTTAAGCAGTAAGCCTTGAAATCCCAAGGTGCCTATAAAGCTCCCATACCCTATCTGCCGCCACATTCACCTGAAGCTCATTGGTAAGATGCTTCAACTCTTTGGACTCAGCCCCCATATAACAAGATAAAAGCAGAAAGAAAATGAAGGAAACTTGCTTCAACATCTCTGCAAAATCTGGGTTTCTTTCCTTTTTTTTTATCTACTTTTGCTAGCCTTTTGAAACTTGGGTTTTAATCAGTTTTGAACTCTGTAGAACGATATTCAATGGGTGCAATTTGAGAGAGTTTATATAGAAAATGGAGAGGAGGATGAGGCAAGTTGAATGCATTAAATGTGCATGGCTCGGTTGGCAAATTGAAGTCGATAACAGTCGTGCATTCCCATAATGTGACGTCTCACGTAGAACACATCTTGGCCAATAATAACGGCTGCTACAGGGATAGGGTTTCAGAAACCGACTTTGATTTGTTTTCAAAATTGTACCTTAAATTAACGAACCATTCTTCCCACATTAAGATAAGGTGTAATTATTACACCCAACAATATCTCTCTTTCGGAGTTCATTAAGATTTAAAGGGTCACTTTAAAATCATGATTGGAGAAGTGATTTCCACATAACCTCAAAAACTCAAATTTTTATTTTGCTGTGAAAAATCACTTTTGAGTAGAATTATATTTTTATCTTCAATTATTTAGTTTTAATTTACAATATAATACATCTTAAACAGACATTTTATCTTTTTAAAATTGTTTTTTAACAACAATCAAAATAGTTAAATTTAAAACTATATTTTTTAAAAATAATTTTTTAACACTTTTCCAAATTAATTTTCAAAAGTAATATCTATGAATTCTATCATATAACAATATTTTATATAAGATAATATGCTGTAAATAAAATTTAACAATGATTTATGTTTTATGAGTAACATATATGTATAGTAATAAATAAGCTATTGATATTATAATTATACCATGCAATCGACCTTATATATATTATAATCTTTTGTATACTGTATTTATAATATTATATCATAATCTATAACGAAATTTACATTATATGTACTATATATGATTAATAATAAGCATATCAATTTCAAGAAAAAGTTATATGTGTATCAAAATTATAAATTATGGTTATATGTTTAAACGATATGTATATGAATTTTATATATTTAAAAGTATTGTATTATTAAATTAATGTATTATATCACTATATGTTTAGTACAATTATCAAATCTAACCTTGTATATTTGAATCATTGGTAATATTTTTATATTTGTTAGGTATATTTTTCAAATTCATTTTACTTTATATTATAAATTAAATTTTTATTCAATGTAAACATGATACCCTAATATGAGTACATCGGGTTTCTTTTCTTCTACTGATAATTATCCTTACACGTCTTTCTTTTCTTTTAATATTCCTCGCATGTTTTTCTAAGAAAAATTAAAGTATAGTGTATTAATATTAAAAAAAAAAGCAGTACCTAATATCATTAATTATGTTGTCTCAAATATAGATAATTTGGTATTATATATTCAAAGATAACTCTCAATCTTTTGATTGTAAACGCTTACACCCATGTCATCTATGGTACTCGAACTCAGGTCCTCAAGGAATAACAATTTTTTTTTACCATGAATGTCACTTGATTCGTGCATCATCGGCAAATCTAGGATTATAGTAATATATTTTAAGATTAAAAAATGTTAATGATGCCATGGACAATGACAAGTTAACAAATAATTGTGGAATTAACATTTATTTAATTTCTACTATAAGATAATATTACACACAACGTAATTATATATGAATAAATAATTAAAATTAGAATATTTAATACTCCGTATGTCATGTTCTCTCCGTCCCATAATTTGTGTCTTTTACTGATTATGCACATAATTCTAGGAGAAATATTTGATTAAGAAAAATGATAAAATTATCCTTGAAAAGTTATTGATAAATTTGATATATTTGTTTTTATAGATGTAAAAGAGTGGGACATATAAAGGTAAAAAAGAAAATATAAGTGTTATTGTTTGTCGATTTTTCTAATAAGACAATTTGAACGAGACAATTTTAAAAATCGAAAGAGACACATTTAATGGGACATATGGAGTATTATTTTTGTTCCATGTTGACCAATTATATAATTTTGAGAGATAAATTTGATCACATTTGTCATGTCATATAAAATGTGAGAATTGTCAAAATTATCCCTAAAAAGTGATTAACAAATTTAATATATTTGTTCTAATATGTGTAAAAGAATAGAACATATAAGGACAAAAAATATAAGTATTGTTATGTATCTACTTTTTAATAGAATATTTTGAATAAAACAATTTAATGAGATGGGTGGAATATATCACTATATAAGTTACCTAAGTGGTTAAAGTGGTTAGAGTGATGATTGTTATCTTTAGAGGTCTCAGATTCAGGCATTGAAGATTACAAGGGTGTTGAGCTTTTATTATTAAACGATTAAGAATCTTTAGAATATGTATTATCTTGTAAAAAATGTAAAGTACACAAATGGTATATAGGGTACTGCTTTATTAAGTAATTCGACTATTAAAAATTATAAAATGGTCCTTTGACTATAGAATGTTGCTTTGTTAAGTCTCTCGACTATTAAAAGCTGTAAAATGGTCACTAGACTATTAATTATGTTCCAAACCCGTCCTTTTCCTAACGTTAACATGATAATTGAGATGTGATAGTCGTTTGAGATTATAGGATCAGATTTTATCATATCACAGTAAACAAATTTACGTTCAACTAAGAATACCGTCAATCTTTTAATGGAAAAGTACGTGTTTGGAACATAATGAATAGTTGGATGGCTGACCATTTTGTAACTTTCAATAGTCGATTGATTCAACAAAGCAACACTTTATGGTTAAAGGATCATTTTGTAACTTTTAATAGTCAAGAGATTTAATAAAGTAATATCCTATAATCGGGACCATTTATGTATTTTACCCTAATAAAAAAGAAATATATATAAAAAAAACCTCGTGAAATTCTTATTTCATTTAATTTATAGAAGTCTACAAGACTACAACAGTTGGGGCAAAAACTCATGCCATCATGAAAATCCCAACCCTCATCACCATCAATCTGTTAAATTAAGCTGACATTGCAGTTCCTGGATTCTCCAGAAATCTTTTAGCAACTCGTACAGCTGCTGCTATGACTTGGATATTAGGCTTTGGATCATCACCTTCGAACTCCTCCTTCACAGCGTAATCAATATCCGATCTAATAATGCATGAACCACTGCTTTTCTCAATAATTTCAAGCCGAACAATTTGAACCGAACAACCGATTGCCAAACGCCCTCCTTCCAATCCCTTTGCCACTTTCACCCTCTTCTCATCATTAATCACAATGAACTTTTCAGTATAGCTTGAATTCCCTGTTTCAGTTCCAAAAACACAAATGAATCCAACCAAAAAAAAATCTGGGTTTTAAAAGAATCTAACTATAAGTTGATCTAGTTGGACAAGACGTCTATAATTATGAAGTTACCTGGAACAGAAGTGAGTTTGAGAATAGTTCCAACACCGCCATCGCCTTTCGAAACTTGAACACTTTGGATCACATTTTTGAGTCGTTCAGCTGCAAGGAATGAATTCCCAAGGTGCCTGTAAAGCTTCCAAACCCTACTTGCAGCCACGTTCACTTCAACCTCATCGGTAACATGCTTCAAACCTAATTTGGACTCGACTCCTGAATAACAACAGAAAATAATAAGCAAGAAAATGAAAGAAACTTGCCTCAACATTTCTGGGTTGAATGATATTCAATGGGTGCAGTTGGAACCTCCTTTTGTGGGATTCATGAGGGGATTATGGGATTCGAAATCTGCCTTTTTTTACCCATTGATTAAATATTTGTATGCTTTTAAATAAAGTCTTTTGGATGTTGCGAAGAAAGACAAAATAAAATGGATCGATGATTGATGAAAACATTAAAAAATATGAAATAAACAAACACAGGTTATAGAAATATTATTTAAAGGATGAGATTTAATGTATTCTTAATATATATACATTCGGAAAATAAGATGATAACGTATCCCTAAAAATAAATTTATAAGAATTTAGTAATCAAAAATAAATATAAAACTTTCGCTCAAGGGTGCCTTTACGATGTAATATATTTAATTTATCATTTTCATCTATATCTTATTTTCGCATCAATTTAGTCCTAAAGTTGTTTAATTACATCATTATATATCCCTCCCCTAACTAAACCCTAAGTTAGTGTTTAAGGTTTAGGGTTTATAATTTAGAGGTAATGGGTTATGTTTTAGGATTTAGGTTTTAAGTTAGAGAAAGGTATAGAATGATGCAATTGAGCAACTTCGAGACTAAATTGATGCGAAATTACGATAGGGGCAAAAATGATAATTTGGATCTACTAAAGGGCAAAGGTGACCATTTTGCCTAAAACTTTTAACTCATATTGTATAACTCAAACCAGTGTATATATTGAAAACTCATAAAATTCTTATTTCTATATATTTTTTTTATATTATACAAAGGTGAGGGCAAAATTTTCTAACACGAGAATATTAAAAGAAAATGAACAATGAAAGATTCAACCCTCCAACGCCATCAATCCCTTAAATTAAACTGATGTAGAAGTTTCTGAATTTTCCAGAAATCTTTTAGCGATTTGTGCAGCAGCTGCTAGGAGTTGAATGTTAGGCTTTGGATCATTAGCTTCAAACTCTTCCTTCACCGAATAACCAATATCTGATCTAATGATGCATGAATCACTGCTTTTCTCAATTATATCAAATCGAACAATCTGATCCGAGCAACCAATTGCTAGACATCCTCCTTCCAATCCCTTTGCCACTTTCACCCTCTTTTCATCATCAACCTCGATGAATCTTTCGGTGTAGAAAAAATTCCTAAAAATATAAGTAGAAAATATTTAAAATTTAAAGGAAAATCTAGAAAAAATTCTTAAGAATATAAGTAGAAAATATTTAAAAATAAAAATATTTCAAAAAGTTAATATGAGAGTAAAAAATAATTCAAAATATTGAAAGGTCAAATATTTCAATTCCTAGTGAACACCACTCCAGATGGAATCCAATGTTTTTTTCCATGAGACCAATCGAAAAAATTAATTGGCCCAATATGCCAATTTAGAATTTATTTTACAATTTACGGTAAATGTTGTAATGTAGAGTAAACTCATCATATCAATGTGATAAATGTACTCAAATAATATTTTTATTCAAATTCATCACATTAATGTGATGAGTTCCAATAAAATATATTTTTATTAGAATTTATCATATCGGAGCGAAAAAATTGAATAAAAAAATATTTTTATTAAAACTCTTCAAATTGACATGTCGAGTTTTAAGTCATCATAATAAATGTTATAGATCTCTAAATAATTTATTTTGTACTGTGTTAAGCTAAATAATTAGATCGCCTACCGTATTAGGCCAATTTTGCCAGGAATCCAACGATAGAACTGTGAAGCTGAAAATTGAAAGAACAAATATTTCAATCTGAAAAAGGGGTTTTTAATAGAAAAAAAAAGTTAAAATTATAACTAACTCAAATTCCAAATTAATTTATACTAAAAATATAAAACAAAACTTTTTTTCAAATTAACAAGTGAAATCAATCAATTAGATGTTGTTGGATGACAAATGCTAAAACAATTCCTATTTTGAAGCTTTAATCTGTTGGATAACAAAGGCTAAAACGATTCCTATTTTGAAGCTTTAATCTGTGTTGACTAATGATTTTCATTTATAGAGGGGAATTTTATTTCAAAGTGAAATGTTATGAGCTAAAATGCTTCAAAAAAAAAGTCTAAAATAATTATTTTGATAAAGATTGGGGGCTATTTTTGTTATTATGCCAAAAAAGTAAGTTTTCAAGGTAAAAAATTATGGATATTAATAAGCAAGAAAAATAATGGGATGCTAAGAGCATTGGAAGGTATGAGAATAGAATTGTATAATATGATAATGTTGAATTTAAAAAGATTAATATCGAAGAGAAAGATGAATAAGAAAAACACACAATAAAAGAATACTGTTAGAAGAGAAAATAACATCAGTGACCGAAAATGCCTTATAATATACGATTTTGACCAACTTTTTTTTAATTTGCCAAAATGACCAACAAAATCGCAATGCGATCTCTAAATCGCAACGCGATTTTGACTATCGTATTGTGATTTTCAAAATTCGCGTTGCGATGCGAATATGTAAATCGCAATGCGATTCTGACTATCGCAACGTGATAATACAAAATCGCAACGCGATTCTGACTATCGCAACACTGAATTTCAAATTCGCAACAGGTTTTAGTTTCGCAACACAAATATTTTGAGTATATAACTACGCAGCAACAATAACTCATAACCTAAATCCCTAAATCGCAACTCATTTCATCTCCATCTATCACTCTCTCCAGCGACATCCGTTCCTATATCCAACGACATCCTATATCCAACGACATCCTTTCCCATCCGGCAACAGGTTTTAGTTTCGCAGCTCGTTTGTTTAGTAAATTAATTTACAATAATGAAATCATCTAATGTTGATCATGTTTGGATAGATTTGTGTTTTGGAGGGTCATGGGAGAATGTTCATGGTGTTTTACAATATATGCCTTTACCCATGAATCTTCAACTAAAACTGTCATTAAAAAAGTTAACTTATCAAACTCTAATGTTACGTGTTGCAAATAAATTGAATTTAGAGCCCCTAAGTGGATTTAGGCTATCTTATTAGAGAAAAGGTAAAGTTTATTTGTTAACCGACAATGAAGATGTTGAACGATTCATTGCTTACATTAGTGTTTCGTAAGATGATGTTACATTTTATGTTGTTGAACCTAGAAGTAGTGAAGTTGGGTCAGTAGCGGGTAGTAATCAACTAAGTTTTTCAACCCAGTTTATGGTGCTCAAAATTTAATGGTTCCACCACAATTTCATCACCAAGCAAATTTTGTTTCACCACATTTCAAATACCAAACACAATCTCAAAACCCATAACCTTTCCCTAATCCAAATCCCAATCAACTTTCAGCACCAAATTCTGATTTTCATATTGACCAGTTAGACGATGATGAGCCAACAGAAAAAATTGTGAGTACTAGTCAGTATTCGAAATTTGATTTTGGTCAATACCCGGACTTTGATCTTGGTCAATACTCAGATTTTGATGATGTTTCAGAAGAAGAAACAGACCCTACGTGTAATGATTTTGATATTGGTCAATACCCGAATTTTGATGATAAAACAACCGCTGCCGAGGAAGATGTTGTTGATGATAATGAAGAGGAAGTTATGACTGTGAATGAACATATTGAACATCCATTCTGTAATTCATATAACCCTGAAGAAGAAAAAGAAGAATAAGAAATCCCCGAAGAAAATGCCACATGAGTATAACTGGAATATGCCAGAATTACTTCAGATACCAGAAGAAGAATTGGTAAAGATAGCAGTTGATTGTTACACAAGAATTATTCGTATCAAGAAAGATGATTGTTTTGATACAAAGGAAGACTTGAAGATAGCTTTGTATACGAAATGTGTGGAAGATGACTATCAACTAAAAGTTAACAAATTAAACAAAGATCGTTTCGAAACAAGGTGTATGATTGACAAAAACTGTACGTGGCGTATGATTGCAAAGAGGATAAAAGATTGCGAAATGTTTCAAGTTAAGACTTTTATTGATAAACATACATGTTCAAGAACCCAAGTTTTTCCTTACCATAGACAGGCAAACAAAAAGGTGTTGGGTGGTTTTCTGGCTGAGTTAATGTTTTTGAATGGCAGGGTATATCAGGGATATGAAATTATGACTGACATGAATGCTCGGTTCAAGATTAGTATCTCATATTCTCAAGCTTGGAGAGCCAAATGTTATGCCTTGGAATTGTTGAGGGGGTCGCCAGAAGCATCGATTGCCCAACTGCCGGCTTATTGTCACAATTTAAAGCTGAAAATCTTGGGTCGGTAACTCATATCAAAACAGATAGAGATGGACGGTTTGAGTTGATGTTTATCGCCATTGGTGCTGCGGTTAGTAAATCAATATAATTTTGTTGACTCATTTTTGTTAGTTACATTCATTTCACATTTAAATGATTATATTTCTTGTGTATATTATTTTGTAGATTCGTTCGTTTATTACTTGCATGCGCCCAGTTATTATAGTTGACGGAGCACATTTGAAAGGTCGATACCTTGGAGTAAACTTATTAGCAGTAGTCATGGATGCTAACAATGGGATATTGCCAATAGCTTACGGGGTTGGCAAATCTGAAACCTCTGATTCATGGACATGGTTTATGGGGCATCTTAGGGATTGCATAGGTCCTATTAGCAATATGACAATCATATTCGATAGGGCAAACTCAATTGACAACGCTGTTAGAAGGTGTTTCCCAGATGCTTTTCATGGACTTTGTGGTGTTCATTTGTATAAAAATCTAAAATCAAGGTCTGCTGGTGTAAAAAAATCACAAATGGACATACTGAAAGGCTGTAAAAGCTTATCGGGAAGTGGATTTTAATAAGCATATAAATTGTTTAAGACGTGTTTTGCCTCAGTGTGCTCAAACACTAGAAGATGTCAGGTTTGAAAGATGGTCAAGAGTACATCAACTTGGAGCAAGATATGGTTTCATGACGTCTAATAGTGCAGAATCAATCAACGCTCTAAGTCCTCATTCCCATAAATTACCCATTACTATGTTAATGGAGTTTTTTCGAGCCTCTATTCAATAGTGGTACTACAAGAAAAGAAACCATGCATGTATTATTTATTTAAATTCGTAACTTATCATATATTTTACTAAGTATTATTTATTTAAATTTACAGGAACATTGGAACATCGTGTTACACCATGGACTGAAAAAAAGATAACGAAACGTGTTGTGAAGTCAACGTCATGGAGAGTTGAACCATGTTCAAACACTTTGTTTGAAGTACTGGATAATAACTTAAATGGGCTTGTCGATTTAAATGCAAAGACGTGTAGTTGTATGAAATGGCAAACATCTGGTTATCCATGTCTCCATGTTATAAAAGTTGCTCTTCATCTAAACCAAGATGATTCAAGTGCATACGCTATGGATTGCTACACTACAGAAGTATATCGACAGACTTATGCCGAGATTATCTATCCTATTCCACATCCTTCTGAGTGGGACATACCAGATGACTTACAAACAGTTTTACCACCAGCCATGGACAGAAGACTACCTGGCCGACCAAAAAGTCACGATCGTATACCGTCTAAGGGTGAAGAGAAGAAGAGATCGACATGTAATCGGTGCAAGGAAAGTGGTCATACAAGGTTGATATATGGATCACCAGCGCCATCATATTCATCTTTTCCTCTACCAAAATATGGATCCTCATCAAAATCCAAAGCTCATATGGTGTTAAGCAAAAGGCAATCAAAATCGCAATCAAAATCAAAATCCCAATTACAACCGGCTTCACCTTTTGGGACTATTAACTTAGGTGATTTTTAAATGCAAACATTGTATTATATGTATTTTATGTGTAAACTTTTAATATTTTCAGTTAGGCATGTATTAGTAACTTGAGTTTGAACATTGCTATGATATGTTCAGTTGTTATCACTTATTACACATTCATTTGAATATCGCAACGCGAATTTGACTATCGCAACGTGAATTTGATTATCGCAACGGGAATTTGACTATCGCAACGAGAAAATCGCAAAGCGTATTAGACTATCGCAATGCGAATTGACTTTCACGTTGCGATTTTGGCTTTCGCATTGCGATTTTGACTTTCAAATTGTGATTTTGAGTTTAGCGTTGCGAAAGTGTACCTTCAACAGGTCTTTTGCCTTCAATATGATGCAGATTGAAATCAACAAATCAACTTTTACATTTCAATCAATTAAACAAGCACAAATAAGAATTATTTACACATCAATTAAACAAATCAACTTTTACAAATCAATTTTTACAAATCAATTAAACAAGCAAAAAATAATAATAATTCTTATTTTCCTCATCAATTAAACAAATCACCTTTTAAGAATCAATTAAATAATCAAAAAAAGTGTACACCAGACAGTTGTTTATGCACCCATACATCAATTTCACGCAGCTCACTTCAGGATTAACCTGCAGAAACCAAACATTTGCTCAAACAACACTTTCTACACATCTAAAACCAACAAACAACAAATTATTGAATTCTAGGTACTTAACAACACTTGCATTTGACTTACCAATTGTTTATGGACACTTTCATAACGTGGATGTAGGTAGGCAACGTCTCGCATATATCGCTCTAGCCATAAAATGCCAAAACCACAAGCCTACTGCACCTCTATCTCTATCGGTGAGAGGTAGAAACTGTATACTTCCTATCGTCAAACGCTCCAAGCACATGCATACGAGAGGACCACAATCCCCTCTGGCTCCCTGCGTTTGTTGTGGCGCGGTCTCGTCTATGATAACTGTAACATTGAACTTCTTTGGCTTCTTGTTTCCAGAATAAGTCCAATAATTAATCATATCCAAGAATATAGCCAAATGAGAGCTCCATCCCTTAATAATATCTCTCAAATCAGATAATGATATGTAATTTATCATGCTGTTATATACTATTGTCTTCAGGGATGGGAGCTGAAGCTTGACGAGAAACCAATGATTATGTTCCAAAACAGGGATAAACATCTACAATCATAAGTAATAATTCAATTGCGCACTTATTTATGAACACCTTTAAAATATTTAAAAAATAAATACTAACCTTATCGACCTCCCACCATGCAAGATAAAGTTTAGCTTGTCCATTACCCAACACACCCATGCATCAATATGCATCAATACTAACCTTATCGACCTCCCACGTGAAAAGACGTCGGCATAATTGTATATCGCATATTTTTTTTTTTATTTTTCCTCATTTTCCTTATTATTAGAAGAAGTGACACCCATGCATCAATATGCTGTTTTACAAAAAAAGACATATATTAGTGAATTACATAAATTTTTTAAAAAATTAATCAAAATGAAATATAAGAAAAATATAAGACTTACCCCCTATCGAAATAGCCATTGTCTTCAACCCCTAACAACACACCCCACCAAGACCGATCAAGCAACAAATGCATATCATCGTTGAGTTTGTATATGTCAGCGTAACACCCCTGGCTCCGCTCATGTAGATAAAAATCAACTGCGGTCTTAGCCCAAAGGGTATTATCCAGAATTGTTTCCGGTAGTTTTCTCCTATCTACTTCATCTGTCGGAATGGTACTGGTCGGTAACTCATACGAAAGCCAACACTCATCCATCATGTCCGGTACGTGAGAGGGTTTCTCAATAATTCGACATATTATGCCGTGTGAATCGGGCTCTTGAATGGTGGGAGGGACCTCTTCAACGATGACAGGGGCCTCTTGAAAGGTGGGAGGGGACTCTTGAGGGATGATAGGGGCCTCTTGAACGATAGGATAGGCCTCTTGAACGATGACAGGTTAGTCGGGATACTTCTTACGGATTTTTTGCACTATTGGGGTGAATGGAGACGTAATGGCACGTGTACGCCGTCTGATGCGTGAACCCCATCTTGTAAGAAAAACCCGACATAAAGCATCCACCTTATCGGGCCGCTAAAAATAAATTAATACATAAATCATTAAATAAACATACATGATATTAAACAGTGAAAACAAAGACAAATATGTTTCAAACTTGCACGGTATTCACTCAAGTCATTATTCTATCATAGTTCACAAAATGCATCAGATAACATTCCAGAAGTAAGCACTTATAAAAACATTTAAAAGGACAACATAAAGAGTAGTAGTTTATTCTTGAAACTTAAATTTGCAACACTGTGAAGTTAGTATTTGTCTTTGTCTTTTGGTTGAAGTAATGCAATCCATTCAAGTTTCAATTTGCAGAAGAATAATAATTTCTGAAACTTAAAATCGCAACACAAAACTTAAAATCGCAACGCGAAAATGATTATCGCAACGTGAATTTGACTATCGCAACGGGATAATCGCAATGCGAAATAAAAATCGCAATGAGAAAATCGCAATGCGAAACTAAATTCGCGTTGCGATTTTCATTTTCACATTGTGATTTTCACGTTGCGATTTTTATTTCGCATTGCGATTATCCCGTTGCGATAGTCAAATTCTCATTGCGATAGTCATTTCCGCGTTACGATAGTCATTTCCGCGTTGCGATAGTCATTTTCGCGTTGCGATTTTAAGTTTCGTGTTGCGACTATTCTTCTTCTACAAATTGAAACTTGAATGGATTGCATTACTTCAACCAAAAGACAAAACAAAGACAAACACTAACTTCACAGGGTTATTTTAGAACCGTTTAGCAGTATTGGCAGCAACCGAATGAATTTACTAAGCAATCTAAGTGAAATGGTTAATCTAAGTGAAATTACGAGTAAATCAAGTTAAATATGAAAAATCTTAAACTTACCTCGTTGCGTAGAGTATGAACCTCATTCTGCAACGATGCTACCATATCACATAGAGCTGCTACCTCACCATGTAAAGTAGATATCTCATCACACCATGCACCATTGTCATCGCGTAAAGTACCGACCTCATCATACAAGGCATTTACCTCATCACGTAACTCCCCTAACTCATCCCGTGGAGGTGGAGAACAGGGAGATAAATGCCGTGGCATCTTTGCGGTCGCCTATCATGAGGTGATGGTGGAGAAGAGGCTCGATGATGTGATGGAATAGGTGATGGCTCTCGTTGTAGAGTTGTATAGTGTGGTCGATCAGGTGATGGCTCTGGGTGAGGTGATGGCTCTTGAAGTGGAGGCTGCTCATCATCTGTGCCATAAAAAAAACACTTACTAGCTTGCCACCAATCAGTGGCAAGCTCAGCCTCCGTGGGTGTCAGCCTCTGTAATGGAGTGTTGGCCTCCTAACAATATAAAAGCTCAAACAAAGTTAAACATGTACTAGTAATAACTTGTTTATATATGATAGTATTTTTATTAACTTACATCATTTATTGTCATATACCGTAGTAACTCTTCCCAATCCAACAACCGTCGTTTCCTCTTCCAGGAAGTAGCCCTAGGAATATCATTTGAAGTTTTTAATGCATATGTCTGCATGTCGGGAAAAGCCTCAAATATCCAAATCTACAAACAATATAATACACAAACATTAGTACTTGTTAAATAATTAATTATAATTTTGGAAACATTATATAGAAATTCTTACCTTAAAGGCCCAAATAAAGCCTGACAAAGTGTATTTGGAACCATCGCCATGCAAACTTTTTCGGTCATCAAAGGCAGACGACAACTTATTCTAGGTAGCTTTCCATAGATACGAACCCCACGGAAACATGTTCCATGCATTTAGGTCATCTACCAATAATATTAGGTCCTTAGGAATAGGTTGTCTGGCCTCTCTGCCTAAAAAGCTGGAATGCAAAAGTACTAAAAGGCATACTCGGACAACATCGACGTCATCCATCCGAGTAAAACCATCTTTCTTATTAAATAATATCGTCAAGTCATCGACGTGTAAATCCGGCTTCTCCATTGACAGCTCAGGAAAAACTCGGGATAACCATGATGGGCAGGTAATATGACTAGTGTATCGACCTGCATCATTGTGTCCGAAGCGTAGACCAGTGATTAAGCAAAACTCATGCCGCCCAAAACACGTTTACGCCGTTGGAAAATGAAACTATATCTCTTCATTACCACGTTTTATACTCTCGGGTAGATCGCTAGTCATGGTCTGAAGCCACAAATGGGTCAACATAGTATCTCCACCCGGATGTTGTACTTTCAGCCATGGCCCGAAGCAAGTATCCTCAAAATATTTTCTTTGTACAGGTGAAAGCTTCGACGCAATTGTACTGACTAGGCTTATTTTATTCCTTAAGGTCAATTGAGTCGAAAAAAAGTTCTACAAAAACAATAAACATACCAAGTAAGATATACCAAAAACTACACTGTGAAGATATACCAAAAACAATAATAAACATAAAGAGTAGTAGTAGTTTATTCTTCAAACTTAAATTTGCAACACTGTGAATTTCGTATTTGTCTTTGTTTTTTAGTTGAAGTAATGCAATTCATTCAAGTTTCAATTTGTAGAAGAAGAATAGTTTCTGAAACTTAAAATCGCAACATGAAAATGAAAATCGCAACGCGAAAATGACTATCGCAACGCGAATTTGACTATCGCAACGCGAAACTAAAATCGCGTTGCGATTTTGTCGTTGCGATTTTCATTTCGCGTTGCGATTCTCGGTTTCAAATAGTTATTGTCTAAAATTGAAACTTGAATGAATTGCATTACTTCAACCAAAATACAAAACAAAAACAAATACTAACTTCACATGGTTAAAGACTAAACAATTTAGCAGTATTGGCAGCAATCGAATGAATTTAATAAGCAATCTAAGTGAAATGGTTAATCTATTATTGAAATTACCAGTAAACTTATCATCAATTTCAATATGAAAAACCTAATAATAATGCAAAAATTTCAAATTAAAAAAAAAAAACTAACCCTCGGTGGTTGATTTGGTTGATTTTCCATTTCTGACCGTGAATGATTGTGAGGGTGGCTCTGAGAGATGGAGATAGACGGATTTCGTCGGAGATGGGGACAGATGTCGCCGTAGAGAGTGAGAGATGGAGATGAGACTGAGTTGTGATTTAGGGTTTTAGGTTATAAGTTGCGATTACGGGATATATTAATATTCATGTTTGGAATTTGAAAATAAAATACGCGTTGCAATACTAATGGCGCTTTGAAAATCGCATTGCGATAGTTAGAATCGCGTTGCGATAGTTAGAATCGCGTTGCGATTTACATATTTGCATTGCGATTTTCTAAAATCGCAACGCGAATTTGGAAAATCGCAATGCGATAGTCAAAATCGCGTTGCGAATCTGGAAACTGATTTGCGATACTGGAGATCGTGTTGCGATTTAGAGATCGCATTGCATTTTGTTGGTTATTTTGGCAAATCGAAAAAAAGTTGGTCAAAATCGTATATTATAAGGCATTTTCGGTCACTGAGGTTATTTTCTCCTGTTAGAAAGCATAAGAAATTAATACTAATAAAATATTAATTTATGTTAATGTGATTAAAAGTTAATAAAAGATTTACATCACTATAAATTGGGATAAATAACTGTGAAATGAAAAAAAAATCTTTAAAGTTAAATTGATTAAAATAAAAAAATAATTAGTGCTTAATCATTTTTTATAAATCTAATATTAATATAAGATAATATTTATTATTTTTTAATTATTTGATAATAAATACTCATATACCTCACATATATAATATTCAAATCTAAGACTACAAACGATTATAACATATTCTTTAACCACTAAAATCACTTTTTGAAGGCTTAATTATAAAATAATTGTCCAAGCAATAGTGTTTTTCACGAATAGTTGCTTAAACTATTTTTTTTGAGTGATCACGGTGTCTAACTTTACAAATGTTAACATTTTAGGTGTATGGGTCGTGAACAATGTCAATTTCCTCCGTTATGAGTCACTTGTCACAATTTGATAATTTTGAAATTTATTTTTTAAATATTAAAAATAATTATATTTATAAAAAAAACTTAATTTCTCTTAAATTACAAGAAAAGATCAAAATCCCTAAATCCTAACCCTAACTCTAACCCGCTGTCGTCACAATTTTCGACAATGATCATAGCCACCTACGTAGTCCCTGCCATCCTCCTAGTCATACACCGTCGTAGTTATCGTCGATTGATCGTCGAAATTGCGTGGGATCACGATTTTCATAATTGGGTTTGCTAGATATAAAACGGCGATCGATCACGATTTCATAGGGGTTTTGGTCGTTGATGTGAGGTAGGGTGGAGCTTCATTGATGGCAAAGGGCGACGGCCGACACTGATTTAGGGATTGAAATGAAGATTTTTCAAAGTTTTGGGTTATTTTGACATTTCTTTTTTCAAAATATCATTTTAATTTTATTAATTTTAAATAATTAAATTAATGTCGTTTAACGAAGAAAATTAATGTCGTTGACAGTCCAAATACTTATAATAATAACATCTGTAACATTAGACACTTAAATTATTCAAAAAATAATTTAAACACTAATTTATAAAAAAAATATAATTTAAACACTTATTTTATAATTAAGTTTTTTTAATCCCTAGAACTTGAATAAAAAAATCGAACATTTTGTTTTGTTTTGTTTTTTTAGGGAAAAAAATCTAACATTTTGATGTGATGAATCAGGTGGATTTTTAACATGACACTTGTACTTGGAACCTGCTCGAAAGGTTCTTTCTTGCTCTTCTTCCTCTTATATTCATTGGAATTCACTGAAATTGGTTTTATTCAGAAAAAGAAAGCCTGCAATAGAGAAAAAGAAATGTCCGATCGTTTCTTCCCAAATGAAATGCCAAATTTTGTGGTGGAATCAACAGTCTCCGGAGCCACTTCCATTGACTCACTAACCAATCTCCTCTCTTTACCTTACAAAACACTCTCTGATCACCTCAAGACCGCAGCTTTGGCCCTCAAAGAAACCGTATTCTCTCAAAACTCTCTTTTTGGGTTATTCAAATTTCATTTTTTAGCTTCGCTTCGTGCATGAAATCCGTAGGATTATGCATATAGAAATAAGGCTGGGACCTTTACTGTACTTTCACTTTCGTTTTTTTAGGCCCATAATGTGAATCATGTTTATAGGCATTAAAGTTGGTGTTTTTAATGTATTTTTGTTCTGGGTTTGTTGAGATTTTGTAAAATAATAATTTTTTTGGGGGTTTGGATTCAGATGGTGAGGGAGACATGGGGTTTGAGTGGAAAGAGAGTGCATGATTATACTGCGTACACAGGAGCTCTTGGGACAGCTTATTTGGTCTTTAAAGCATACCAAGTTACCAAAAATCAGAACGATCTTAAATTATGCTCTGATATTGTTAAGGCTTGTGATTATGCTTCTAAAGATTCTGGGTAATCTCTCTTTCATTAATCTCAACCTCAGTTACATTTTCATATGAATTGTGCCTTTTTTTGCTAGAACTAGTTGAGTTGGTTTGGTTTCTAATTAAATGCCCGGTAGAAACGATCGTTTTCGTTACACGAACTTAGTGAGTTGCAAGATTTCCAGGTGTTGCGAGACATGGTTTTTGCCTATGCTTGTGTTGTTCTTATTGACAGTCTAGTGCTAAATCAATCAAAGTTGCTGGAATCACAAATCGATGTCTGCTTAATGAGAAAGTAACCCGAATGTTGTTCTTTTACTCTACTCCAAATTGATAAATCATGTTGGAATGGTTAACTAAAATTCAGTCGGAAGATATCGTTCGTTCCAAATGAAGCCTGTGAATTAGCTCAACAAGGATTGTTATGCTGTACATAAGATTGCATTAGAAGTGAGTGTTTGAACTTGACCATGCCACATATGTTGTGCAATTGCATGGATGTAGGCGTGTGACATTCATGTGCGGACGTGCTGGTGTTTATGCCCTTGGTGCTGTTGTTGCGAAGCATTCTGGTGATACGGCTTTACAAGATCGCTACTTGGCAAAATTCAAGGAGGTGGTTCATTGTTGCTTTTTTTTCTCTTCGTATTTTACCTTTTACTTATTTCCCTTATCTTTTCCGGTGTTCACTGCACTTGTGGGTTTAGATTGCTTACCTTCTACATTTTGATATTGTTTTTACTCTGAGAGCAGATCAGATTCCCTAGTGACTTGCCGAATGAGTTATTATATGGGAGAGCAGGGTTCTTGTGGGCCTGTTCGTTCTTGAATAAGCATATCGGCAAAGACACCATATCTACTGCCTATACGGTAAGACATGTTTTTAGTCCTCTGAGAATAAAACTTTATTGATTGTATTTATTTGTTCTTGAACTTGGAAATTGCACAGCGGTCAGTTGTGGATGAAATTATTAAGTCAGGTAAACGACTGGCGGGCAAGGGAAGATGTCCATTGATGTATGAATGGCATGGAAAGAAATACTGGGGAGCTGCGCATGGACTGGCAGGAATTATGCATGTTTTGATGGACATGGAATTGAAACCAGATGAGGTGGAGGATGTCAAGGTTACTCTTCGCTACATGATCAAAAACCGGTTCCCCAGTGGAAATTACCCGTCAAGTGAGGGAAGTGAATCCGACCGTCTTGTACACTGGTGTCACGGTGCTCCTGGGGTCACACTTACCCTTGTAAAAGCAGCCGAGGTACTGCTTGTCACGCCACATTTCCCCCCTAAAGTTGTTTTGGAAAAGAATCACATCATCTCGGTACCCTTTTTTATATAATGCTGTAAATCAACAGGTTCTTGGAGACGGGGACTTTCTACAAGCGGCATTGGATGCCGGAGAGGTAGTTTGGAAGCGTGGGCTGCTTAAGCGAGTTGGAATCTGTCATGGTATAAGCGGAAATGCATACGTGTTCCTCTCACTCTATCGACTGACCGGCAATGCAGAGTACTTATATAGGGCCAAAGCATTTGCTTCCTTCTTGTCCGATAGAGCAGAGAAACTTATATCAGAAGGAAAGATGCATGGTGGCGATCGCCCATATTCACTCTTCGAGGGTATCGGAGGAATGGGATATCTCTTTCTGGACATGGTCGAACCATCTCAGGCGAGGTTCCCTGCTTATGAAATTTAGGTTGCTTTCAACATATTTTTCCTGTGGGTTTTCATATTATTTAGGTTGATTTCAAAATATTATACAAGTAGAATTTTAATATTATTATATGTATTATTAAGGGCTTCAGATAGATTAGAATTTTAATATTATATGTATTATAGTTGGGGAGGAGTTATTCGATGGCCTTTTCCGGATAGCTGGACAGGCTTCTCCGTCTGGTTCAAGCTTTCCTGGTAGGTTTGGTAATGGCTTAAACAGATGGAACATATTTCAGCAGTATCAGCGATTGGGTTGTACTCACTTGATACCATCATAAGTGTACTTGTGTAAGTCGGATTCGTCATAAAAGTCGACATTGTTAGGTTAACTTCTGCTCAAAGTATAGTGCGGTTCGAATTCTGGATACATCCGGGCACGCCATTAATGTTCGGAGGTTTCTTCTTCGTAGGCTTTACTAAACAAAGAAAAATGTTTTCAGACAGTTCTTCCAATGTCAACAGAAACTCCATTGAAGATCATGCGAGTGGTTCAAAAAACACAACTGACACATCAAATGTCGAATCGGAACACCAACACCGGTCTTTTTGTTATTGACATGTATACAAGAAACTTCGATTTCAGAATGGAGGACAAAAAAGAAATACAACAATTGTTATGAATCTGATACAAAAATATAATCTATGGCCTTGGTTATTTGTAGGCTCCCATGCCGACACCGGTCTCTCCGCCGTACGCCTGGAAGCTTTTGTCCCGAGCACTCGAATAGCAAACGTAGTAGAACTTGTTGGCAATGGCGTTCAAGAAAATGAAAGCCGCCCCTGCAGCAAATACTCCTTTCCTCACAGTTTCACAAGGAGGCTGCTCGCTGAAAATGGTCCGGTATTTGGTGTGGTACGCGTTCCTCACCGATGCAGCCAGCAAGCATGTCTCGGCGATCAGGAAAAACAACCTGTGATTCTCAATTCCAAGAAGAATCAATGAAACAACAAGAATCTACAAATTGGACTACCATGTCGGCTAGAACTTCTGATGAAAATTGTGACATACCAGCAAACAATGAAAAGGATTAGTGCCCAAGCCCTCGAACCACTTGGGTTCAAGCCCTTTCCGCAGCAGAAGCATCGGCTCGCAACCATTATAAGGGCTTGGTTAACCATGAGGAACAAAAATGCACCAACACCATAACCTGTGGCTATGTCTGAATCATAGACACAATAGTTATAAGTAATATCATTGTCCTGGACATTCTTGGCCTGCTCAAAGACAAACAAACAACATAAATTTTCATGTCTTGTCTGGAAAATCACCAGATCCACTACTTCCCAATCCCCATAATCTCTCAAAATTGAAAACAGTGTTGAGAGAGAACAATCAAATACTGAGATCTGCCATTTTTTATGGCAATTCAGCTTAGATCTGGTAAGTTTATACACAATTGAGAATTGTAACCATATATACACATATATACGAATCAAGACAATTCTTTTCCTTCAAAGGCATCAATTTCATACATAAAACTGAAAATCCAAAAAGCTAAACAAACATTTTGTGGTGTTTTTTAACCCAAAAAATCGACTTTCTTTCATTTTCCAGCAAGAAAGTAGCAACTTCCAATAAACCCGGAAATTGTATGAACAAAACGCAACAAGAAAGAAAGCAAGGGTGCTACTTACAGTGCTTCTTCTTTGCTCAGCTGCAACAGCTAAACCAAAAGCAATGAGATCAAGAACAAAGACAACAATCAAAAGAAGCTTGGAAGCCATTGATAATGTGGAGCTAGCTTGCTAGCTTCAATAACCTTCTCTGTTTTCTCTTTGGTTTGGTCTTTCTCTCTCAAACTCTCCGTCTCTAAATATACAAAAGATAAATCACTATCAGAAATGAAGAAGCAAACCAAATTAAAATGAATCAATTCTTTTGAAAAAACACGTAGTTTATTCTGATGAAAATGACACCTCACCTTAGCTTGAAAATGGGGGTTTCACCTTTTTTTTAATTAATTTTTAAATAACGTTTAAAACAACTGTTTTCAGATCATAAAACATGTTGAAGCATTTGGTAGAACTATAAACTCAAAATGAACCGAATAAAAAACGATTAGTTTACGGTTTGAGTATGTAAAATCAAATCGATTTAAGCACCGGTCCGGTTTTAAACAACATTCAGTCCAAGTACAACTTATAGAAGCAAAGTGTACAAGTGCCTTGGAGCAAGGCTTTCTTTCTATTGGAGCAGAAGCTAGTTGAAAGGGTAAATTGGGCATGTTGGGAAGATATGGTACAAGAGTTCAAAGCACGAGGTACAAGAGTTCAAAGCACGAGGTACAAGGTCATTAAGCAGGGAGATGCATGTTGGGAAAGTCTAAGTTAGTTGGAAGAGTACTTTCAATGAAAGGGAACAAACACCCGCCATGATTGTCTTCTTGGAATCCTCAAGAGTACACACCTATTTGTAGCACAAGGTACACACCTATTACACACTCTTGGATGAAAAGGCATTGGTTAATTTTGTATGTTTTGTGAAAACCAATCAATACCCACTTTAGTAAAAGAATTTAATTCCTTCTAGGAAAAACTATAATTATTAAATCATTATCATATATAAAGTTTTTTATTTAAATATGTCGATGATATAATTACATTATTACAATCGTTATTGTGAATATAAAGGATTAAATGAATTATTGAACTAATAAAAGTAGAACATGGAGTACAAATTATATTCGCAACTCATACATAATACAAGGACTAACAACTGAGTTAGACCAAATGTCACTCACTTTCCTCTATACTTCAATGAAAGTACAGTAAAAACTACAAGTTCTTTTAGCTTAGCAATGAAAAAAAATTACAAATGATTAAAAAAAAAGAGTCAGATGGGTTTACAGATGCAGATTACAATGGCCTACAAGCAAACAAAAAGAATGTGTTTTGTCAAACAAAGATAAATTACATCATGAGTCTCTTATTTTCTTTTCTTTTTTCAGTTTCATGAATCCTGAATGGCACCGACATCAAATGCCTTATTGGTATGTGCCTCCCAAACTCTCGAAGCACTCGAAAAATAGCAGGAAAATCCAAACCAGAAGTATCATGGAATGGGAATTGAAGATACTAATTTTTTTATCCATATTATTATTATTATTATTATTATTATTATTAGTATTATTATTATTATTATTATTATTATTATTATTATTATTATTATTATTATTATTATCATATTATTAAATATATATATAAATAAATAATTACAGACCAATTACAACTGGACCGGCCCAGTTACAAACAAACCAGAACCGGTCCAGATTAAACCTAACCCTAATTTCCTAACCCTAATTTCCTCAGCCGCCATCTTCAATTCCAGCCGTTGGATCTGGTTTGATCCAACGGTCCACCATTTGCCAGAGGAAACTCTAGGGTATCTATACCCTAGGGACACGTCCCAGCGCCGCCGCTGCTGCTTCCAGAAGCCTTCACCGCCACACCAACGTTCCAGCCTCCACCACGTATACCAAGGAGTCCAGAAGGCCGGCCGTAGCCGCACACGTCTCCCCCAAACGGTGAGTCACCACTGGGAGTCCGGTGACTCACCGAGACCCCATCTTCGGACCGGTCTGACGGCTACAACGGTGGTGGCTATAAAAGCCACCACCCGAACCTGAAAAAAAAAAGAAAAAAAGACAGAGAAGGAAGGAGGAAAAACAGAGAACACAGAGACAAAGAGAGACAAAACAGAAAACAAATATATACATATACCAACGATCTCAGTCAACATCAACGCAGCAAGGAAAAAAAGAGAGAAGAGAGGAAAGAAGCTTACCCTATCATCGGAGAACCCCAACCGTTGCCGGATACAACAAAAAAACCGAAGGTATATTTGTAGATCTGCTCCGATTGGGAGCTTTTTAAGGGAAAAGAACACCGGGACCGTCCTTAGGACGGTCCGATCTATCTATTAGGGTGAAAATAAATTTTTCCGGCCACCAAATGCGGTGGCCGGCGGTTGCATTCACGGCGGCACACGGTGGCCGACCGGTGATCGGCTTCCCTCCGATGAGGGAAGCTAGAGAGAAGGCAGAGAAATTTGTTCTCTCTCAGTTAGAGAGAGAACAGAAATGAAAAAATGAGATAGCTGGCCCTTCGGGCCAGCCGGTTTGGACCATATATAGTCCTTCCCGAACGACGTCGTTTCGGGAAGGACTATGCGCGTAATTATGAAATAGTTAAACCCCGTCCGCAGTCCTCCGAACTTGTAAACTTTACATTTTAGTCACTAAATTAAATTTATAATATTTTTAATTCAGTCTTCGAATTTTAATTTCTTTTATTTTAGTCCTTCATATTAAAATAATATATTTAGGATAAATTACAGATTTAAATCCCTTAATTTTAATAAATAATATTTTAATCCCTAGTTTATATTTTTAATTTATTTAATTCCAATATCCGAATTTTAGATAATTTTGATTTAGTCACTAAATAAATAAAAATAAAGAAATAATATTTAATCCCTATAATTAATTATGAATTAGATTTTTAATTTTATTTTTACTGTAATTTAGTTAGTTATTTTATATGTTTTCATTTATTTTATTTATATTGTTTTAGTAGTATTTTTATTTTATTATATTGTTAAATATTTTTATGTATTCATAAATATATATATAATAAATAGTAGATTTTAAATATTTATTTTTAATATCGAAGAAAAGGACAGTCTTAATACAACTGGATGTCCTATTCTGATATTTTAAAATTAAAAAGTAAAACAATATTATTTAAATTAATATTTATCAATATCAAAGAAAAGAGCTGTCTTAAGGCACCTAGAAGTTCTTTTCTGATATTTTTAAATAAATAAATATTTTTTTATAATTTTGAAATAATAGAATTATAAATTAAATATATTTTTTGAATTTTTAAAATAATAAGAGACAATTTATAATTAAAAAGTACCAATTTTGGGCGTTGTAAGGGTGCTAATCATTCCCTAAACGTAACCGACCACGAATCCCTTTTTATTATTAAAAAGAATGAATTTTTGGTTATAAACGCAGATCAGTTTATTTTTTTAACTGGTGTTTTATTAAAACTCTTTTAAGAAAATAATTTTTAGGTATTCGACCTACCTGACCCAAAAGGCCGATGGCGACTCCCAAATTATTTTCAAAACCATTTATTCACATCAATTTCCCCGCCAAATTTAATATTTCGTGCCCGGACGAAAACCGGTTACGACAGCTTGGCGACTCCACTGGGGACCCTGGTCAAACTTTTAAAAATCAATTATAAATTGTCTCTACTAATTAAAAATTAAAAATTCATATATTTAATTTTTAATTCTTTCTTTTCAAATTTTTTATTTATTTATTTTTTTTATAATATTTATATGTTTTATTTTATTTGTAATTATTTTATTTCATTATTTATTTTGTCAGAGGTATGAACATTTCTCCTCACACACAACACTTGCATTGCATAACATAAAGCTCTATAATTGAGTTGTCCCTTTTAAGTGGGAGTGAAAGCAACGTCTTCGTGAGAATTTATTCTCCGTGTCAGACCTAGCAAGTAACTTTCGGGGTTCATATGCTCTATGTCTTCGTGAGAATTTATTCTCCGTATCAGGCATAGAAAAATGTATCCCCTCGAATTGAACTCGATCCACTTTAGTCTGTAATGGACTAGGATTGAGGGTTAGCAACCCAAGGGGGCACTAACAAGGACAATTCGGGTACCTTTATTATTAGATCTGAAACCTTGCATATAAAAAACCTTAGAGACTCTTCCGATCCGAAGTCATGCCAAAATTTTGTCCAAAATAGGTGTACACACAGGAGAAATGAATTCTGTCTTTCCTGTTAATTTATTTATTGTTTAAATTACATGTTTATTTAAATTATTTAAATTCAGAAAAGCATGTTTAAATAAAGAATATTTATGTAAATGTTATTATTAAATTTCTTTATTATGTAAACTAATTTATTTTCTTTTTGTGTGTTCTTTATCTGTTTGCATTGCATCATACAGGATAAAAGACATTGATCCTTGTGTTAATTGTCTCATTAGAAAGCCTTCATATATGGATAAAAAGTGTTCAAGTCAAGTAATTCTAAACTCAGAAGTAAGACAGTGGGCTGAGGATTTACAAAGACAAGAAGGAGACAGTCTACAGGATGATTATGTATCTGACTTGGCCAGTTATGCTTCAGTTTCACTAAAAAGAAATGATATACAAGATTTGCGAAGCATTTGGGAAAGTTGGGATTCAAACAAAAAATTGCAGTTTTATCAGACTTACGGAGACATCCCATATTTGCTCTATGTTGAAGTTGATGATGAATTACTCAGAGCCCTAGTTCAATTCTGGAATCCAGGGTACAATTGCTTCACTTTCAATAAGGAGGACTTGGTCCCTACTATTGAAGAATATACAACTTTGTTACATCTTGAAGGTGCTTTGGAAAATCGAATATATTCAAAGTCAATTAAAACTCAACCCTTTCGAGTTAAATTAGCAAAGATTGCTGGGGTACGAGAAGAATGGGTAGCATCCCGTACAAAACAAAAAGGCGAAAGCGAAGGCATTGCTTGGACCAACATCAGAGAGCTTATTCAGAGTCATCCAGACGCTAAAGTACGATTCGATCTATTTGCTCTGGGTATATATGGTATGGTAATCTTTCCAAAAGTATTGGGATATGTTGAAGCTGCAGTGGTAGACTTGTTTGAACAGCTACCGAAGAAGATTAATCCTGTTTCTGCAATCCTAGCAGAGACCTTCAGATCGTTAAATGCTTGCAGAAGGCTAGGAGGTGGACGATTCTCAGGGTGTACCCAGTTGTTATATGTTTGGATCCGTAGTCATTTCTGGAGGACAGAAAAGGTTTCATACAGACGCTTTAATACGGATTACTCACCATTAAAAGAATTTCTAGAGCAGGAATGGCCGAAAGAAATTAAGAAAGATATGTGGATTAATGCCTTTCGAAATCTGCAAAGCAATGACGTTGTTTGGCGAGCCCCGTGGCAAATCCAAAGGGAATTCTTTTACAGATGTGGTGATTACAACTGGATAATGCTGCTCGGATTATGGGGAGGAATTGGATATGCACCACTTCTGGTTATAAGACAGTATGAAGGTCGTCAATTTGTACCTGTTACTGCTGGACTACAGTCATCTGAGTTCGCATTCCACAGCAAAAATTATAAAAGAAATATCATGGAAGCCGTTACAGCTTGGAAAACAACTTTTTGTATCCGAGCTAAAGCAGCAAAAGAAATGCTAACTCCTGATTATGAAGATTGGAGATCTGTCAGAAAAAACGAAAATATTCCTCTACCAGATCAAAATGAGGATATTCCTATGGAAGATCGCATTAAGGTGGTTCCATCAGAGATTGAAATCTTGAGAGCTGAGTTTAAAGCAGAAAGAGATGGCTGGTCGAAAGAGTTAGAGCAAATGAGACAAGATAAAGCTATGTTGGGGGTTGACATTGACTTTCATTCATCACAATGTGCAATGTTGAGAAAAGATAAAGAAAAAGGTGAGGATGAGTACAGAGCCTTACAGAAAAATTACCAGGAGTTATATAAATCCTGAAAAGCATCAGGACCCAGCCAATCGACGGTACAGATGACTAGAGAATTGAACATCGAGAAAAGACGAGTTGAAGATCTGAAAGGAAAGAATAGCCGTCTACTCAAAAGCCTGGAAAAAGGAAAGCAAAAAATGGAAGATTTTGAGGTCGACAGACGAGAGCGAATTATAAAACACAAGGCTGAACACCGTGAGATCATGAATGAAATGCAAAGAGAAAGGGATCGAGCCAAAGATTTAGAAGAAATGAAGAATGACATCTTTAATAAATTTGAAGGTGAGAAAAATATCATGTTCAAGGGATTTGAATCTGAAATGAACCAGTTGATTGCTGAACTTGAAGTCAGAGGTCAAAAGATAGAAGAATCCAATATTGAAAAAGAAAAATGGGAGCTAGAAAGAAAAAATTTCAACACCAGACTTGAGGTAGAGCAGGAGGTGGCTAGCAATTGGATGCAAAGATGCAGAAACAAAGATGTTCAAATCCAGAAGCTTAATCAAAGAACGCAAGAAGCACGAACAAAACTTGAAGAAGATTGGATCAGTCTAGAAACAAAAACTCAGAGTTTAATGCTTACATTTTGCAACTTGAAGAATCATTGTTTCAAGAAAAGGTTCGTCTAGGACCTAATGATCTCAAAGAAAGTAATGAAGAAAGTGCTTCACTGCGAAGACGCATTAGAGATCTTGAAAAAATTCTGCACAATTGTCAAGTCAGAATCACTGAGTTAGAGCAGACTCTTGAAGAAACGAATGAACAATGGCAAAAATCAACTGAGTTTTATGTCGAAAGAAGTGAGGAAAGAAGCAATATGGTGTTCGAGGCCATGGTTCAAATGAGCGAAGTTGCCAGATATGTTGGGGAACTAGCTGTTGAAGCCGAAATAATTGAGCATCAAGTTGATCCAGTTTCTAAGTGTGGAAAGAAGATTTCATGGTTAATGAAAGAAATTATAGAGCTTAATAGGAAAGCTATGCCTTATATGTAGTTATGAACTATTATAAAGAAACTTTTGTATGCCGATGAAAGTTGTTCTATGATAGTTAACTTTTTGGGATCAATGTTTTTACATACATGCATTTTGCATACATTCATCATTTATTTCATAATTTTCGCTATGAATTATTTTATTTATTAAGTTAAAATTCATTAATTAAAATTTGAAAAAATAATATTAAAAGATTTTTCAATCGCAGTTACTCTGGCCAAAAGAGAAATACTACATCACTACGGTACTAGACAAGCTACTAAGAGAATTATGGAGGATAAAATACAGCGTATTGAGGAACAGCATCATAAAGAACAAGAAGAAATGAGAATGAAGTTGGAAAAAATTGAAGCCAATATTGCAAATTCACAAGATAGTATGATGAAGAAAATAGAGGATATGTTTAAAAGGCAGGCTATTATTGGAAAAATACCTGAAAATCCTGTATCTTTTGATCAAGAACCCATATATCCTCTAGGTTTTCCACCAGAACCAATTTATCACTCTGGTACTACACCTATACAAATCAATGCTCGTACATCTGCATTACAAGAAGCCAAACCACATGAAGATCAACAAGTGAATCCTGCATCTTCAAGCAAAAATCCGCTTATATCCGATGTGAAAATAGGGGATCTTAATACTGAGCATTTGATCCCAGATTTGAATGAGCTGAATGAGAAACAAAAAGTAAATGAAGAATTGACCAGACAGATCAAGAGCTTAGAAGAACGAATGAAATCCGTGGAAATAACTGAATCATTCTATGGGTTTGATGCTAGTGAGTTGAGTTTGGTTCCAGACCTAATCCTTCCCATCAAGTTCAAGGCTCCCGAATTTGATAAATATGACGGTACTACCTGCCCTTCATCCCACATTACTATGTTTTGTCGAAGAATGGCAGGATATGTGAAGGACGAAAAATTGTTAATTCACTGCTTTCAGGATAGTTTGACAGGACCGGCTTTAAAATGGTATACTCAATTGACCAAAGCCAACATTAGATCCTGGAAAGATCTGGCTAAAGCATTCTTAGAACAGTATCGCCACGTAACAGACATGGTTCCTGATAGATGGACTCTCCAAAACTTGGAGAAAAAGAATAATGAAACATTCAGACAGTATGCCCAGAGATGGCGTGACACAGCGGCCCAAGTTCAACCACCTTTGTCAGAAAAAGAGGCCACAGTAATGTTTGTCCATACATTGAAGGCTCCTTATTTAAACCATTTAATGGGAAATGCAACCAGAAATTTTGCAGATTTGGTCATTTCTGGAGAACTAATTGAAAATGTCTTGAAAAGCGGCAAGATTGAATCAAATGATGGGTCTAGTTTCAAAAGATCTACGTACCGGAAAAAGGAGAATGAAGTCAACAATGCAAATTCTTATAACAAGGATTCATTGAAAAGTGTTACAATAACCCAGCCAAGGGTTAAGAAAGAGGAAACAAACACTAATCGAGCAGAGTCCAGAGGATCTCGAAAGGAAAATGAAAGGTTGTCTTTTACACCTTTACCAGTACCGTATGCAGAGATCTATGATTCGCTGTTAAAAGCAGATGTTATACGGCCTTATCCCTTGGTTCCCATGCAACCACCATTCCCTCCTTGGTATGATACAAAGGCACACTGTGTTTACCATGAAGGAATTACGGGTCATTCCATTGAAAACTGTTTAGCATTCAAAAGGGTGGTTCAAAATTTGATCAACACTGGGAAGTTGGAATTCAATACACCATCTGCATCAAATCATCCATTGCCAAATCATGGAGATAAAAACGTAAATGCAATTCAGGAAGAGAACAAAAAGAAAGCAAAGACTGACATTTCTGAAATTAAATCTCCATTTGTTTGGGTATTCCAACAACTCTCTTTAGCCGGTATAATTCCACAACAATTCAGGCCAACGCAGAATGAAGGCAAGAATTATTGTGAATATCATCAGGAGAAAGGGCATAAAATTCAACTATGTCCTGAGTTTAGGGATTTGGTGCAAAAATTGATGAACAACAGAGAAATAGAATTCTTTGAAGAAGAACCCGGGAAAAAAGAAGATGATGTTTGCTCATCAGAGGATTCTAAACCAAATCAAAGAATAAATGATCCTGTGATCATTAATGTGAAATCATCTACGGTGATTCCTGCACCAATAAGGCCAAAAGTAGTTATCACCACTCCTCTACCATTTCCATATAAAGATACCCGCAGGGTACCTTGGAATTATACTACCAATGTTTCAATGGGAGGAGGATCTGTTTCTCTAGAAAAAACAGAAGAGAAAATACAAAGTCTGAGTACCACATCGACGTCTGAAGCAGTGAGCGAGGTCGGTTTCTTTACAAGAAGTGGGAGATGTTACTCTCCCGAAACATCCAATGCTTCAGAACAAGTGAAAGCAAAAGGAAAAGCCATGTCAATACCTCAGAAGGTATTTGAGGATGAATCCCTTCCAGCATTTAATGAGCCTGTGACAGAAAAACAAGCTCAAGAATTTTTGGAATTTTTGAAATTTTTGAAACATAGTGAGTATAGTGTGGTTGAACAACTACACAAACAACAAGCGAGAATTTCTATTCTTGATCTCTTGATGAATTCAGAAGCACATAGAAATGCTTTGATGAAAATCCTCAATCAAACATTTATCCCCGAAGATATATCCCTCAATAAACTTGACAGAATTGTGGGACATATAGCCGCTGACAATTACATAACGTTCACAGATGATGAAATACCGGAAGGCGGAATGGGGTCAGTAAAAGCTTTGAACATCACGACACATTGTCATGGTCATGTGTTGCCAGGAGTATTGATTGACAATGGATCTGCTCTCAACTTGATGCCTCTAGTTACACTTCAAAGAATGCCTCTGGATCAATCACACATGAAGAGTTATCAGAATGTGGTACGAGCATTTGATGGTACTAAAAAACAAGTGCTTGGGAAAATGGAAATACCGTTGTTAATTGGTCCAGTCGTGTATAATATTGACTTTGTGGTGATGGACATCCACCCCACATATAATTGTCTATTAGGGAGGCCATGGATTCATTCAGCAGGAGCCGTTCCTTCTTCATTACATCAGAAATTAAAATTTGTTGTTGATGGACAACTAATATGCGTCAGTGCTGAAGAAGAAATCATTGCGTCTGTAACAAGCGATGTTCCATATATCGACACCAATGATGAGGCTCTTGAGTGCTCTTTTCGAGCTCTTGAATTTGTAAATGCAACCTTTATTGCAGAAGGAAGCAAAATTCCATATCCCAGATTGTCTGATTGCACCAAGATGACGGTACAACAAACTTTAGGCATCGGAGCTAAAGCTGGGAGAGGTCTAGGAAAGAATCTTCAAGGGATTTCAGTTCCTATCAGTATAAAGATGAAAAAAGACCGTTTTGGGCTAGGGTTTAAGCCCAATCTTCAGCAAAAGAACAAAGAGATGAAAAGAAGATGTGAAGACAGAAAGGCAAAATTGAAAGGGGGAGAAATCCTTTGGAAACACATGTCTTTCCCACAATTGAAGACCACATTCAGATCAGGGGGAACAATTAATATAGAACAGCAGCTTGTTGAAGCCTATAAAGAAGAGAAGTTGACGAAAGATCAAGACATAGTTGAAGAAGCTATGAATGGATTATTTATCAACATGATCATGAATGACAACAAAACTGGCAAATACTTGGATAGGATTCGACCATGTCTTCCTGGAGAAACACTCACCAATTGGACCACTGAAGATCTTCCTATAGTTTTTAATATTAATGCAGAGTAATATTCAGAACTAATTTTTATGTTTAGCTCAAAAATATGAAAACTTTTTGTTATCTTGTAAAGGAAATTATGTTAAATATAAGGAATTTTCTTTAAAATTTTCATATGGCAATCATTCTTTACATTTTCTTACATTATTACATTTTTTTTCATAAATTTACTATATTCTTTCGGAAATATGTCCGACTTAAATTTGCAGGTGTCACCGTGTTAATAGCATGTGTATTCCTAAATTTAATCCAGTGATAAATTTAGAGCATCCTATATGTCTGGAAGAAATCAATGGTTGTGAGGATGAACTGGAATGTGATGTTCCTACTGAATTATTAAGATTGGTAGAAAAAGAAGACAAACAAATTCTACCCCACAAAGAAGAGGTTGAGACTGTGAATTTGGGAACAGATGAAGAAATGAAAGAGGTGAAAATTGGTACTACTCTGACAGTCCAGATAAAACAAGAATTGATAAATCTCCTTCAAGAGTTCAAAGATATATTTGCTTGGTCTTATCAAGATATGCCTGGTTTGAGCACGGATATAGTAATACACAAGCTTCCAATCAATCCAGAATATAAACCGATCCAACAAAAGCTCAGACGAATGAGGCCAGAAATGTTGTTGCAAATCAAAGAAGAAGTGATGAAACAAATCAATGCAGGTTTCCTACAAGCATCTAAATACCCAGAATGGGTAGCCAACATTGTTCCCGTACCAAAGAAAAATGGGAAAGTTTGAATGTGTGTGGATTACAGAGATCTTAACAAAGCTAGTCCGAAAGATAGCTTTCCCTTACCCCACATAGACACATTGGTGGACAATACTGCAGGACACGCATGGTTTTCATTTATGGATGGCTTTTCAGGATATAATCAGATAAAAATGAATCCTGAAGACATGGAAAAGACAACATTTATAACCATGTGGGGCACATTCTGTTATAAAGTGATGCCATTTAGATTGAAAAATGCAGGGGCAACATATCAAAGAGCCATGGTAACTTTGTTTCATGACATGATGCACAAAGAGATTGAAGTATACGTGGATGACATGATTGCCAAATCCCGAACTGAAGAAAAACATATTCAAAATCTGAGGAAGCTTTTCCAGAGATTGAGGAAGTATCAATTAAAGCTTAATCCTGCAAAATGCACTTTTGGGGTAACTTCCGGGAAACTTTTGGGATTTGTGGTCAGCAAAAAAGGAATCGAGATTGATCCAGATAAAGTAAAAGCAATTCAAGATCTTCCACCACCCAATACAAAAAAATAAGTTCGAGGCTTTTTGGGAAGATTAAATTATATATCTCGGTTCATTTCTCAATTAACTGACAAATGTGATCCAGTGTTCAAATTACTTCGAAAGAACAATCCTGAAGTCTGGAATGAAGAATGTCAAGAAACTTTGGATATTATTAAGAAATATTTATCCAATGCCCCAATTTTAGTATCACCAATGCCTGATAGACCTTTAATTCTCTACTTAACGGTCTTCGAAAATTCGATGGGATGTGTACTAGGACAGCATGATGAATCTGGAAGAAAAGAAAAAGCTATCTATTATCTGAGCAAGAAATTTACCGATTGTGAAATTCGATATCCACCAATTCAAAAATTATGTTGTGCTTTGGTGTGGACTACTCGAAGACTCAGACAATATATGTTATACCATACTACTTGGTTGATATCAAAACTTGATCCTTTGAAATTCTTAATGGAATCACCAGCTTTGACAGGCAGAATGGCTAGGTGGCAGATGTTATTATCTGAGTTTGATATTGTATATGTCAACCAAAAAGCGATAAAAGGAAGTGTCATAGCTGATTTTCTGGCCAGTCGTGTATCAAATGATTATCAGCCTTTGAACTTCAATTTTCCCGATGAAGATTTGTTGTGCATATCCATGAATGAAGAAGTCAGAACAAATGATGAATTTGCAACTTGGAAGCTTTACTTTGACGGAGCATCTAATGCTTTGAGACGAGGAATTGGGGCAGTGTTAATTTCTCCAGAAAATGTTTATTATCCCTTTACGAGTAGACTGGAGTTCTTTTGCACCAATAACATGGCGGAATATGAAGCTTGTGTCATGGGGTTGAAAGCAGCTATAGAAAGAAAAATAAAATTTCTCAAGATATATGGAGATTCATCGTTAGTGGTGTATCAATTGCGAGGAGAATGGGAAACAAAAGACCCCAAATTGTTGGAATACCGAAATTTTACCCTCAAATTAGTGAAAGAATTCGAGAAAGTTACCTTCAATTATCTCCCTCGAGAAGAAAATCAAATGGCAGATGCTTTGGCTACATTAGCTGCTATGTTTCAGGCAACTAAGAAAGTTGATATAATGCCAATCAAAATGCAAGTATATGAAATTCCTGCACATTGTTATAGTGTGGAAGAAGAGGTAGATGGTAAACCATGGTATCATGATATCTTGCAATATATCAAAAATCAAAGTTATCCACCAAATGCATCGGAAATTGATAAAAGAACCTTGAGAAGAATGGCTGCTGGATATTTTCTTGATGGAGAAATTATGTATAGAAGAAGCAGTGATCAAATGCTATTGAGATGTTTAAATACCAGCGAAGCTCGAAATGTCATTGAAGAAGTACACAGTGGAATATGTGGAACACATGCAAATGGTCTTTCCATGGCCAGAAAAATAATGAGATATGGATACTATTGGGCTACCATGCACACTGATTGCATTGATTATGCAAGGAAATGTCATAAATGCCAGATATATGCAGACAAGATTCATGTACCTCCGTCTCCGTTACATGTAATGACAGCACCCTGGCCATTTTCTATGTGGGGAATAGATGTCATTGGAGCAATCACACCAAAAGCATCGAATGGACATTGTTTCATCCTTGTGGCAATTGATTATTTTACCAAATGGGTTGAAGCTGCTTCATATACTAATATTAAGAGGTCCACAGTCTGCAAATTCATAAAGAAAGAGATAGTTTGCCGATATGGCCTACCAGAGAGGATCATTACAGACAATGCTCTGAACCTGAACAACAAAATGATGACCGAACTTTGTGCACAGTTTAAGATCAAACATGCAAATTCAGTGGCATATCGTCCAAATATGAATGGGGCAGTTGAAGCAGCAAATAAGAACATCAAGAGAATCATTACAAAGACTACTGAAACTTACAAAGATTGGCACGAGAAGTTACCTTTTGCTCTATATGCATATCGAACTACTGTTCGAACATCTACTGGGGCAACGCCTTTTTCTTTAGTCTACGGGATGGAAGCAGTCTTACCAATTGAAGTTGAGATTCCATCGCTTCGAATATTGAGAGAAATAAAATTGGATGAATCTGAATGGATCCAAGCTAGATTTGATCAATTGAACCTTATTGAGGAGAAAAGATTGAAAGCTGTTTGCCATGGACAGATGTATCAAAAACGGATGATGAAGTCTCATGACAAAAAAGTACATCCAAGAGAATTCCAAGAGGGTGATCTAGTACTAAAAAAGATTTTGCCTATACATAAAGATTTCCGTGGGAAATGGATGCCTAATTGGGAAGGGCCATACGTTGTAAAAAAGACCTTTTCCGGAGGAGCATTGATCTTGGCAGAAATGGATGGAAAAATTCTGAGAAATCCAATAAACTCAGATTCTGTCAAGAAATATTATGCTTGAAAAAAAAAGAAAAAAAAAAGAAAAAAAAGAAAAAAAAAGAAAAAGAAAAAAAAAGAAAAAGGGGGGTCAAGGTGAAAACCCGCAAAGGGCATCTTGTAACCAAATGAAGGATTTGAGTTGAAAACCTGAAAAGGCGGCTCAAATGCAGGTTGATATTAGGCATCTGGCAATTGAACTCTCTTAAGATTTTGACAGTTTGGGAGAAACTTCACATCTACAAGCATTTCGACAAACGTTTGAGATCTTCCAGACAAAAGCTTACATCATTACTCTAAATTGTGTCAACATGATTAATTTAGAAATACTTATGCTTATAATTTGTTGAGACATTTGAATTTTTATCATTCTTATGCTTGCCAGAACTTTGAATACAATTCTATCTATTTCAAGTTCAATTTATTTGAGATTTAATTTATTTTTGGAAATTCAATTTATTCTTTTCTATTGAATTAACATAATTTTGAAATAATTTAAAGATTTCTGAATATCACTTTATGTTAATACTTTTAAATACATGGAATACAAAGTAGGCAAATCATCACTAGCTTAAAGCCATGAACATCAAGATTGTTACAAGTGGTGCTACCGACAACAAGGTCGAATCCACCAAATCTACTCATCAATTGCTCCAACCGATCACCATTCAGTTCTTGCACATCTGTTTTCAAAGATATACTAAAACAGTAAAAGGCAACTTTTGTAGCATTGATTCCAGCAAAAAGAAACAAGACATTGATATCACTGGGAAACATGTCTCTATACAGATCCTTGTGTATGGTTTTTAAAGAAACCTAGAAGCATTTCCACCTCATCAGGTTCAAGTGAAGCAGCTTTATTCCTTCCAACCCATACTAGATTCCATTTTCAGCACTCATCAAGAACATACTTCTGGATACTCGAAGGTGGCTTATTGTCATACCTTCAAGAGCCTTACAGATCCTTTCTGTCAATTTGGCACTTCATGTACATGTTTATAAACAGTTCAACTTTGTTCTTGGATCCCATGAAAGCCATCATTTCTTTGTCAATGGAAAAGCATCAGCACATGGAAGAAGCAGAATAAGAAAAAATATGTTCTTAATTGACAGAATTATGAATATAGCCCTTTTCAGTGCAGTAGCAAGAAAATACTTCGAATCTACAAATTCTGGCTCTACATCGAATAAGCATTGTGATATCCTGGTCCAATCATTGAATTTAGAAGATGAATGTGCTCAATAGCATCTTCTGGAAGTGTTCTTTGAGTTATCTGATCTGGTTGGGCGGAACCAATCATTGAATTTAGAAGATGAATGTGCTCAATAGCATCTTCTGGAAGTGTTCTTTGAGTTATCTGATCTGGTTGGACAGAACCAATCATTGAATTTAGAAGATGAATGTGCTCAATAGCATCTTCTGGAAGTGTTCTTTGAGTTATCTGATCTGGTTGGACAGAACCAATCATTGAATTTAGAAGATGAATGTGCTCAATAGCATCTTCTGGAAGTGTTCTTTGAGTTATCTGATCTGGTTGGACGGAACTAATCATTGAATTTAGAGGATGAATGTGCTCAATAGCATCTTCTGGAAGTGTTCTTTGAGTTATCTGATCTGGTTTGGTAAAAATTACAGAACCAATCATTGGAATTAAAAGATCATAACCCAGGGCTATTTGAAGTTTCAGCATCTGAGAATCCCATTTTTGTCAAGTATAACAGTTTATTCTCCTCATCGGAATCAGAATTCAAGATTTCTCTGTATTAGAAGAACTATCGATATCTGTGAAATCATCTTGAAAGGTTATGTCATAATCAGATGAGTTGTTATCAGAATCAACATGTCACATGAAGGCAAGCTTTTCAAGAGCCTATACCATTGAGTTTTATTCTCAAGAGGTTTTGTGACATTATATCTACCTCTACATTTGTCAAAGAGGATAGATTCTCTGATTTGAAGAAGAAAGATTTATTGGGTTTCTACAACTGAAGAAATATTCAGTTCACCAATCTGAAATCAAATAACTTAATAATCATTCATCATATTTAGGCATTTGCAAAAATAGGTGCATTTTCATTCATTCTCATCCATGTTGAATTCTGACAGGAATTTCAAAGATTTTAGCGAAGATTTAAATCCATTATTCAATGGATCAACAGTGTCAGTTCGAGTTCATAATGAGAAGAACTCATCTGAAGAAGGAAGAAGAAATTCATAATGAGAAGAATTTATTCAACCTTTTGCTTAAATCCATCACTTGATGGATCAATTTTTCCAGTTCGAGTTCATAATGAGAAGAACTCATCTGAAGAAGGAAGAAGAAGTTCATAATGAGAAGAATTTGTTCAACCTTTTTGTTTGAATTCATCACTTGATGGATTATTGTTGCCAGAGGAGGTTCATAATGAGAAGAACTCATCATCTGAAGAAGGAAGAAGAAGTTCATAATGAGAAGAATTTGTTCAACCTTTTGTTTGAATTCATCACTTGATGGATTATTGTTTCCAGAGAAAGTTCATAATGAGAAGAACTCATCTGAAGAAGGAAGAAGAAATTCATAATGAGAAGAATTTGTTCAACCTTTTACCTGAATCCATCATTTGATGGATCAGCCTTTCCAGAGAAAGTTCATAATGAGAAGAACTCATCTGAAGAAGGAAGAAGAAATTCATAATGAGAAGAATTTGTTCAACCTTTTACCTGAATCCATCATTTGATGGATCAACCTTTCCAGAGAAAGTTCATAATGAGAAGAACTCATCTGAAGAAGGAAAAAGAAGTTCATAATGAGAAGAATTTTTTCAACCTTTTACCTGAATTCATCAATTGATGGATCAGCTTTTCCAGAGAAAGTTCATAATGAGAAGAACTCGTCTGAAGAAAGAAGAAGAAGTTCATAATGAGAAGAATTTGTTCAACCTTTTACCTGAATCCATCATTTGATGGATCAGCCTTTCCAGAGAAAGTTCATAATGAGAAGAACTCATCTGAAGAAGGAAGAAGAGGTTCATAATGAGAAGAACTCATCAAGAGCTTATTCAACCTTTTGAATGACTCTATCACAGAAAGGAGGTCATCATCATCCCCAGCAGAAATTTCATAATAAGAAGAACTTATTTGGAGAGAGAGAAGAATTTATTCAATATCTCCATTATGATCAAAGTAAAGTCAAATGGATAAAAAATTTTATTATCTTTTCATCTTTGCCCTATTCTTGTTAACACAAGAATGAGCAAAGAGGGGCAGCTGAAGATACTAATTTTTTAATCCATATTATTATTATTATTATTATTATTATTATTATTATTAGTATTATTATTATTATTATTATTACTTTTATTATTATTATTATTATTATTATCATTATTATTAAATATATATTAAATATATATATAAATAAATAATTACAGACCAATTACAACTGGACCGGCCCAGTTACAAACAAACCAGAACCGGTCCAGATTAAACCTAACCCTAATTTCCTAACCCTAATTTCCTCAGCCGCCATCTTCAATTCCAGCCGTTGGATCTGGTTTGATCCAACGGTCCACCATTTGCCAGAGGAAACTCTAGGGTATCTATACCCTAAGGACACGTCCCAGCGCCGCTGCTGCTGCTTCCAGAAGCCTTCACCGCCACACCAATGTTCCAGCCTCCACCACGTATACCAAGGAGTCCAGAAGGCCGGCCGTAGCCGCACACGTCTCCCCCAAACGGTGAGTCACCACTGGGAGTCCGGTGACTCACCGAGACCCCATCTTCGGACCGGTCCGACGGCTACAACGGTGGTGGCTATAAAAGCCACCACCCGAACCTGAAAAAAAAAAAAAAAAAAGACAGAGAAGGAAGGAGGAAAAACAGAGAACACAGAGACAAAGAGAGACAAAACAGAAAACAAATATATACATATACCAACGATCTCAGTCAACATCAACGCAGCAAGGAAAAAAAGAGAGAAGAGAGGAAAGAAGCTTACCCTATCATCGGAGAACCCCAACCGTTGCCGGATACAACAAAAAAACCGAAGGTATATTTGTAGATCTGCTCCGATTGGGAGCTTTTTAAGGGAAAAGAACACCGGGACCGTCCTTAGGACGGTCCGATCTATCTATTAGGGTGAAAATAAATTTTTCCGGCCACCAAATGCGGTGGCCGGCGGTTGCATTCACGGCGGCACACGGTGGTCGACCGGTGATCGGCTTCCCTCCGATGAGGGAAGCTAGAGAGAAGGCAGAGAAATTTGTTCTCTCTCAGTTAGAGAGAGAACAGAAATGAAAAAATGAGATAGCTGGCCCTTCGGGCCAGCCGGTTTGGACCATATATAGTCCTTCCCGAACGACGTCGTTTCGGGAAGGACTATGCGCGTAATTATGAAATAGTTAAACCCCGTCCGCAGTCCTCCGAACTTGTAAACTTTACATTTTAGTCACTAAATTAAATTTATAATATTTTTAATTCAGTCTTCGAATTTTAATTTCTTTTATTTTAGTCCTTCATATTAAAATAATATATTTAGGATAAATTACAGATTTAAATCCCTTAATTTTAATAAATAATATTTTAATCCCTAGTTTATATTTTTAATTTATTTAATTCCAATATCCGAATTTTAGATAATTTTGTTTTAGTCACTAAATAAATAAAAATAAAGAAATAATATTTAATCCCTATAATTAATTATGAATTAGATTTTTAATTTTATTTTTACTGTAATTTAGTTAGTTATTTTATATGTTTTCATTTATTTTATTTATATTGTTTTAGTAGTATTTTTATTTTATTATATTGTTAAATATTTTTATGTATTCATAAATATATATATAATAAATAGTAGATTTTAAATATTTATTTTTAATATCGAAGAAAAGGACAGTCTTAATACAACTGGATGTCCTATTCTGATATTTTAAAATTAAAAAGTAAAACAATATTATTTAAATTAATATTTATCAATATCAAAGAAAAGAGCTGTCTTAAGGCACCTAGAAGTTCTTTTCTGATATTTTTAAATAAATAAATATTTTTTTATAATTTTGAAATAATAGAATTATAAATTAAATATATTTTTTGAATTTTTAAAATAATAAGAGACAATTTATAATTAAAAAGTACCAATTTTGGGCGTTGTAGGGGTGCTAATCCTTCCCTAAACGTAACCGACCACGAATCCCTTTTTATTATTAAAAAGAATGAATTTTTGGTTATAAACGCAGATCAGTTTATTTTTTTAACTGGTATTTTATTAAAACTCTTTTAAGAAAATAATTTTTAGGTATTCGACCTACCTGACCCAAAAGGCCGATGGCGACTCCCAAATTATTTTCAAAACCATTTATTCACATCAATTTCTCCGCCAAATTTAATATTTCGTGCCCGGACGAAAACCGGTTACGACAGGAATGACACACACTAAGTAGTATAATAGCTTTTGCTTTTTCTTCCAAAGAGGAGGAGCTTTCTAAACCCTTTGGCCGCTTTAGGAGGGCTTTCATCATTGTTCCATTTCTTCTTGGTATGCATCGAGTCCTTCTCTATTCCATCATTGGAAGGCGGAATTGAGATCTCTTTTTCGGAGACGGTTAGAGGCTGAATTTTCTCGTTAGTTTCACCGACCTATTTGATGTTTACGGTTGAAAACCGAACGGACTTGACAGGCATTGGCAGCACCGGATGAACCGTCGTCTCGAGAATATCTTTGCCGAATCCTTCCGGTGCTATGTTATCGACAGAAAAAACTTTAGATGCCTTAGTGAATTCTTCATCGCCTTTTGCATTATCTATTTGCATCGACTTATCTTCTGTAACCAAACTTCCACCTTTTACATGATCTGTTTGCATTGGCTTATCTTCGGTAACCATATTTTCCTTCGAGGTTCGATCCTCCGATTGGTTTTGTTTCGAAGTTGCATTTCCTTCAGTTTTTTCTACTGGAGTAGTCTGCAGCTCTTGAATGTCCTTGAAATCGTCGACGATGTCAGTAGGCAGAGTTGCTTCGGCTGCTGCTGGTTCTGTTGGCCGTGCTACTGTGACCTCTTTGGAGTCCTTTTTTCCTTGTGCATTACAGCCATTTGAATGTACTTTATTTGTGCCATTTTTTGTATCTGAAGCTTTGACTTTGTTTGTGCATGATTTCTTTTCCTTAGCTTGAGCTGCCTTCTGAGTGGTTGAAGAACTGTTTTCCTTTGATGTCGACTTTTTCGGCTGGCTTGATTTCGATTTAGCCGGCGCGACCTTTGAAGTATTCCGAGCATTTGCGAGGCATTCTATGGTGGAACTTTTGAGGACTGGCTTTGGTGCTTTCTTAGTCTCCCGAGTCGAGAGTTGGCTCTTCTTTGTCAAAGCTGTCGGAGTTTTATTTTCTGTCGAGCTCCTCTGGGTGTAACTGAATTAGGACCGCCACCAGCACTCCTCTCGGCTATCCTTTTCTGGCGTTGTATCCGTAACTCCTCCATTTTCTTTCTATTTTCCTCTTCCTATGTCAAATTAGAGAGGCAAGGACAAGAAATTAGAAACAGATCAGCATCATATACCATATATGAACCACAACACCACATGTTAGTCGACACGACAATTGGAAGTTCTGGTATGCCCCACGGAATCGAGGGAAACACACTGTGTTTCAATCAAACAGCATGAAATAGCTATGGTATATTGTAGTTTGCACTGAAACTCTTAGATACACAGGAGCATTTTAGTCTACTTTTATCTCATTCGGTTGAGGAGCAGACTTTAACCTGAGGGTTGGTAAATACCTGATCAGACTTCGTTTTCCGTGTTGTGGTTTTGTTTCCTGCTGGTGGTTTCTTTCTCTTTGATGCTAAGTCAGATTTGCATTTGGCAAGAGGTCCATTTGAAAGTCTAGAAAGAACTTCTTTATTCGGAACTTTCACTGTTTTTTAGCATTAGGACCCTTGTCATCGGCACAGGTTGTTTCGGTATCAGCATGCCTTCCGGTCGCTTCAGCAGATAATGCATTCATTTCATAGTCAATCTCTGGAGTCCAAGATGTCATGGCATTCTCTTCTGCTGAATCACGTCCGATCATCATGTAAAGGTCATCTGGTTCACACGAAACTGAAGCAGCCTTCTGTACATTATCCAAATTGATTTGTTCCTGTTGAGAAGAGTCGATTTCGGGAACCATGCCTATACCGATCCTAGAATCAGATTGATATTCTCCCGCTGATGGACCTTGAATCATGAAAGACTCATCGACAAAAACATCTTTCTTGCTGTCAAATGAAGAACTATTTTCTCCATCAAACATTTTGAGGCCCATCATCTCATCCTTATTTGTCGATTTCTCCATTTGTTTGTTTATAAACCATTCGCCTTCTCCGCGGCTTTTGGCCAATGTAGATTCCGCAGCATAATCGGAGACATTAGCTCGGGAACTGGTTCCGGAATCATTGCCTTGCAACACAAGCAACTCCTCGTTTGTGCTCTCTCTTCTCTTAACAACTGAGCCACCGAGTTCATTAGTTCCGAAATTTCTGCCTCGAGTTTCATCTTCGTGATCCCTACCAATCTGTGAGGCCAGAAAGGGGTCACTCGAGATAGTTTTCTGCTTTGTTACTCCTTCGGTCCCCTTGCTTGCGAAATATTCCTCTTGGGACCTTGCAGGCTGTTTATCTACTTCAGAAGAATCCAAATCCCTGTCCTGCAAGAGCAGGTTCTGGAAAGCATCCCAGGGATTGGTTCGTTTTTCTCCCTCCGAAATTTTAGTTCCCGGATCGTTTTCCTCGTACGACGGAGTGTTTTGATGCTTGCTTCCATCGCGTTTCTTATTATGACGTGATAGTAGACTTATTTTGTTTCCCCAGTGATCCAACAGCAGCCTCCACTTGGTGTTCGAGAGAATCTTCATCAATGAACTCATCCTCATCGGAATTCTCTTTGGAGTCACTGCTGTTATCCCCATTCCCCTTCGAAGAAATGTAATTAATGATACGGATGACGACGTTAAGATAGCAGTCATCTATTTAGTCGTTAAGATCGTTTGATTCGTGATCTCGAATGGATTCGAAGATGTAATTTGGAGAAGTTTTGCCGGTCGTCACCAGTTCTATTGCAATAGAGGTTAATTTGCTTTTATATTTTTATTTTGTAATCGTTCAGGTTTTCTTTTTTAAAAAAATATAAAAATCATTGTTTAATTAATTTGTATATATTGTTTCTCTTGCTTCAATAAAGACGGCAACGTCTTCATAAAAAGAGTTGTCTTAATTTACGCACGAGTCTTATTGAAGAATGTTTTCTTTTTAAATAATTCCTTCGGTTCCAATGTTAAATGTCAAGGAAATAGATATAAAGGTTAAGTCTATTTGTGTTCCGCCTGGGCTTACCATTTTATGACTAGGGTTGCAAATAAGGCGAGACATATCATGAGTTATTCGAGTTTGATTCGATCAAAGCTCGATAAATATTCGGATTGAATGGATTCGACTCGAGTTCTTAATGAGCCGAAACGATATATATAATAATATATTAATATTTTATTTTTTTAAAATAAATTATTAATAATATTAACATTTATGTGTTGATTTTTTTAAAATACAGTAAGATTTTCATGTATTTAAGGTTTATGTTTGAGTTTGAAGTTTCAATCGAGTTAAGTTTAAGAATTATTTTTCATTGACCCTTTTCGAGATGTTCACGAGCTTAAGTTCAGGATTTTGAGTTCGAGTCGAGCTTTCAAGTCGAGTCGAGCTCAACAATCCCTATATATGACTTCTCCTCATGCCTTGCATAGTAATTTCCTTTGAGAAATTTGAACAAAAAGAAAAAGAAAATAATCCTCCAAGGAATTAATCCTTTTAAATTCTCTTTAATTGCTCTTTTAACTTATATCGATAAAGAACTTCGAACGTATAATTTTTTTAGAGATTTCGAATTTGAGTAATTATGTATATAAAGTATATATACATTAATAACTAAAAAAATTATAAATAAATATTATACTATAATCACTTTGAAGTATTCAATAAAAAATAAATTACATCCATAAAGAAGGGGCAAGTATAAGCAATGTATAATCCAAAGGGAATGTTCTTTTAGTAGCGGAATGTTCTTTTAGTAGCGGAATATTCCTTTAACAAATAAATAATTAGAGTATGGCGCACTTATCTAAACTTTACAATTAAGTATATACGTATTTCAATACATTTTACGTAATATATATATATGTGTGTGTGTGATTGTATGAAAATTTCTCTCTTATTTTTAATTTTAAATGAAATTTACACACATTTTCTGAGTAATATTATTCGAATATAAAAATTAAATTATTCATTTACTTATATATGAATAGAGTATCCTAAAATATTTATTGGCAATATATAAATATAATTAGTGGCTTCTATGGTTGAAGACGATGTTGTTCTTCCTTTAAATTCTGAGTTCGAGTTATTACATAGGTAATATGTGAGTGTTGCTAATAGTTAAAAAAAGGCTTAATGCCTAAATAAATGCCCAAACAATGTCTTTTTTGCCAAATAAGTGCCTACGGTTTTTTTAATCCATCCGGGTGCCTTTACAAATGCTACCTTTTAGGTGCCCATGTCGTTAATCCCGTTAAGTGCCACGTGTCAACACTTGATAATTTTGAAATTTATTTTTTATAAAAAATATTAAAAATATTATTATGTTTATAAAAAAAGCCTAACTTTTTTTATATTATAAAACATCCCCAAAATACTAAATCCTAACCTTAATCCATCGCCAGTGCCTTCTCCGGCCACCACCACTATCGCCGACGTAGTCCTTGACATCATCCTAGTTATATGTCGTCGTAGTTGTCGCCGATTCACCGTCGAAAACGCGTGGGATCATGATTTTCATCATAGGGTTTGTGAGATTTAAAATGTTAATTTGTGGTCGATTGATTGTCAATCGGTCAGGATTTCATAGGGGTTACGGTCGCCGGGGGGAGGGGAGGCCGGGTGGAGCTTCTTCGACGGTAGAGGGCGGCAATCGACGTGGGTTTAGGGGTTATTTTGAAATTTATGTTTTACTTTTTTAAAAATATATAATTTTCTTTTTTAGAATTTTATTTAAAATTTTAAAAATTACCGGGTGTTGACACGTGTCACGTGAAACTAACGACGTTGATGACTTGAGTACCTAAAAGGATAATGTTTGTAATGTTAGACACCCGAATGGGCAAAAAAAATCGTAGGCACTTATTTGACCCAAAATGATAATTTAGGCACATTTTTAAGAATTAAGTGTTAAAAAATTATGAACATATACAATATTATAATCATCTTCGATTATTTAAATGTATAATAAATAAAGAAAATAGAAATCTTGACAAATTCTTTTCCTTCCATTTTCCGTCGTTTTGAAGAACGAAGGTGGGAACAGTGAGAGAAGCTGCCATTTCAGTACAAAGAAATTCCTTCAACAATTGACGTGGATGTTTTTGTCTTCTCTCATGGCGTTTTACATTTGTTTCATCCAACCGTCAAAACTAGACAACCGCCAACTTTACGTATCCCATGTGATACTCGTGCCTTTCTTCCCTTGGGGCCTTTAATTACTTATTTATTTTAAAGTAATTATATTTATTTTACTGTTTATATTCATCTTTTAAGCTTAGTAAATTGATAAAAAAATATATATGACATTGAGAAGATAGTTTATTGTACTTCTCTCCGATCAATATGAGAAAATGATTTATAGTTATAGTGATTATAAATTAGTTTATTTTAAAAAAATTATCCTATTAGCAACGCATATATTTTATATAAATATAATTATTCGAACTCAAAATTTTAAATAAAACAACATATCGCTTTATAATTGAAACCATTTAATGAATTTTTGAATTTAAGATTTAAATCATAATTAGTAAATGGGTAAAGTATACAAATGGTCTCCGACTATTAAAAATTACAAAATGATCTCTAACTATAGAATGTTGTTTTTTAGTCCCCTAACTTTTAAAAGTTACAAAATGGTCCCTTAAATATAGGGCGTTACTTTCTTGGGTCCCCCAACTATTCATTATGTTCAAAACCCGTCCTTTTTCGTTAAAAATTGATAGTGGTTTGAGCTAGACGTTAACTTACTGATTGAGATATGATAGTCGTTTGAGATTCTAAGATCAAATTATATCATATATCATTCAGCATGTTAACGTTCAGCTCAAATTGCCATTATTGTTTAACGGAAAAAGGACGAGTATGGAACATGATGAATAGTCAGGTGAATATTTTGTAACTTTTAAAAGTCAAGGGACTCAAAAAAGCAATATATTATAATTGAGAAACTATTTTGTAACTTTTAATAGCCGGAGGACTCTACAAAGCAACACCCTATAGTCGGGACCATTTATGTGCTTTACCCTTAATAAATTTAATCTAAATATTATTTTTTGGTAAACTATGCATTTAGTACATAAACTATCAATTTTGGTTTGTTTTAGTACCTAAACTTTCATTTTTTTCAAAACCACACCTAACATTTTGTTTTCATTTCATTTTAGTACATCATCGTTAAAAACTTAACACGTTTAGTATCCAAACTATCAATTTTCATTTGTTTTAAGTACCTAAACTTTCAATTTTTTCAAAACTTCACATTAAATTTTGAACAAGGTACTAAAATGAAACAAAAACTAAAGTTTTTAAAGGCGACTATTAAAATGAAACAAAAACTAAACTTTATGCATGGCTTTGAAAAAATTAAAAGTTTAGGTATTAAAACAGACAAAAACTAATAGTTTAGGTACTAAATGCATAATTTATCCTATTATTTTTTATAGTTCATAAACACCTTAAACTCCGAGCTATTAAACTTAAAAGATAGCATGAACCAAACGACCTCGGTGGTAAATGAATTGTTGTTACTTCTTGAGGTCTCTGGTTCGAGCTCAAAAAATGTCAGGAGTGTGAGCATTCAATGTCAAATTGTTGAGAGTTAGTATCTTTGAACATATACTGCCTTATACATACCCCATATTAAAAAAATAAAAAAATAAAACAAAATTTAGTACATGCCATTAAAAACTTTACGCGTAATTAAAATATTAAAACAGACCAAAACTTTTAGTTTGGGTACTAAACGTGTAATTTATCCTAAAAGATACTACACATTTTAAGCTTAATCGAACTCACATCCTCTAAATTATTACAACAATAATACCAAAGAATTAAATTAGGATTCGGTCGGTTTCATTTGGATATTATCTTATTATCTTATTTTAGTCTGATTTACTTTTACAGATTATACTAATATAAACCAAATTAGTTATTAAATATTTTGGCCTAAATCAATATTTGAGATTATTCAATAATTCGATATAACATCTAAAACAATATTCCCTTTATTCAATTGAGTTTGTCGCTATAACCTTAAATTCATAATAAATTCAACAACCACAAATTTTCCTTCGAGAGGGCATTCAACATAACTTGTTTAAAGGGTCAACGAAATTTCCCGGGGCAAAGATTTGGTCCAAGGTTTGTATGTTCTCTTTCCTTGTCAAAATCAAACGTACACACTTGCTTTTCAATTCAACTATGGAAGTAAAACCGGCAGACATGAAGATTCCACCAATTAACTCAGATCTTTCCATTAATGGCCGTTGCCTCCCCTATATATAGACATGAAAAACCGACAATGCTTTTCATTAGTTAAAACAACAAAAGAAAAGAAAAACCAAGTTTGCAGAGAAAAATACAATTAGGGTTTCCTTTTATTTCCCCTTCAAAAACCATGCATATGCAACGTTATTCATCGGCAGCCATGAAAATGATGAACTTCCACCGCAACTTTCTCGCTCTCCAAACACCAACCAACCCGTCACACGCGGCGAACAAAGCCTGCGATGTGTTCATTAACCATCGGGGTATCGATACCAAGAGAACGATAGCGAGCTTGCTGTACGATCGTCTCTCTCGGCTAGACCTTCAGCCTTTCTTGGACAACAAGAACATGAAACCCGGGGATAAGTTGTTCGACAACATCGATAACGCCATAAAGAATTGTAAGGTCGGCGTCGCGGTTTTCTCGCCGAATTATTGCAAGTCTTACTTTTGCCTCCATGAACTGGCTCTCTTCATGGAGACCAAGAAGAAGATTATTCCGATCTTTTGCGACGTTAACCCGTCGCAACTCGCCGTGGTAGACGACGGCAAAGTCCCGGCCAAAGACTTGCAGAGGTTAAGATTCGCTCTCGAGGAGGCCAAATATACCGTTGGTCTCACCTTCGACTCTTTAAAAGGGTAAGACTATAATCAAATCATTTCAATAAATTTAATTTCATCAATTCATGCCATTAATTTATTAATTTTATTTTATTTTACGTAGGAATTTATCAGATGTGGTGACGAATGCTTCAGAAATTGTGATCGAGAGCTTGATGGAGATGGAAAGACAGTGATTAAGAGATGGAAACAACACTCGAATCACTCACATGAAAATACCTAATGATCATTTCATTCATTGCATTTTAATTATATTTCCTACATTATCTTCCATGTTAATAATGTTGAAGTTATATTCTTTCCTTTGTTAATTAATCTCTTTTGTCGTGTAACTTTAACAAGAAAAACAAATACTTTTGAATGTTTGATTCATTTGTACCGTCATACTTAGTTGTAATAAGATTCAAGTTGATGGTGTTCTTATTTGTTTAGATTTTTGTTTTATTAATGCATGATATTATTGATGATTAAAGGAATCTCATTTGATGTTCAAAATTCAAAGATTGGTCTCCTGGCTATCCTAAACCAATTTTTTAAAAGAGACTAATTGTATTCAAAATAGGAAATATCTCAATTACAATAAAGATTTATAATAATAATCGTAAATTAAGCATATAGTTAGGACAATTTACCATAATATATTAAAACAAAACTAGCAACTTAAGATCATATAAGAACCATACAAAGAAATAATAAAACATAACCAAGAAACTCGAACAAAGATAGATATAAACAGATCTGATCACATCAGCAAAAGAAACACAAAAAAGAATCAAGCTACTGAAAGACCACCGACAAATCACAAACCAAACTCGAGCGACGTAAATAACTATCCACGAACTCATGACGAGTATCTACATCTAATCCTGTGTCCAAAGTGGGTGACGATATCAAGTCAACCCTTAAAAAAGATAAGTAAAAACAATAGTCAAATCATAAAGAAAAATATGTCAAAATGTAGAAAAATATCATACAAACAGACTTAGTAAAAAAAATATAATAAAAAATATTGGTGGTCGACAATCATGAAAAGAAAAAGGGATGAAAGACGTTCTACTGAGAGAAAATTCTAAAGACGAGAGAAAAGGGGATTTATATATTATATAAAAACGTAGAGATCCAATTATAACCATGGGTCAAGAGGAGTCTTGGCCCTAATTATTCACAGTGGGTTAAGAGAGAAAATGGGATTTATATATTATATAAAGACTGATTGAGAGTGAACAGCGGGTTAAAACTTTTGAATCTTTCATCATATTCTCACTGGTAAATTACAAAAGGGATGTGAATGCAAAGATTTAGAACTAGCAGTCTTGATTAAGTTAATCACATGCTTTATTTTTTTGAGTCCGCAGACTGAATTATCATCAACCCCACCAGCGATCAACATTTACACTGCCTTTTTGACTGTTCCTAATGACTGATCTTAGTTGGTAGAGTACAAAGTTGTTAACTTTGAGGTCGTAGGATCGAGTCTCACGGAGGGCATTTCATAATATGGAGGTCTCCCACGGAAGCTGCTCTCAATCTGGCGTTGGGGGCAGCCTACTATCTTACCTCCCCTTATCCTATTACATATGAGAATAAGGGTCAACTAATTTTTTTAAAACGTTTAGTACTTCAGTTACCACTTTTATTCCGTTTTGGTTACTCAATTATATTATTTTTAAAATCATATATAATATTTATTTTTTATTTCATTTTAGTCACCCACCATGTTCAAGAGCACAAATGAATCATTAGTTTTGAAGGTATATGATTATTGTTTGAAACCAGTGTTTTATTTCATTGAATAAACTGGAAATTTAAGCTTTAAAATGATTGCATTTTCAAGCTTTATTATTCTGCAGTTTGTTGATGTTTATTCCGTCAAATTCGGCAAAGGGACAGGGGCGGACCTTCATGGGTCAAGAGGAGTCTTGGCCCTAATTATTCTTTTAAGTATTAATTAATATTAAAAATATATATTTTTAAAAAATAAATAAAGGAAAAATTATTAGATCCCTTCTATTAAAAAAATTACATTTATAGAAAATAAAAAATACTTTTAATACTGCAATAATAAATTTTTAATTCCGTTCCTGGAAAGGGAGTAATTGTTTCGGAAAGGAATCGAGTTCCGGCAAGAAAGTGATCTTAAATGGGATCAGTGGGATGGTTCAACCAGGGCAAATGTTAGCCATGCTCGGCCCATCTGCAGTGGCAAAACAACGCTATTGACTGCTCTAGGTGGTCACCTCACAGGCACCATAACTTACAACTACAAGCCTTTATCCGATTTGACAAAGCGAAACACCGGATTCGTCACTCAAGACGATGTTCTGTACCCTCACTTGACCGTGACCGAGACACTAGTTTTCACCGTGCTTCTTTGGTTGCCTAATAGTTTCACTAAACAAGAGAAGATCATGCATGCCGAAGCCGTTATCGATTAACTTGAACTAGTTAACTGCCAGGATTGCATCACTGGCGATCCATTTCTTAGAGGAGTTCGGCTTGGGGAACGAAAAAGGGTTAGTATAGGTCAATAAATGCTTATAAACCCGAGCTTGTTGTTCTTAGATGAGCCTACATCGAGTCAGGATTCGACTAAGGCGCAGAGGATCACGACGACGGTTGTTGGAGCTAGCTAAAGGTGGAAGAACGGTTGTGTTAACAATACACCAGCTGTCGAGTAGGCTGTTTTACATGTTCCATAAGGTTCTGCTGCTATCAGAAGGTAACCCTTTGTATTTTGGAGCAGGGTTTGCTGCTGTGGATTATTTTTCGAGCATTGGGTATGCTTCATCGATCGCCATGAACCCTTCAGAGTTTCTATTGGACCTTTCAAGCCCAAAATAATTTTGTCACTAACATCATTGACAATTCTCTGTATAAGAATATAAAACCCGAAAAGAAGACTTTGCTTTGAGCACCGTATGTGGGTCATTAATTTTCAGCTACTTGGACTTCAAATATTGGTGTTTGACCCATGCTTCTAGGCCAATTGTTCATGCCCTTCCTTGGTTTACTTACCTGAAAGATAATTGTTGCCAGGATCCCAAAAGCGAATTTTCGAACATTTAAATTTGTTTAAGCAAATATTTACTAAAAAAACCCACTGAATTTCAAGGTCCAATATATATGTATATGTATATATATATATATTAAAGATTTGATTTGATTTGATCATAGGAGTTATAAACCACTTTCCCTGAGATTCAAGTATTGCAATTCCAACTGCACTCAAAGTTGGATTAAATTTGATGTACTTGCTCAAGCAGTTGAAATCATATGAGACTACTCAGCCTCGATTTTCGTCTCATCTATCAATTTTCACTTACTATTTGTCAGCTCAGTCGAATTCAAATCTCATCCGATGACATCTTTATTCGTGTTTAACAGCAGAATATAATTGGTTCTAAATTAATAGAAAATAATATTGCTACAAAAAAAATATTAGTATTGACTATAATAAAATAATAAAGATAAACAAAACGATTTACTGTGTCGTGGTACGGAAGCCACTACCTTAGAAATAATTTCACCCGGATTGGTGTAATCCCGAAATGGACATTGTCTTCCAAGGTTAACACAACCTTCCAAATCTTATACACCTGAAGTAAGGAAGTGGAACCCACTTGTGTTGTTCTCTACGACTAAAAAATTTTCAAGAAAAAAATACGAAAATCATTGATTGTATATCTTATTTGAGAGAGGGACTATCCTTTTTTTAGGAGTGATAGAGAAGTAAACTTGTCAATTGACATATATCCACTCTAACCACTTCTTAACAAATGGGTAACCAACCTCTAAAACTAATCTTTAAAATTTGCATTACTAATACAATCAAATAATTGTATTAATTACACTATAGATGCTATTAAAAAACTAAAGAGTGGGACTGAAGATCAGAATGTGTCCAAGCTGTGATTTCATGTGACATTAGACGTGTGGGAGCAGCCACCCAAATTTATGATTTATTTTGATCAATAAGTACTACTTTAATTTTAATTGAATTTGTTTTAGGCTGCTAGGCGGCTATACCTTTCTCATTCCCCTTATTTATTTCGCACCCCCATCCATTCTACGTTAGTTCGTCATATAAATTTTGAATCATTATTAATTTATATATAATTTCAAAAATTATTTTATAAATCATAAAATTTTATAGGACATGATCTATAATTTAACCAAATATAGAGTATAAACATTTTTATAATTGAAGATCTCGTTTTTCTATCTCAAATTGGTGGGTATAAGAGGATATAAAAGGATACGGGATGAGTGGTGAGTATCCAATTATGTAGTAGATGTGAGAATAAATTTAAAAATTTACTCACATAAACAGGTGTGAATTTAAAAATATTATTTTCCATGAATAGTGGGTAAGTTATGGATATAAAAATATTAGACGAGAATGGAAGAAAAAGTATATGCACCCGCACCGCCTGTTTTCATCTCTATTCATATCCCTATCTATTGGCCAATTTTATAGATTAATTAGAAAACACTCTCCTTATGTTTCGAGAAATATATTAAAATTTTAAATAAATATTTATATTAATTAAACTTCACGGTAATTGGATTTTGAAGTCTTTGGGAAAAAACAATGACTCATCAATTTATGCTCAATGGTACGAAAGGCCATCAAAAAATTTTCAAAATAAAAAATTAACCTCTCAAATTGTTTTTGCACTCAATATAGCCATCAAACTTAAAAAATAATTTAATGTTATCCTTTAACCAACGATCTTTGTTAACAATTATTACGATATTGATGTGACAATTTATGATGTTAACATGATGATCAAAGATACTGATATGGTAGTCCATATTAATTGATGACATAATAAATATACTAAATTGATATTTTTAATCGAATCTGAGGTCGAAATTGATTTATTTAATAAGAAAACTTTTTAACCAATGGCTACAAGTTGACTTCCTATTATACACATGCACACGAACATGGCTTTGATGTTCCAAATTAATGGCTACAAGTGACATGACATTATTCATGCAGCGAAATTCTCAAATATATTTTATATTTTGTAAGGACACTAAAGTCTGAGATAATGGCTTTGGATGCACTTTATATAGTTTAATTCTTAATTATATATTTTCAAAAAACATATTATTGTGTACTTTTAAAATAACTTAATTATATAATACAGACTTGTATATTCCAGCAATAAGCTCAAGAATGAAATATAGATTTAAGGAGTGCTTTAATAAAAAGGTTTAATTATGTTTCACTCATTGAACTCTTTAAAATTTTGAAATTTAGTCCCTCGTTTCTTTTCTTTTCATGAAATTGAAATTTAAATAATCAGTGGGCATGGGTATGAGGGGAAAAAAATCAAACCCTAATTGATGCATTTTTCACGTGAATAAAAGCAGTCTATTTTTTTCTTTATTCAAATTCAAATTGACAATTAATTCGACGTTCAATCCACTAGGCGTACTATTGCTGCTTGTTGATTTCATACACTCTGTTCAAATCGTTGAAAATTATTTAAATATTTAAATTGTTGAAAATTATTTAAATATTTAAATTGTTGAAAATTATTTAAATATTTAAATTGTTGAAAATTATTTAAGTTCGTATTCGACATGTGATGAATTTTTAAGAATTTGAATATATATATATATATTTTGTTAAAATTGTATTGCTAAAAGTGCTTATATTTTTCTTACTCATTAATGAATGAAATTATACTTTTGACATATTTAGGGCATTGTTCATATTTATTTCATGGTTTATTAAAATTAATCTTGAGAGTTTTATGAACAATATCATCTTTAGAGAACGATAAAAATAATAATATAAATATATCTAAACTTAAATCAGAATAAATCTAAGGGTAAACTACGCAGTTAGTACTTATATGATCAATTTTAGTTTGTTTTAGTACCTAAATTTTTTATTTTTTCAAAACCATACCTAACGTTTAGTTTTCTTTTCATTTTAGTATCTGTAGTTAAAAATTTAACGCGTTTAGTACCTAAAATAATAGTTTTGGTATGTTTTAGCACCTAAACTTTCAATTTTTTTAAAGCTTAACGTTAAGTTTTGAACGGGGGTACCAAAATGAAACAAAAACTAAAGTTTTAAACGGCGGGATACTAAAATGAAACAAAAACTAAATTTTAGGTATGATGTTGAATTTTTTTTTGAAAGTTTTGGTACTAAAACAGACCAAAATTAATAGTTTAGGTACTAAACACATAATTTACCCTAAATTTAAATATAATCCACTTTTTTGTTTCTACCCCATCAAGAAATGTATATCACAACGGACTTGAATTCAAAAGCAACCATATTGATCAAGGGTGTAAAAAAACCCGAGCTTGAACAAAAAAGGTTATGTTCGTGTTCGTTTGTTTAAATTTTTAGTATCTTGTTCTTGTTCGTTTTTTAAGGTGTTCTTCTTCGTTTATTTATTATTCACTAACATGTTCACTTAATGTGCATGAACGTGTTCATTTATCATTCACGAACATATTCATTTAGTGTTCGCTTAATGTTTGTTTAGTATTTGTTTACGTTTGTTTATATATTGAATTTTTAATTTACCTTTTCAAGCTAAAGAAAAAGGGTGAAATTATGCCATCAGTGCCGAAACTCTTTAAAATTCACAGTTTAAATTTTAATTTTTATCTTGTGTTCAATTTAGTCACAACCATCACCAATATTTAAAGGCAAAAAGGTATACAAGGTCCTCAAACTTTCGAGGGGAAAACAATGTGGCCCTCATCCTATTGTTTTTGATCAATGTGACCCTCCAACTAGAAAAAGAACCTAATTTAGCCCTTTGACCAATGTTTTTAATGTTCACCAACAAAACCATTACTTTCGGCTAACGTGGCACGTTTTCCATAGTATGATGGTTGCTCTGTTGTGGGGAACATCTTCACCATTGGGATTTACCAACGGCCGATAGGAACGTCGCGAATCTAGATGTGAATATGACGACGAAAGTAACAATTATGTTGGTTAACGACGAAAAACGTTGGTCAAAGGGTTACATTAGGTTTTTTTCTCCGAGTTGGAGGGCCATATTGATTCAAAAAAATATGATGAGTGCCACATTGGTTTTTCCCCGAAAGTACAGAGATGTTGGGTGCCTTCTTGCCATATTTAAAATGTAAAAAAAAGGAAAAAGAAAACTGGGTAAATGAGTTTGTTCATGAACATATATAAAGAAGTCGATAAACGAGCTCATAAATGAGATCATTCATGAACATAAACGAGCCGAGCACACATCTATTCGTGTTCATTCGTTTATTAAATGAATATATTTTTTTATACTCAATTATTTAACTTAATAAATAAATATAAACGAACGTTATACGAACGGTCACGAACAATTCACGAAAGGCTATGTTATTTTCACGACTAATCTTGATTCATTGTGGTCCATCCAACAATACATCTTTTTACACTACGTGTGTAAACGAAGAATAATTGAGAAATCAATTTAGACAAAAGAAAATCAAAAGTAGGTGTCCAAGAACCTCCAAATTCTATTGCCAGCTGCTGCTTCTACCATCTCTATTCAAAAATTTCCAATCCAATAATTCGCCTACAACTTCACATCAAAACATATTCAAAAGAACATTATATATTAATTTTTAAATCCCTACTTAATCATCTAAATGTCCCCATCCTGTACATGATTGATAATATATTTATGATTTTGTAATATTCTAACTAAAAAGCATGGACCCAACTTTCCGTTTTGATTCTTATAGTATTATATTGTATGAGGAATTAAAAGATGCACACCACATGTCACCCCTTTCGCATTACGTGCCCCTTTGACCCACCGAACACTTTCCTTGCTCATATCTTTATGTACTAATTTATTTATTTTTTTAATCAAAAAATTAATTAATTAATTTTGATTTTCTTTACTTAAAACAATAAGCCTCCACGAATACAAAGTTTTTGGAAGAGACAAAAGAGGAAAAGAAGAAGAAGAAGAAGAAGCTGATTTTGCATACTCGTGGCAATTCGACTTCATAACTCGCGTCTTTATCAACAATTTCGTGCTCGTTTAATGATTTTAATTTTAATTTCGAGTTGCATTAATGAAATTATAGCCTCATCATTGCATCACGGTCGAAATCATGCACCAAATAAATTAATGTATTTTTTAAAATTTAATACTAAATTCGTATGCTCAAAAATCAAATCGAGTGAATTTTTTATTTGGGAAATACCAATTTTAAAATCATTGGAATTCATTAATAAAAGTGTTCTTTTTTGCTAGAATAAAAACAAGTTTGACTTCTGTGATAATATTCAATAAATTTGTTTTAATGCGCTAAATAAACAATTTCAACAAACTTGTAAGCTAGTCCTTGGAAGAAGTTTTTTTTTTTGGATTATTCAATTTTTTTTATTACCCAAGAACAAAATCTAATTATAAAATCTCAGAGTTCAGATTACAAAAAAAGACTACATACAGAATAATCAAAATCAAAATATTTCCCAATGTTCAACAAGAGAGATATTAACATTGTCATTCATATTTATAGTTCTATCCCTCAATCGTAACCTCACAGTCTTCTTAATGGCATGGAAAAGGTCTTGGGCAGTTCTGGAACGATTTTGGAACTGGCATTTGTTGCGTTTGTCCCAAAGGGTATAGATAAGAACAGAGAATGCAAGCTTCATGATGGAAGAAAGCAGGGATTTTCCCTTCCAAGTGGAACGTGCCCACATTAAAATAGCATCCCAAGAGTTAATATTAAAGGTAAGACCAATATGAGAGAAGACAGAATGCCATAGTTGATTAGCCATAGGACATTGAAAAAATAGGTGTTCCCTTGTTTCAAATAGATTATTACAGAAATTATATTTATAATCAAAGATTAAACCCATTCGAAGGAATTTAACTTTCGTAGAGAGACATCAAACAGAATCATCAAAGTGATCAAGCTATATTTAAGAATGTAAAAAAGAAACCAAATGATTTTCTGTCAAGTAACATGAGGACGTCTTTCTCGTAATAAATCTCAGATCTCTTTCGTTTTGACAGATTGTCCTTGGAAGAAGTTATTGAACAAAACCCGAACGTTAAATCAAAAGAGTCAATTGAGACGTGTCACTAATCAGAACCAGCCACCTGTTTTTTCTTTTGCCCTTTCCACCCCATCATTCTACCATCCTAGCCTAACTCTGCACACACGTGTTCGCCGACGTGCCATTTTTTCTTTAAAAGCATGGAAAACGCTGAAACTTCTCAAAGCGAAAGGTCAAATTGGAAAACTAGTCCCTATGTTTCTAATTTCATGCGATTCGATTCATTTATGTTTACGATATAATTAGGTAGCTCGAATAATTAGTTACCATTCCTGCTAATGAGGTTTTACTTGTGCTGGTAATGTCGAGACTTGAGACTTCAAGTGTCCAGATTCAAGTCTCGTCGGATATAAATAATAGCATATAAAGCTTATCATATATAATATAGACATGCCAACATGATGAGTGAGAAGGGTTACTCTTCATAATAAATTATGATAAAATTTTATCAAAATAATTAGTCATGGTAACTATTTTAATTAACTAGTGACATTATGGGGTATATAGAGATCAAATTATATATTTGAGCGCTGTGGAGGACTAAAGCATAATTCGACCGACGTAACACAATGAAAGGAAACAAAAAGGGAAAAGCTCGAAAACCATCCAATTTTTTATTACTTTAATTTTTTCAGTGGGTTAATGAAACCTAAATGGGGGGATTTAGGGGATTCTATAAAGAAAGTAAGACACGTGTCCTTAAACATCTTATGACACAAATTTATATATTTTCGTGACGGTTCATGTACCCTCCTTGGTCAGAAAAGGTCGGCCTTAGGATGTCCGACACGTGGCGAATTTAACGGTGATAAACACAAAGTGAGCCCCACTTCAACAAGTTCGACAAAGACGACCGTACTTATCCCCTCTCAACATTGTCTACCCTGGCTCCTATAAATACCTTACCACCCCTTATCCTCGAAAAAAAAAAAGGAAAGGAAAAAACACATTTTTTTACTCTTCTATTTTCGCAGTAAAAGATAGAACTATTGGCTTTCTTCTCTTTTGTTTGGTCGTCGAGAAAATTTTAGAAAATCATGGGGATCCCGGAAACAGATCCGTTAGTTCAATTGAGCTTACCACCAGGGTTTCGGTTTTATCCAACTGATGAAGAGCTTCTAGTGCAATATTTATGCAGGAAAGTTGCAGGCCACCATTTTTCTCTGCAAATCATTGGAGAAATTGATTTATACAAATTTGATCCATGGGTTCTACCAAGTAAGTTCATCAAATCCAGAAAAAAAAGATTATTTTTCCTTTGTGGTTCTTGCTTTAATCATTTGCTAATTAAAATGTTAATCTTTTTTTGGAACAGGTAAAGCTTTGTTTGGTGAAAAAGAATGGTACTTTTTCAGTCCCAGAGACAGGAAATATCCAAACGGGTCACGACCCAACAGAGTTGCCGGGTCGGGGTACTGGAAAGCTACCGGAACTGATAAAATTATCACCAGCGAAGGTCGTCGAGTTGGTATAAAGAAAGCTCTGGTTTTCTACGTCGGGAAAGCTCCCAAAGGAACTAAAACAAATTGGATCATGCATGAGTATCGACTCATTGAAAGTTCTCGTAAAAATGGCAGCTCCAGGGTAAATACTTTAGCTTGAATTATCAAAATAATTATGAAAAAACTGATTGAATTTTGTGTATTTGTTGTGTAGTTGGATGATTGGGTTCTATGTCGAATATACAAGAAGAATTCGAGTGGACAAAAATCGTTTTCGAGCGTTTCGAGCAAAGAGCAAAGCACAAATGGGTCATCACCGTCGTGTTCTTCCCAGCTCGACGACATGCTCGAGTCATTCCCCGAGTTGGACGACCGTTTCTTCGCTTTGCCCCGGATGAACTCGTTGAGGACGCTTCACAACGATGAGAAAACCGGGTTTCAAAACATGGGTATCGGGGGTTTGGATTGGGGGAATCTTGGTGGGCTTAACTCCATGCCCGAGTTGCTACACGGTGGACAGACTCAAACACGGAGTCAGGGGATTCCCAGTTACGGTAACAGTAACGTGTACATTCCCACAATGCCGCAGATGGATATGTCGACGAATAAGGTGGGGAAGTCGGTGGAAGAGGAAGTACAGAGTGGACTCAGTACTCAGCGAGCTGATAACTGGGGGATATTTCAACAGAACTCGAACAGTCATAATCTCTCTGACTCGATGGACCCGTATGGGTCTCGGTACCCGACTCAGACGGGTGGATTTGGAGTTGGGCAATAGATATATTAGGATGATAAAGCAATAGGTAGAAGGACAGGAAAGGAATTTCGAAGATTTGTGTAAATATTTTGGGCTAACCTTTTGGGATTATAGAAAACCAAAAGAGTTTCAAAGGATAATCAATATTTGAAATTTTAGCTATGTTTTTTTACACCTTCACACATTTGTAGAATTTATTTTTCTCAAAGTGAAATTAGATTGTCATTTCCCTCAAATTAATCAGATTAATTAAAGTCAAAATTATATAATCCGTTGGATAAGTATTTCGTTTCATTTAAAATATAAAGGATTATAGAAAGGATAATTATTAATACATGTTTAAATTTAATTTAATTTGTTTATGATATTAAAATTTAAATGTTTTTCCTATTTAAAAATAAATAATTATATTTAGGTCCGGTTATCATTCCCAAATGCTTGAAAAATAAATGATCATGCATTACAAATAATTATATTTAGGTCCGGTTATCATTCTCAATGGCATGCGAATGACATCACGCTCATGGGGAAATCACGACTTGTAATGATTGGAAAGGTAGATCCTTGCTCACTATCATTTTGAAAATAGTTTGGACAACATTTATTTACACTGTTTGGGAGAAGAAGAACAAGAGGCTATTTCAAAGATGTTCACGTACTTTTGAAGCAATGCTCCATGCTGTTAAACACTCGGTTGCTATCCAACTAAGGGGTAGAAATATTAATAGGAATGATAGTATTAATACTACACTTTATAAACAATGGGATATTGATTAGCTGATATTTTGTTCTGCTGTAAGTTTATACTTTTTGTATTATTGAACAGACAATTTTTTTGCATATCCTGCTCTTTGGATAATAAAATTAAATTATAAAAAAAAATTATATTTAGGTCGAAAAAAAATTAAATTCGATATTTAATATAGGTGTTCCCGTATAACATTCTCGAAATCAAAATGCTCTCCTATTATATTTCATAATTATAATAGAGTTTAATATTTGATTTTCGGAATTAAATTTATAAATATTGGTGTTGGAAATTCCTTTGGCTTTTTTGACTTAAAGAGTTCTATCCCTCTTGACCACTGAGTACGCATGCATATGCGTCACAACAAAATAAGCAAATGAATAAATATCTACGCACCACAGGAGAGGTGGTTGAATTTAATTGTGGTTGAATTCGGTTACATAGCAAAATATGAAGGACACTGTAACCTCGAATCCAACCTTATTTATGTATTGATTGAGAGGTGGAGACCAGAGACACACATTTCATCTTCCGTGTGGGGAGTGCACTAATATGCTATAGGATGTATTCATATATTTGGGGCTTCTAGTAGATGGGTTTATTATTTCTGGTGTGGCGGATGATGATTGTCATTCCTCATGCGAGGAGTATCTTGAAGGTATCCCGCCTAATTTCAACGGTGATTGAATATCATTATCATAGTTGGCTACAAATTTTCAACATTTAAGTGAAGACTATTTCGAGGAACATGCTAAAATATTTTCCCTGGCTTGCATATCACAACTTATAGGAGGAATCTTGATGCTCGATAAGTCTCGCAACCAAATTCATTGTATGTGGTTGTGTCACGTCGAAGATTTTCACGTTGTCGGCGGACTTAGTTGGGGCTTCACAGTTTTGGCATCTCTGTATGCAGAAATGTGTCGGGCAACTGATTATCGAGAAATGCTATCGGTGGATGTCTCATTCTTCTCCAATCATGGGTGTGGTATCGCATACCCTTTTTATGTTCGGTCGTGAATAACCTGTTAGTTTTCCCGTTATTGTTGAGGTAATTTCAATACTGAGTTTGTATATAAATAATTTTTTTGAGTATATAATGAAATATATATTTTTTACATTGAATAGGTGGTCATATACAAGGAAAAATCATCGTGACATACTAGATGAATGGGAAGAAATTCGACTACTTATTGATCAGAAGGCTGATATAAAGGTATGTATCTAAATTTTATTATTTACCTTTAATTATCATTATATAATTAGAATATTATTTTGATAAGAATTATATATATTTGTTTTAGTTTGAATGAACTTTTTATTCTACTTAAGAAATGAGGCTTTGTATCCCATCTCACTTGAGTGACTCATTAGATGTATGGATGATAGTAGTCCCTTTGATATGCCATGCTATTGTTGAGTGGCATCTTATTGATCACGTGCTCCGCCAATTTGGTTTTGTACAACACATTTTTGAAGCACTTAAGAATTTTGACAATATATATAACTTCGATAGACGGGGTAAAAAAGATGTCAACTGACTGCTGAAGCATAGCGAGTGGATAATGATCTGGGAGAATCGACTTAGACACATTTCCCCTAGCGAGCTGATTTATATGGATCATTATTCAGTTGCGGGTGATTATTATGAGTGGTTCAACACGAACCGGAAGTCATTCCTACTTTTTGAGGAAGCACGAGGCGAGAGCATTCATCGACGTCGAGAAAAATGTCCACCGTCACATCATCATCGTCCCCTGACTCATGGACAGGGAGCAGATGCTTCCGGCTTGTCCTCAACTGTAGCACCGCAACCATCACAATAGCCACCATCTACACCGATTTACATTCCCAGCCTGCCACTATACATGCGTACACCGCATTCATTTCAAATGGCACCGTAGTCGTTTCAGATGGCACCGCAACCATTTTAGATGCCACTGCAGCCAGTTCATATTCCACCTCAACTGGTTCAGATGCCACCACCGCATGGTTTTATGACACCTCTTGGCATATATTATACTGACATGCATATGGATCCATCGTGAGTTTCATGTGCTACTTATTTGGCGGGTGGTGATTCACCACAGACACAGAATCCTTCAGCTCAGTATGGATCATATTCATCAATGTTGATATTTTCGTAGCTTTCTATGAGTGGTAGGATGGTTAGTCATACACCTTCAGAGTCTTTATTCTATGAATATGCTACACCGTCATCCGTCCCTCATCAACAAAATGTAGCTGCTACTAATGATGATGATGAGAGTGAGGAGGAAGAACAAGTTATACGAAGAAACCCTCATCGAAATAGACAACTGCCTCCATGTGGAACACATTTAAGACACAAACATCGATAAACTTGTTTAGTTTATAATGTTTTTATTTAATTTTCTTTGTTTATCAGCAAATGTATTGAATTGTGAACTTCTTATTTATTTTGTTTCTTAATGTTGTTATTATTTAATTGTTTGAATTGTAACGTTTGTATTTAATGTTTGTATTTAATTATTTTAATTATTTTTACTATTTAGTTGTAATGTTTTTATTTAATTTTGACTTGAGAAGCTCATTACTTGTTGATACTCAAATGACATTAATTGAAAGTAAACAAAAATGAAATAACACAAACTGAGATTTCAGAAACCATAATTACATTGTGATGCTCAACGGTTACATGATGATGAAAGAGATGGACATTTTCCCCCTATTGTGGCCTAGATTTCTACAATGTACACATCTTTTGTTTTCTTTGGATGTCTCTCAAATATCCATATTATAATTAATTCGAGTGGATTTTGGACGGCATGTCTCCATCAATAAGGACGGATCTGGTACAATCGGAAGCAAATTCTGAACCTCGTCTGGGTCTTTCTCATTACCTATCAGGGGGAACTCAAATTCATATACCATAAATACGGTTGTAAGTCGGTATACGGGATCCACAAAACGATTATAGTCTTGATGGGTATAAAAGCAAGCTGCTATGACATGAGAGCATGAATATTTCAGAGCTTGAAAAAACCCACAGTCACACCATCTATCTTGTAGATTAACTTTAAACGAGTTAGCTTTAATCCCTTGAAGAGGTCATGACATTTACGTGACATGAAATAATTCATGGGTTCGAGAGAAGCTTGTTACATACATTTCATTTGATGCAACAATCCTTTATTGTAGATATGCAACTAATCTTGGGTGATAAACATGGTCGTTTTGTATCTAGGTTTGAGCTTGTCCCCCGAGATTGGCAAAAAGTGCTCCTAAACGAAAATACGTCGTTTTAACCAAAGTTATTACTGATAAATGACACTTCCCCTTTAAGGTCGAATTAATAGCCTAAGCCAAGATTGGACCCAAAGAGTCTATTACTACTTTTATCCTAGCTCCGAGGTCCGAAATGATGCATATTTTCCCCTCGTGACAACATGTAAGCGTAAGTTTATGAGGAAAAAAACCCAAGAATATGTATCTTCACCTTCAACAAGGGTAAAAGCAATTGGAAGAATGTTGGGACTACCATCTTGAACAACTATCAATAGTAAAATTTGCTTGTATTTTTCATACAAGAATGTCCCATCAATTTGGACCAAGGGCTTGCAGTATTTCACAATATTAATACATTGTGGGTAAGTCCCAAAAAACTGATAGAATTGCTATCGATCGCGAAACACTCGATCATTGTGGTATGCATGGAAAGTTTCAAAGTCGATTATTGTCCCAAGATTCAGTCTGCGCACTACCCTAAACCAACTTGATAGTTCGTTGTAGGATGAATCTCACTCGCTGTGAAGTTTCTTAATGGCATTCTGTTTTGCCTTTCATGCTTGTCTGTGGGAGACGGTGTACCCACATTGAGACTGTATAACTGAAATCAACACCACAATAGCTATATGGGAGCTTGCTTTGATCATGTGCATGATGACTTGACAGATAATGTCGGAGTCCAAGTTGGGATAGTCCTGGTTGATCCCTATAGCACAACATGTATGAGGACTTTTTTATATTGTTAGTTCACATATGTTGTTTTTCCTCTTCCTCTTCGATACATGAACCATCCAGTTACATCCGTAACTGAGATGGTTCATAAATAATATTGAATATAAAGATATTTTTAGTTTATAATAATTATTTAAATAATAGCATGTAATTGAGAAAATAATGGAAAAATTGAATGGCAAATTGAGAAGTAATTTTTTTATTTATAGATAGGAAATTATTGTTTTCTTTTATTGATTATTATTTTTTTAATAAGTTTCAATTAATAATAAAAGTTTTAGTTAATCCACATCCAAACATACAGAGACAATAGCATAATTTGACGATGTATATTATAAGGTTTGGTATGCAAATATATGCACCTTATTGTACCAAACACTCCTTCTGCACTTGGTGATTTATATGTATAAACAACTTGCTTAATAAGAGATACAAGGACGGCATTAATGACAAACCATAACCTTGCAATTAAAGAACCGAGATGGGTGCGTTGAATGAAACCACCGGATGATACTTGAAAACTCAATACGGATGGAGCATGCAAATCACAATCGAACATGGCGGCAACAGGTGGCCTGATTCGAGACAATAATGGTGTATGGTTGGGAGGGTTCATGCTAAAGATCAGAAAATCGAATAGCGGTGTTGCCGAACTATGGGGTCTTCGATGAGGTCTACTCCTGGCAAAATTTTTAGGGCCAAAGAAAAGATTTGAATTTCTGCCCTTTGCTTAAAGAATAAACCAATTTGTCAATAAAAATTAGATTTCATATACTAATATCATTTCCTTTCTTGATCTATATATAGAGTTGGGTTTTCTTTTTGTTTAACATCAACAGCATAAGATTTTAATTCAAAATGGGCCAATTTTAATGGGGGAAATATATATCACTTTTGCTTTGGGCCGATTACTCACCACTCTAATGTACATGATTCACCATAGGATTATTTGCATCCAAAATGCTACAACGATAATTTTAATTGGTCAAAGAATTAAATTAATTTTTATAATTTAAGAATTAGGTTAAATATAAATTAAATTTAAAAATTATATTAATTTTTTTCAGAAGTTTGAGAATCTTAAATACTATTAGGCATATACAGGGACAGATGCACTAAGCTCTCATAGGACCAAGTGCATTCCTATTATTTTAAAAAGATGGTTAAGTTTATCTTAATGTATTAAGAGGGGAAAGTTTACATACTCGTTATTTAAAAAAAAATTAATTTTTCAACTTATTTTTTAAGTTTTGGATCTGTCACTGGGTATATAGATACATGATATAATGTTAAATGATAAATATATATTATTAATTGAAAATATAAGACAATTTAAAAATTTTAAGAGGAACCATTCTCTCATCGGTTCGGAAGACTATTAAATTATAACTTATAATGACATCTTTAAAAAAATCATAAAAAATTCTCTCGTAGTGCTTTCAACTTTTGACCATACATATGATATTTGCTCCACATTTATGCGTAATAGATTGCAATAATGATATGAAAATTGGCTATATGATTAAAAGAGTCAATCACATCATATGTCATTAAACTATGACTCTCATTTTAAATTAGTCTCTAAACTTTTGGATGTTTCAATTTAATTCCCCAAACTATGACTCTCATTCTAAATTAATCCTTAATTTTTTTAACATTCTATTTTCATCCCTAAACTATAACCATATTTCTAAATTAGTCCCTAAACTTTTGAATATTCTATTTTCATCCCCATATTCATCCAAATATGTAATTAGTTTCAATCATAATTTAATCTAATTTTTTTTCTTCACACATATAATAATCTAACTTGGTCTAACAACTTTATTAACAAGAAATGTGATTAGTATATGAGTATAGTTTGGTATGAAATTGGAATACTCAAAAAGTTTGGGATCAATTTAAAAAGAGGGTCATAATTTGGGGTGAAATGGAAATGCTCAAAAGTTTGTGGACATGTGGTGGAATTAACTCTGGAAAAAATTATTTGTGATTGGCATTGTATATTAATTGATTAATTAATCAATCAATCAATTGAAATTTATACTTGGTGGTGGGGCATTAGGTGGCATCAATTCAATGTAATTTTAATTACATCTTTTGGCGTTGGTCCATCACAATGACGTAAAAGACCTTTGTCGTGATATTCAGAAATGGAAAGTGAATTGTATTTGCGAATTGTTTACTGAATCTGGCTTGAATCCAACCACGAAAGCAACCAAACACTGTGCAATATTCTTTATCGGGTAGACCAATTTGTGGCCCTTGGTTCTGCCTTGTTTGCCTCTGTTGAGCTCTACTCATTAGCACCGTGTTTAGTAGCCGAATTAAATATGATAGGGATGACTTCTTTTTTCATTTCTTTTCATTATAAATATAATTATGAAATGCATGAATCAACTTATCGTAGTGGTTAAAGGAATCGATGTTGTTCTTAGAGGTAAAGGTTCGAGCACTAGCGATGGCAGCATGATAATTGAACATTTATTGTCAAATGATTGAGAGTATTTAGAACATATATTACTTTCTAATCACATTAACTTAATAAAAAAAATATAATTATCAATTATTATATTTTATTATAAGTATAACCTTCGACTTCAGAGCCTCCACATCCACCACATATCCAGTATCTCTTAATTTTATTTTTTCTCCAAGTATGTTGCATCAGAAATTTTTTCATGATCAAGATATATAGTTTAATTAATTTGATTAAATAATTATAATTTTTTAATGTCTTTTATTAATTTTATTTAATTATTTTAATATCCGATTAATATGTGGTATCAAAGATTTTGTTTTAATTCTTTTTTTTTGGATAAGTAAAGTTTATTCATCCAAAAAACAACAAATTAGGCACAACCGGTTATTTACAACATCTACCCTATTAATATAGCCCATATACAGCTTAGTTCTAACCGCTTCCCTTATATTATTTACAATTGAATCAGCTGAACGAATCACTCCTCTAAAACTCCTGTGATTATGTTCCTCCCATATAAAGTAAACAAACCCGGTCCAAGCAAGTTTAAGGATATAAACTAAGAGAGATTTTGTTTTAATTCACTCAAAGGCAAAAGGAAAAAAACCCATATTTTTGTTTCTATTTCCATTAGGTTTTCAGTCAACTTCAATCTGCATATTCAATGCCCAATATAGACTTTGATTTTGCATGGAACTGAAATTTGAACCGAACTCAACCCTAAAAACCCTATCCATGCTATTTAAGTAAGAGTTTGATGATATTTAGGTTGGTGCAGTAATGGAACAAAATTAACAAAGTTCATTTAATACCGCATCGATTCGAATTAAGTCCGATTTCGATTTCATACCTACGGTTTCGTCGTGTTTAAGATTTGAATCATCCGAATCGAACCGCAATGGTGCAACGAGACATTGTCCAACATGTTTGGATTCATAACATCTTTTTGACATATATGTCTAGCGTGCAAGAAACAATTTGCGGCTTTAGGGGGGCTCAACAACAACGTGGGGAATTTGAAACTATGCATGTACTTCTTCATATAAAAAGTAATCTTCATCTAGGGTTTATATATATATACACGCATACATATATATCACTTGCACTATAAACGTATATGGCTAGTTGCACGTGTAATAAGAGAGTAAAGGAAGATTGAATCATGTTCGGGTTTCGACGAATCGCAAATCGCCACGCTCGAGAAAAATAAAAGCTCGATTCTTGGTAATTTCATTGGATAGTTTCGAGCTAGGGTAATCGACACATGAAGTTTTAATTGGTGGGAGAATTTTAAATTTGTTTAGTTCATCGTATCGAACCGATTGTTATGTGTGTAATCGAATTCGATTTTCGGTAGCTTAATAAATCGAAACTTTAATATCTATGCCAACTAATTAACAGTTTGTAGAATCCGTCACATGTGATAGGGCCATGCTCATGCAATTGTGACACTGCCGAAATCTGTTGGAAGGAAGAGGAAATTAGGCATTTCTTGTGGCGTAATGCTCGGTGATGGTGTCGACATGAAACTTTATTGGCGCCAAATCTCCACCATGAAAAAAAAATATGATTTTATGAATAAATAAATAAATAAAGCTACACCAAAAACATTGAACCAAAGATTTTATCTAAATTGGGAAAGATGTTGTGTTTAAAAAACCTAAAAAGATTGGATTTTGTCAAAAATACCACTAGGGTTTTAAAAATAAACAATTTTATCAAACCGAGACAGATCGAATTAGATGAATGAATTAAATTTAAACGTAAGTCACGCGTAAAATCTCTATTATTGGTAGAACATATTGTTCTTTTTATCTTATTTTGAATTGCAAGAAATCTTTCAAAATAGTTCACTAATCAAGATTCATGCATGGGGTTTATGAGATAAGGAATTGAGTTTAAGACGTAAGGAGTTGTGCAATCTCAAGAGCTTTCTTGCTTAATCACTTTGACCCAATAAGCTTTGTTTAGGTGTTATGATTATGAAGATTGGGTTAAGGGTTGTTCGGTTTGCGTCCGTGATACGAAGAATCGTCACCGAGAAAAGAAAACCGAGAAATGTGGCGGTGAACGGGGGAGATTATGAAACGAATAATACATAAGCACACGAAGATTTTTTGTTTCTTTTCACATCAGAAAAGAAATAAAGGGGATAGTTAGGTTTACTATTTGAGAGACCAAGAAGATGACTGGTAACATAATTTGGTAGCATATCATCTTTGGTCATTAACTTAAGGCTTATGCAACTCACATGGAGAGATTATATAGCAAGGCTAATATTGACGTTACACACCGTATAAAGGCGGGATGGCTAAAGTAGAGGGTTGCAACTGGAGTTTTGTGTGACAAGAAGATGCCTCTAAAACTTAAGGGAAAATTTTATAGAATGATAATAAGACCAGCGCTGCTGTATGGATCAGAATGTTGGGCAATCAAGAAGGATCACGTAAGGAGGATGGAGGCCGCAGAAATGAGAATGCTACGATGGACATGTGGTAGGACTCTGTGGGACATGACAACAAACTCTGCAATTAGGATGTCTTTCGGGGTGGTGCCTGTATCCGAAAAATTGAGGGAGGGAAGACTACGGTGGTTTGGGCATGTTCTTAGGCGACAACCGTCAGATGCGGTCAGGAGGATAGAGTCGATAACAGTCGACGGTGCCAGAAGGAGAGGACGACCAAGGAGGAAGTGGGTAGACTGCTTGAGATCTGATTTGAAGGATTTAGCCCTTACCGAGGACATGACCTCCAATAGGAAAGTATGGAAACTTAAGATCAGGGTAGCTAAGTAGTGTGGGCATCTCAGTCTTCTTTTTAATGCCTTTGTAGTAATTTCCATGAACTCTACTTTTTATATGTTTCTGTCATTGAAATTTATGTAGGCTTAGAACTAGGGTGGGGGCGTAGTGTTACCTTAGTTTAGGATTTAACCATTTTAACTTTATTCCTTATCGCAGCTCTCTATCGCTGACTTCTGTTTTATCATTCTCTTCATGTTTCCTCTTTGAAATTTAGCCGGGACTTACGTTTCTGTCTATAGGTAGAGATTTTCACGCAGAGATTTATTTTCAGGGATTACTTCAAATTACAAACACGCATTATGAAGACAGCATATGAAAATTGTTCAACTATTTCAACTATGTATTTATTCATTTATTTATCCGTGCATTATATTTTATCTTTATTTTTAATTTTCTTACTGCCGGAGGTCTTCCACGGAAGCTGCTCTCAACCTGGCGTTTGGGGGCAGCCTCCTACCCCATCTCCCCCTTATCCCATTGCATATGAGAATAGGGTTTTGTTGTTGTTGTTGTTGTTGTTGTTGTTGCTTGTTCTTTTTTAAATGAATAATTATAAGAAAAATAAATAAATTTAACCCTTAATCTTTCGATTTATTCAAATTTGTGAGATTTTTTTAATAATATAGAGTTGCTACAATATAGTATTTGTTCAGAATATTTCTTAGCCATTGAAAATGCACGCACCCGTAAACGTAGTTGCTTGAACCTAAAACATCTAGGAAGAATAACACTTTCTTCAACCACTAAAATCACTCGATGAGTTAAAGTTCAATTTGTGTGATTTTAACAACAATGATGGATAAACTATTAAATTCTTACTACGTCAATGCGATGGTTCGTGAAACAATATATATACATTTTATCATTGATATGATATTATTTTATTGAAGAGTTTTGATCTTATTTTGTTCATACTCTTTGAAAATATCTATCTATTTTGACATCCTTTAATTTTATAATCCTTTAGAATCTTATGTTGTTCGTATAACAATCTATATACATAATCTATTTTGTTCACACTCTTTTCTTTCATTTATGTTTAGAGAAAATTTTAACAAGGTATCTTTTTGATCTTGTCTTTATGATTATTGTTAATAAAAATCATATTTTCCTAGAAAATAATAATAATAATAATAATAATAATAATAATAATAATAATAATAATAAATTTCATTTAGTTTAGCAAAAAGATTTTATATATTTTGTAGTAAATTAGTTTCTTTGGTGACTATTGTCCCCATTTTTCTCTATATATTTGAGTACATTGTAATTTTGGTTCATTTTATTATTTTAATTAGTGAAATCCAGTTGTCATTATTAAATTATGGTTCGAATTCAAATTAGTTTAATTTTAAAATGATTCATAATACACTGCCACATTTAAAATTAAATATATTTAAACATTTTTAACCATACGTCATTATTTGATTTATTAGCAATACATAGAATCATACACTATTTGTTAGAGTTTGATCTAAATTCAATTTAACTCAATTAATAAAGATATAAATTAAGATTAAAGAGGGTTAGTTTAAGTGGTAAGCAGCTTGATATTGCTTAAGCAATGTCTTAGGTTTGAGTTATTGTGTATGCAAAAAATCCCCAATGGGAGACTCACCCACCAAAACCAGGTGTGCGACCCGGGTCGGTCCAGATTAGTTAGGGCGAAACCTTGGAACTGAAGGGCAACAAAAAAATATAAATTACGAGAAATTGTATAAAGTAAAAATCTATTTTGATTGAAAGTAGGAAATATATCTACTTTCTATTTGATTAAAGTATAAAATATATTTAATAGATCCCTGTTAAAGTAATTATCCTTGTAAATAGTGATAAAACTTATTTAAAATATCTTGTTAAATAATTTTTCAAGTAATTATCTTTGTAAATTGTGATACAAAATGAATTAATTTTCTCCTCTTCTCCTCATGATTTTTTCTGAAAGAAGTTTTCCTCTTTTATCAAATTGATATTAGATATCTATGTTATCAAATTTATGATGGAATGAATTAAAAAATAAACATGGAAATAACTAAAACTTAAAAGTTGAAAATGGGTCGTAAATGAGACGAGATAGTTTACACAAATTGTAAGCTACTCGAGATCGACTCGGTTAAAGTGCGATAAATACTCGATTTGAATGGACTCGACTCAAGTTCGAGTTCGACTTGAGTTCTAACGAACCGAAACGAGTTACTTGATACACGACTCAAAAAGCTCGTGAGCAACTTGAAAATATAATATATTAAGATTTTATTTTTTAAAAAATAAATTATTAATAACATTAACATCTATGTGTTGATTTTTTTTAAAAATACAAAATAAAGTTTTTATTTATTTAAGGTTCAGGTTCGAGTTCGAGTTCGAATTTGAGGCTTCAATCGAGTTAAGTTTAAGATTTTTTCATTTCGAGCTTTTTCGAGCATTAGTCAATGGTTTTGAGTTTGAGTCAAGCTTGAAAATTTTAGGCTCGTGAGTTTTCGAGTCGAGACGAACTCCATTTTAGAGATTTTGAGTTGAGTTACTCGGCTCATTTACAACCCTAACCATAACATAAATCATGATATGGTATTAACTCACTGGAACAATCACAGTGACGAACATAAAATTTTATGTTAGGACAATGAATTTTTAAAATTTTAAGAATGGATGAACTTATAAGTTTCAGTGGCAAAATTCGAGTTTTAATAGAAAATAGATGGGGAAAATTAAATATATGGTACAATCACCCCTTTGATCCATCTCTGAACAACCATAATCGGTAATGTACCATATACTCTTTCTTCTATAATTCCATTTCATCTTCTTTATTAAAAAGGAAAATACAAAAGAGGGGGGGGGGCAATTAGATGAGCCCTAGCTGCCATTAGGTTTCAAATTTGGTCTTTAATGCGAAGATGAATGCGTAGAAGAAATTGGGATGATGTTGAGATTGACATCGTGGTAATTAATGTCACTCGACTGATGATATAATTCCGAAAATGGACTGCAAGAGCTGACACTTGATGGGGTCCCCTTTGTGCATCATGAGACCAGCATTTGGACCCCACAATCTTTGTGATCTTTTGGCCATTCCCAACGGTTTTGGCCATTGAAAAATATCAACACAAATACATACAGTGAACAAAAAAGCTTTTTGATTCTCTACTTGTTCACTAGCTTCTATAGTGTAGTTTTGGTCAAAGGCAATTTAAGCTTCCCCATGATTTCACTACCACTTTTAAGGTTTGACCATCGTGTTAATTTTAAGCTTAAAAACAAACTTCAAATGCAAAGAGATGAGAAAGAGTAAAAAATAAAGAGAAGTGAATGCGAAAGGTTGGAACAAGATTGAGAGACTTCAGCATGCTCTCTTCCATTAATAAAGTCATTAAAACATGATTACAACTCTTAAACACTCCACCTTGAGATTGATATTGGAAATACCAAGCTCGTGATTGAGAAAGAGAATTTTATTTCTTGAAAGAGCTTTTGTCATCAAATCAGCATCCTACAATTCAGAGGAACAATATTTCAACTTAATCTGTAAATTCTTCTCAGCTTCACGAATTGCATGGAACTTTACTGGATTTTCAGCAATTGCTATAGCAGACTTGTTGTCACAAAATAAAACATTAGCACCTTCTTGCTCAAATCCAAGATCAGAAAGCAAATTTTGCAGCCAAATTGCTTGATTTGTTGTAGTAGCAGCAACAATGTATTCAGCTTCAGCAGTTGATTGAGCTACAACACGTTGCTTTTTCGAACTCCAACAGATTGCACCTGAACCAAGATTAAAAACATATCCAGGTGTACTCTTCATATCATCTAAACTTCCAGCCCAGTCATTATCAGAGTATCCATTCAACTTTACACTACCAGTCTTCAAATAACTCAACCCTTCATACATTGTACTCTTCACGTACCTGAGAAAACTCTTAGCTACACCTAAATAAACATCAGTTGGTGAACTCAGGAACCTTGATAACAACGTTTCAGGAAACATCAAATCTGGTTATGTTTCTATCAAATAAAGCAGACTTCCAACTAAACTTCTAAAAGTGGAAAGATCGTTAAGCTTCTCACTATCATTCTTTGAGAGTTTTAAGTTAAGAGGCAATGATGAATCAACTCCTTTGCATAATTCCAACTTGAATTTCCTTAGAACATCTAAGGCATACTTTTGTTGTGAAATAAAAATATCACCCTCATTTTAATTTATTTTCATGCCGAGAAAGTAGCTCATCAAGCCAAGATTAAACATTTCAAATTCCTCTTGCATACTTGACTTGAATATCGAAACAACTTCAACATTGCTTCCCATTACCAACAAATCATCAACATAGAGAAAAACAACAAGCAAACCAACATTCTCTCATTTCTTTAGATACAAAGTAGCTTCATTTATGCTTCTTTGAAATCCCAATTTCTGCAAATAGAAATCAATTCGATAATACCAAGCCTTTGGTACTTGTTTCAGGCCATAAAGAGCTTTCTTGAGCTTGTATACGTGATGTTCCTTTCCAACAATTACAAAACCTTTAGGTGGACTTATATATATGTCTTCTTCAAGCTCTCTATTTAAGAAAACAAACTTTACATCCAAATGGAATACACTCTATTATATCTGACCAGCTATAGCAATTAGCAGTCTGATGGTGTCGAGTCTGGCAATAGGTGCAAACGTGTCACCATAATCAACTACACCTATCTGTGCATGCCCTTTTACCACCAACCTTGCCTTATGCTTGAACACAATCCCATCAGGATTGAACTTGGTCCTATACACACACTTCACACCTATAACATTCTTATCAATAGGTCGGTCAATTAAGAACCATGTATCATTTTTCTCAATTGCATCAACTTCTACCTTCATTGCATCAATCCAATCTGATACTTTTGAAACTTCATTGAAACTGGTTGGTTTAACAAAGATAAAATTGCATCTTTCATACACACCAACTAAGGTTTTGGTTTTAATAACCTTTGCATTAGTTGTATTTGTCGTGGCAAAATCATTTTCAATTTCATTACTTTCAACATCATCAACGGTAATAGCTTCTTCAGCCAAAGGTCTGATATTATGCTTTTGTACATAATTCTTCTCCCAATTCCAGTAAGAACCTTTATAAAAAAATAACATCTCTCATTACAAAAATCATCTTTGTTTCTAGATTGAAACCCTATGCCCCTTGGATTGAGAGGAATAGATAAATAAAAATTCCTTTTCAGGCTCTTTCATCTAATTTGGACTTCACATTGGTTGTTATATGGCTAAAACAAACCGAGCCAAATACTTTAAGATGCTCCACAAATGGCTTAAATCCAGACCATTGCTAGCATGTTCAACAAATACACTGATGTAGCAACAACTTCTACCCAAAACGACTTTGTAAGTTGTTTTTCGATGAACATACATCTTGACATGTTTAAATCAGTTCTATTCATCCTTTCACAAACTCCATTTTGCTGATGAGTGTGAGGAACAATAAGATGATGATGGATGCCAACTTCCTTACAAAAATCATTGAACTCTTTAGATACATACTCTCCACTATTTTCTGTTCTTAAAACCTTCAATCTACAGTCACTTTGATTTTCATAAAGTTTCTTGAATTCTTTGAATGTTGTCAACACATTCAGCTTAGATTTCAAGAAATAAACCCAACATATTCTTGTAAAATCATCAGCGAACAACACAAAGTACTTGTTTCCATTTAAGAAATGTGTCTTCATTGGACCACACAAATCAGAATGCACAAATTCCAACTTCAGATTAACTCTTATCATGCCATCATGGGAAAATGGCAGCCTGTGAGACTCTCCAAGCTAACAGGTTTCACACTTTTAATCATTTTCAGCTCAGCAAACTTAGAACCACAAACATTAAAATATATTGCAAAAATCTCCCTTAAATTAAACATTGAATCCACTTTTAATCATTTGAGGAATGCTCATCAGGCTTTGTTCTAAATTAGGAATAAAAAAACATTATGAATAGTTCTTTTATCTTAAGGAGTATTGACACAAATCGAACCTTTGCCTTGAACTTGAACCGTAGCACCATTTCCCAACTTTACATGTATCTTGAAAGATCAATCAAGTGAATTAAAGTATGCTGTCACATGTGTCATATTGTCACACCCCAAAAAATTTTGTGTTAACATTAATAATCTTAATTTGATTTTTATTAAATTAATTTTAGGGACTAGTTTGTGAGTTTCCAAAGTTTCAAGCCAATTTTCATATTTCTCTGAAAGTTCAGAGACCCAACTTGAGATTTGCCCATTCTCTACTTGCAAAAAAATGAAGGAGTGGTTGGCACAATTTGGACCTGTGACCAACAGGCATAGGGAGCCATGCCCTAGCCATTAGGCTAGGGAACTAGTTGTGCCAGTATCCCTTTTAAAATATTTTTTAGATATCAAATGAGATTTGAAATTCCTAAAAATCAATTTATCCCAGTTAGCATCGAATCAAAATCCCCAAAATTTCCCTAACACCAACCGTCGGCCTCCACAATCTTCTCTACTCTGGCCGCCGTTGTAGTGCACTATCTCCATCAGTTGAATTGCATCGTCCGGAGACCCGATTTCAACACTCTATTTACCCGAAGTTATCGTCATTCGTCGCGATGAAGTGAGGAAGTTGTTTGACTTGCCTCACCATCGATCTCTTTCGTCGATCGCCAATTGTCGTCATCGTCGGCCTCAATAGAAACGTCATCGAAGCCCAACCAAAACCTCTATAGTCAATCGCTGTGAGCCATCTTCGTTTGCCGTGGGGAGCTCGCCAAAGTTTCATCGAAACCTTTATTTCCCTCGATACCGGCCATTCTAGCCATTGGTTTACTACACCGCCTACGTTGTTAGACTCACCATCTTTGTTCGCTCAAAACCCAGCCCTTGAGTCACTCTGTCATCGTTGTTTTCATCGGTTGTCAGCATGGGTAAGTTCGATTTCACTCCGTTTAATTTATTTCGCGATTGAATGGAAAATTGGTTGGTATTTTTTGTTTGATTTTGATTGATTTTGGTAAATGGACAAACGTGGAGTTTCAACTGTCATCCCTGACCCGTCACTATCACCATGCGCTGCCACCAAACTTAGAGCATCCTAAAATCGGTTGGAGTTGACTCAAACCGATTTGAGTCAACTCGGACCGAACTGAGTCAACCTGAATCGACCTGAGTCAACCCAAATCGGTTTAAAACATTGACATTGACCCAAACTATTGAGTTTGACATGCCTGTTAACTTTGACTTTGACCGTCGACTTTGACTTTGACAGTCAACTTTGACCAAAAAGTCAAATATTTTGAAAAATCATATTTTATGTTTTTCGACGTCCTGGGTCCAAATCCAAAGTCTGTTTTGTCAAATTCAAACTCGAAAGCCTCTGAATTGATCGTTAAACCCGAGCGAGCATATGCAATTTAAGTATTTATTTTTGTACATCTGATTTAATTAAAGGGTCAATGACTAATTTATGTTATCGTATATTTAATGTACTAATGGATCTCCTGGTCGTTCGTCTGCTCGACTTGGTTCCTCCCGATCTTTCCGTCAGCGCGATCCCGTGATTACTCATATAGCTCTACAACCCTTTTAAATACTCAGTTTAGTGTACTAATCCGATTATAAACTTGTTCTGATATAACTTAGATTCTCATACAGTCGAAGAGCGTAGTGAAGCCAATGCTCGGTAGATCTCCTAGACTGGTTCTTTTTTACGATGTGTGTTCCCTGTGTGCCATATATATTTTTGAAATATATGTTTGAAATATCATGTGCACATGATTATTTTCTCTTATTTAAAATGAATTATTTGCTCTGATTTGACTATCGTAATGATTTATCTTATTTAAGTATGATTCCTGATTTACTGTATTTTAAATCATGCTTGCTTGACACATGTTCTCTAGTTATTGTTTTTATTGATAAATAAATATGTCTGAACTCTGATTTCCTACTACCACTGGTTGTTGTCTGAAAAATATCTTTTTTAGGGTACTCTGGGATCTAGTATGAAGTCTTTTCAAGTTCAGCTTTGGTCAAACTGGTAATTCCTTATATAGGTTTAAACCGATCGAGCTGGTAATTCCTTATGGACCTAAGGCAAGCCTTGGTTGGGTTCCTAGGTCCAATGGGCCTAGTGGTAAGGCCTTATAGACCTTAAGGTACTCCCTTAGGGTGACACCCCTTCTATGTGCATTAGGTAAGTCCTTATGGGCCTGAGGGCACACCCATCAGGGTGTGCACCTACACTTCGGCTAGGGTAAGACCTTATGGACCCAAGGTGCTCCCTTAGGTTAGCACCTACGCCTTTCCGGCCTAAGGTAAGTCGTTATGGATGCAGTTCTGGAAAACTGCATATGGTGTTCGGTTGGAGGGTGATTTTGTATTTTAACTAAAAACGCTACTACGTTTTCACAATTTGGAACTGAACTAATTTTAGAAACTTTAATGACGTTTCATGACTTTAATGTCAAATTGATTTTGAAATCTTAATTATATGTTTATTTCTGCACTGTTGGAACACACTAAGCTTCGTAGCTCACTCCTCAAAACTTTTCTCTTTTAGATACTTTTGATAGGCGTCCTGAACTTAGCACTTGGAGGATCGGCACATTCGTACAATACCTTTTGTTGTAATGTATTTATCTTCCGAGTTGCATTTACTTTGGGTAACATGTGCATATATTTTGGAAGTATTTGTTTTACGACTTATAATGTTTCTGATATTGATGATAGATTTGTTTTGAAACTGGTTTCAGAATATTTTATTTTACTTAGTCCTTATGACGACTTTTAAATTACTAGAATTGAACTTTAACATTTTTAACTATATTTTAAAGGATGTTTATTCGAAATATGATTTTAAGTTGTTGAAAAATGTTTTGGAAAATTTTTGTTGTAATTCACTAGATTTGGTTGTAACGCATAGGTCGGGTATAGGGGGTTGCATTTTACTAGTGCACTCACTATCCATAAGCCAAACATAATTGTGAGCTAGTTCGGCAGCAAAAAAACCATGAACAAGTGTTCGCCTTGCTCTTAGTTCACTTCACTGGCATTTTCTTGTTGTTGAGATTGCTTCTTTGCTTGCTTCTTCTTGGTCCAGCAAAATTTTTCGGTGTGGCCAAGCTTATCACAAAATGAACACTGAAATTTGGTCTTGCTCCTATCCTTGAACCTGCAATCCTTTTCAGCATGATTTATTTTCTTAGAAACCGGACATGGAGGAAACTTTCCACTTTGACCACTAGTAGAATAACCAAAGAACTTTCCCTTCAAGCCTCTAGGTTTCTTCCCAAGGTTGTTAACCTTCGATTTTTTGTGAGCAATAAGGAAATCACCTTCATTTGCCTCATTTTCTCACATAGACACTCTTTGTTCTTGTGCTTCTATTTTACTAACAAGATCAACAATGGTTAATCTTGACATGTCACAAGATTCCTCAATAGTTGAAAATTTTGCTTCGAACCTTTGAGGAACACTGACCATGACTTTCTCCACCACTTTCTCATTCAGTAAGTCTTTACCATAAAGACGGATTTGATTTACAATATCCGTCAACCTCATTGTTTTATCTTTGATCAACTCGTCCTCCTTCATTTGCAGCATAGAAAACTTTATTTTCTTTACTTTATCACCTCCTTCATAGGCTTCTTTAAGTTTATTCCAAACACTCTTAGGTGTTTCAAGATCCATGATGCTTGTAAAAATATGGTATGCTAACCCGAAGTAAATACAGGTTAGAGCTCTATCATTCTTCAACATTTCTTCATCATGAGCTCTGAGTTGAGCAAGAGTGGGATTTGGTCTCAGTTCTGGTGGATCTTCATCAGTTTCTACAACTCTCCACAAGCCAAGAAATCGTAAATAGACTTTCATCTTCACCGCCCAAACATGATAATGAGTTCCTGTGAAAATTGGAACATGAATTGTGGAGTATTCGAAAAAGCCATTTTTAAAGCACTCACAAAAACACAAACTATCAAAGTGTATTTAATCACTCACTAACAGCAATGGAACCTCACAGTCCTTAAGAAAATAGCTCTAATGCCACTGTTAACATTAAGCTTAAAAATAAGATTCAAATGCAAAGAGATGAGAAAGGCCAGAAAACAAAGAGAAGTGAATACAAAAGGTTGGAACAAGATTGAGAGACTTCAACATGCTCTCTTCCATTAATAAAGTCATTAAAACATGATTACAAATGTTAAACACAAGTGTAAAAGTAACATTTAAAACAGACTCAAATGACAAACAACAACAACAAACAACCAATAAACAATCATAACGACTGTCATACAAAAATATCATTTACTTCCAATGTCAAGCTCAATACATTAACACCTCAATCATGCTTTCATTAGGTCCCAGGGACGGACGTTTGAATAATTACATGCTTAACAAAAACATCAAGAGTCACAATAAAATCTTTCAATCAAGATCGAGAAAATGGTTTGGAACCATCTTCTTAACTCATTTCTCTTCTTTACCTCTTTATGGAGACACAAATTTTAAATATCGACCAATAATTATCCAATTATTGAATGTGACTCTCTATCCAAATAAAAAAGATGAACCATCGATAACCGTTGTGACTCATTCATTACCATCGACATTTTTAAATCCTTTTAATTTTAAAATTAGACTAATTGAAAATTTAACTCTCGTGGTTTTATAATTTAATTATTCTTGAAGATATATACATTTCAAAGTAAAATAAATTAACCTCTTAGAATTCAATTCTAACTCAATCATGCTAATAGTGGTTGCTATAATCACCATAAACAATGGGGTTTGGGTGGTGGGATTTACATAACAAAACATGACATCTGAAGCGTAAAGCTTGTTTCCACCCCCACCCCCACACCAAAATCCCCTCCCATATTATCCTTTTGTTGCCTTGTGCGGGGTGTGGTCCCCACCACCCCACGTATTTCCCACGTGTGGATCTTTCCCATATCTGGGAGTTACACGTGTTGACCATCAATCGGATAAATCCCTCTTCGTCACTATCATCATCAATGGCGTTTTTACTTTGAAAGAACCCTAAAAAAATACATTTATTGAAAAAATAATTCCAAACAGCATTAATTGAAAAAATAACCCTAAACTACTCATGTATAATTATCTTATGTTCTACAAAAACGTGTTTAATGGAACTTATGTTTTATGAAACGTGAGATTCATCAACTTTTCAAATAAACTCGTTTATTTATTGATAAAGACAACAATACATGTATGAAACTCGTTTTTTTGTAGAACGCGATGTCTTACCTTACTTTTCACAGAACGTAAGATCATCCATAGACAATTTAGGTAATATTTTTTCAATTAATACTGTTTGAGATTGTTTTTTCAATAAAATAATAAAGGAGGGTTTTTTTTTTCGTTTAATAACGCCATCATCAGCCTCTCCTTTCTCACACAGACATTAATTTTTTTTATTCCTGCATGTAATTTTTGTCAACGTTTTCTGTGCATGGAGATTCTTCGGCTAAAATTAAACCCGTTTTATTTTACTCTTTAACGTCGTTGGTTAAATGACCAAACTAACCTTCGAACCGGTCACGTGGCTTGTCGGGATAGGTGGATTAAATAATAAAAGATGGCAACTTTGGTGTATTGAATCCTGGCCCACCTTTCTTAATCTTGTTCTAATGCCCATTTATAAAGAAAATGGTCATGGCAACTCTATGCCACATTATTTTTTCCCCCCTAAAAAAATTTCTATGATGTTCTTCTCTGGTAAACTTTCAGAATCCAAAGCAAAAAACTCTCAATTCATTTACTGAATTGTATATATATATATATATTTATATAAACACATATATACATATATTCGAAGGTCTAGTAATGGAGAGCACGGACTCATCGACCGGCTCGCAGCAGCCGAATCTCCCGCCGGGGTTCAGGTTCCACCCGACGGATGAGGAACTAGTGGTACACTATCTCAAGAAAAAGACTAGCTCAGCTCCTTTGCCGGTTGCAATTATTGCTGAAGTTGATTTGTACAAGTTTGATCCATGGGAATTACCAGGTAAATTAAAAAAATACATTTTTTAAATTATTTAAATGGAAAAGGGTATGCATGAAAAGTGAGAAAAATAATCTTTTTTGTGAAAATATGATTGGAACGGAGCGAGGCCGAACAGGGCGGCAACGTCGGGATACTGGAAGGCTACCGGAACCGATAAGCCAGTGTTGACTTCATGTGGGACTCAAAAGGTTGGTGTGAAGAAGGCACTAGTTTTCTATGGAGGGAAGCCACCTAAAGGGATCAAAACTAATTGGATCATGCATGAGTATCGACTTGCTGATAATAAGACTAACAACAAACCCCCTGGATGTGACTTGGGCAACAAGAAAAATTCACTAAGGGTAAATCCCTTTCTTGTCAGATTTTATTCATTTTACTGTTATATGATGTATGAAAAAATTGATTGTTTCTAAACTTTCATTTTTTCTTGTTTGTAGCTTGATGATTGTGTGCTATGTCGAATTTACAAGAAGAACAACACGAACAGACCTCTGGACCATGATAAAGATGACTCCATAGATGGCATGCTCGGCACCGTAGCGCCTTCGATATCGATCGGCAGCCATCACAATACGAAATTCCAGTTCTTGACAAAGGGAACAAGCTTCGGCACATTGCTTGAAGCTCAAGAACATAGCATGTTCGATGGAATGCTAGGGAGTACCGATGGGATCAACAATGGTTCCATTTCTCATCACTTGGGATGTTCAAGCTCAAAGGGAGACTTATCCATGGGCAACCCTCTCAAACGGACACTCCCGTCTCTTTACTGGACCGAAGCTGAAACTACAGGGCCTTCGACGAGCAAGCGATTCCACGGGGATAGTAACGACGGTGAAAGCTTGGAGAAAACAGACGGTAACGGTTCCATCGCCACTCTTCTTAGCCAGCTACCGCCAACCCCTCCGTTGCAACAACAACAACAACAACAGCAAGCAATGTTAGGAGCGTTCGGAGATGGGATGTTCCGTCCTCCGCATCAACTTCCGGGGCTCAACTGGTACTTTTAATTCGATCTCTAGGTAGGAGTACTCGATACATACTCAATCTATACATAGAAAATCAAAATTTTCAAGTAGTTTGGGAGCTTGTCCGTGTTACATAGTTCTTGATATACTGTCGCCAATTATAGTGATGACTGATGAAGCATTTGGGATAAAAAAAAAGATTAAGATTTTGTTTTATTAGGTCAGAGATTAGAAGAGTCGGGCCTCATTGTTTCTTTGAGAGTAAACATGTAGCCCCCACAAATTTAATCTCTTCAGGCCATAGGTAAATTTTATCATATATAGTTACATATATATTTACGAGGGAGGTGGAAACTTGCTGTAGAAAAAGAAATTTATAATAAAACTGATGAATAATATATGATGAACTCCTCGTTGAAACTTGCAGAACTTTTTATGGATGATTATGCATATATTTCTTCTTCTTCTTCGTCTTCATCTTTTTAGTTAGTTAGGTTTTAGAGTTCGAACGATGATTAACATATAATCTTATTACTCGAATAATATGATCTTTCGGATTTTTTTTTTTTAAAAAAATGAAGAGTTTTGGTATGCAATCAAAAGCATGCAATGTGATTATAAATGCATAGTTCAACTAAAAAGTGGCCACTAGGTTATTATCGTACTAAACTCCAAGTTTTGAAATAATAATATTCAATTGTATATTGACTAACAATATAATTAGAGAGCTATATTATCATTATAGCATTAATAGGTATGAATGCTCAATAATTGGTCGATAAGAGTTGAAATATATGGGCCCGTATTACTATTTTGAACAATTTATTATTAATAATATAATTTAATAAACTAAATATATTTTATTATATCTATAAGCAACCCATCACCTGATTCAATTTATTGCTAATCTATAACCTACTTGACAAATGTTTGGCTTAGAAAAGAATTATAAATATTTAAATTATATAATAATATTATTATTTTTTTCAATTATCATGCTATAGCGATCTTTGCCTTATCTTCTTTTTTTTTTTCATTTGACAAAGATGGGTTGATCTCCTAGACAATGAAAGATAACAATTTTAAAATATTTAAATAAAGAAAGATATTTTATTTATTTTCTTTCAACTATATAAGAAGTAGGGTTGAAAAGGTAATAATTAATATCTCATTCCTTAAGTTTTTTTATATATATATAGAATGATATATAAAATTTTCAAAGCACTGACCAATTGATAATCGATACATATATCTTTTCCATTAGTTGTCTTGTACATGCTTAGTTAATTTAAGAACTAATTTAAATGTTTAAATTATTTATATTTTAAATGAACATAATTATTTTTAAATATTTAAATAGAAACCAAATATTTAGGAAATATTAAATGTGGGAGTCTTTTTCTCTATGATAAGACAATAGCTAAGTATATTTCATGACCTAGCTAGAGGTCACACAAATTGATAATAAGAGACTACCTCACAAAATTAAATGGCCATTAATGGGACCATTTCACTATCATCAAATGGAATCATTGTCTTAAAACCACACAAATTAAAATCCCTTTAATGTCATTCCTTTCCAAGAGAAACGTACAAAACAACTTTATAATAATATTTCACATCATTTACCAGTTAATTTTGGAATATATTGTGAATTTAATAAAAATAATATTCAAATTTTCTTTTTTTAAAATGAAGTTTTTGACAAATATTTTTTGTTTGATTTTATTAATATGAGGAAGAAAATGAGATCTTGACATAGAATAAAACTTAAAAATTCATAAAGTATAACTCATCGAGTGATTTTATTGGTTGAGGGAAATATTATTCTTCCTAAAGATCATGAGCTTGAACAGTTACATTCAGGGGCGGAGTCAGGATTAGATATAGGAAGGGGTCGAAATATTAAACTTTTTAATAAAAATACAATCACTTACTAAGTATTTAAACTTATGATTCAGAAAACAATGTCTAATTTTTCTAATAATTAAATTTATAATGACTTAAATTGTTATTAGACCAAAAAATTGAAAACATTGAATTATCATTCCTTTTTTTTATAACCACCGGTTTCCAATCTATTAGTCGACTAATTCGGATCAGATACTGCAGAAGCGAGGGCGACCCTCCAAACCCAGTTTGCTCTATTTGCAATCGCCAAGATTCGAACCACTGACCTTGCTTAAGTGATCTAGTGTTTCATCCCGCTAGACCAACCATTTGTTGGTATTGAATTATCATTCTTTAGTTTGCCCCTACTTGATTAAATATCTAATAAATTCCTATATTTCTTAATTTAAATACTTAGTTTTACATTAATTAAAATACTATTAAATCAAAGCTATCAAACATCAAATAATTTTATAGGGCTGGAGCCCTTTAAGCCCTAAGAGATCCCCGTTTCTGGTTACGTCTTTAAGATATATGTTTTCAATAACTAAAAAAAAGATTATAAACACGTATTAATGTGACATATACCTCAAATCATTTTAAGATCTGCATCACTTCCGGGGCTCAACTGTACTTTTAATTCGATCTAGGTAGGAGTACTCGATACTACTCAATCTATACATAGAAAATCAAAATTTTCAAGTAGTTTGGGAGCTTGTCCGTGTTACATAGTTCTTGATATACTGTCGCCAATTATAGTGATGACTGATGAAGCATTTGGGATAAAAAAAAAGATTAAGATTTTGTTTTATTAGGTCAGAGATTAGAAGAGTCGGGCCTCATTGTTTCTTTGAGAGTAAACATGTAGCCCCCACAAATTTAATCTCTTCAGGCCATAGGTAAATTTTATCATATATAGTTACATATATATTTACGAGGGAGGTGGAAACTTGCTGTAGAAAAAGAAATTTATAATAAAACTGATGAATAATATATGATGAACTCCTCGTTGAAACTTGCAGAACTTTTTATGGATGATTATGCATATATTTCTTCTTCTTCTTCGTCTTCATCTTTTTAGTTAGTTAGGTTTTAGAGTTCGAACGATGATTAACATATAATCTTATTACTCGAATAATATGATCTTTCGGATTTTTTTTTTTTAAAAAAATGAAGAGTTTTGGTATGCAATCAAAAGCATGCAATGTGATTATAAATGCATAGTTCAACTAAAAAGTGGCCACTAGGTTATTATCGTACTAAACTCCAAAGTTTTGAAAATAATAATATTCAATTGTATTATTGACTAACAATATAATTAGAGAGCTATAATTATCATTATAGCATTAATAGGTATGAATGCTCAATAATTGGTCGATAAGAGTTGAAATATATGGGCCCGTATTACTATTTTGAACAATTTATTATTAATAATATAATTTAATAAACTAAATATATTTTATTATATCTATAAGCAACCCATCACCTGATTCAATTTATTGCTAATCTATAACCTACTTGACAAATGTTTGGCTTAGAAAAGAATTATAAATATTTAAATTATATAATAATATTATTATTTTTTTCAATTATCATGCTATAGCGATCTTTGCCTTATCTTCTTTTTTTTTTTCATTTGACAAAGATGGGTTGATCTCCTAGACAATGAAAGATAACAATTTTAAAATATTTAAATAAAGAAAGATATTTTATTTTATTTTTCTTTCAAACTATATAAGAAGTAGGGTTGAAAAGGTAATAATTAATATCTCATTCCTTAAGTTTTTTTATATATATATAGAATGATATATAAAATTTTCAAAGCACTGACCAATTGATAATCGATACATATATCTTTTCCATTAGTTGTCTTGTACATGCTTAGTTAATTTAAGAACTAATTTAAATGTTTAAATTATTTATATTTTAAATGAACATAATTATTTTTAAATATTTAAATAGAAACCAAATATTTAGGAAATATTAAATGTGGGAGTCTTTTTCTCTATGATAAGACAATAGCTAAGTATATTTCATGACCTAGCTAGAGGTCACACAAATTGATAATAAGAGACTACCTCACAAAATTAAATGGCCATTAATGGGACCATTTCACTATCATCAAATGGAATCATTGTCTTAAAACCACACAAATTAAAATCCCTTTAATGTCATTCCTTTCCAAGAGAAACGTACAAAACAACTTTATAATAATATTTCACATCATTTACCAGTTAATTTTGGAATATATTGTGAATTTAATAAAAATAATATTCAAATTTTCTTTTTTTAAAATGAAGTTTTGACAAATATTTTTGTTTGATTTATTAATATGAGGAAGAAAATGAGATCTTGACATAGAATAAAACTTAAAAATTCATAAAGTATAACTCATCGAGTGATTTTATTGGTTGAGGGAAATATTATTCTTCCTAAAGATCATGAGCTTGAACAGTTACATTCAGGGGCGGAGTCAGGATTAGATATAGGAAGGGGTCGAAATATTAAACTTTTTAATAAAAATACAATCACTTACTAAGTATTTAAACTTATGATTCAGAAAACAATGTCTAATTTTTCTAATAATTAAATTTATAATGACTTAAATTGTTATTAGACCAAAAAATTGAAAACATTGAATTATCATTCCTTTTTTTTATAACCACCGGTTTCCAATCTATTAGTCGACTAATTCGGATCAGATACTGCAGAAGCGAGGGCGACCCTCCAAACCCAGTTTGCTCTATTTGCAATCGCCAAGATTCGAACCACTGACCTTGCTTAAGTGATCTAGTGTTTCATCCCGCTAGACCAACCATTTGTTGGTATTGAATTATCATTCTTTAGTTTGCCCCTACTTGATTAAATATCTAATAAATTCCTATATTTCTTAATTTAAATACTTAGTTTTACATTAATTAAAATACTATTAAATCAAAGCTATCAAACATCAAATAATTTTATAGGGCTGGAGCCCTTTAAGCCCTAAGAGATCCCCGTTTCTGGTTACGTCTTTAAGATATATGTTTTCAATAACTAAAAAAAAGATTATAAACACGTATTAATGTGACATATACCTCAAATCATTTTAAGATCTCTTTATCGATTAAGGGAAGATTTCAAATCGAAACGTTCTTTATAAGAAATGGTGAGTGATTCCCAATCGTAGAGAGAGTTGAACTTATGCCATTATTCATGGTGATATGTGTTATGTCAAAGGCTAGTGGTTTGAACTAATAACCAGTTGGTCTAGTGGGATGAGATTTTTCTACCATTAATCTCCGTTCATATATATATATATATATATATATATATATATATATATATATTATATATATATATATATATATATATATATACGCGCTAAGGGATGCATTTATTTTAGGAAAAACCTTTGGTAACTAGTCTATAATTTGTGCAATAAGTTAAATTGTGTGTGTATGATGGATTTTAAAAGTATAGGTATGCCTATTAAAGAAAATAAAAGTATACGTATGATATACGAATACATTGCTTATACATAGATGCAATGTACATACGAATAATTGTGGTATACGCCTATGCTTAACGTATACGTATGTGATGAAAATGAATATGTACGTGATGGATAAGAGATTGACAGTGAATCTATTAATCCATCTGTATTTCTTTTCACATTGTTAATGCTTTAGTTAATCTTTGATGACGTGTTCAGCAGTTATTCAAATTACAGTTGCGATTCGCAGACGTAACAAGTACTACTACAATGATTGTAAGTATTACGGTCATATAATAATAATTACGGAAGATATTGTTACCGCTGTATAACGAGCGTAAACCGCTAGTTAAATTTCTGGTGTGCAATATTGTGGAATTGAACTCTGGATCAGAAAAACGAGAAACTGACATTTGATTCTGGCAACAGAAGGGCATCTCTGGACCACGGAGAATCTGAATTATGATCTAAACTCCAGGTTGTTCGTGGCCCATTTTATTTTATTTCCAATTTATCGGCCTAATTTGTTAAATAATTATGAAAAAATAATAATTAATAAAGTTTACAGTTAAATCTGTTGTCATAATCAAGATGTAGTTGCACAACTTGCAAAATCAAAGGAGAGATTTTTAATTAATAGGGCTGTACCTTTCCCAAATAAGAAAAATGAATATATAGGGCTATAGGCTGTATAATTGAGGGTGGCATAACGTTGAGTGTTGAAAAAGTCGGATCCCAGTTGGAATAAGATCATATCTTCAATTAGTATTGAGCTTAGGGCTAAAGGGTAAAGGCCCATTAAATTTTGGATTTTCGGATAATCCAAAATCAGGATTTCCCTGTCGAATATGGATAATTAATGACATCTAAATCATCATATCTGTAAAATCTAATGACAAATCATCCAGGAAGCTACTGCTCAACCTGAGCACGTGTTGAAGATATTTCCGACTCCGATGATATATCGTTCAAGTGTCGTCTGTCGGAAAGTTGGTCGGAATCCCTCAATGACAATATTTACATTCATATCGATATTCAATCTTCACGAGTAAAATTATTATCCTCAGAATTTAATTTTGAAGATGTTATAAGTATAAGCACAATCATAATCACAATAAAAAATACAAATATATAAAAAGTGACTAACCATAATTATAATCAACCATTACAAAATATGACCGAGCTAATTCGAAGTAAATCTGGATAGAGTTTGAAGAGAGTAAAGCACAGAATTTGCAGGCAATAGATGGAGGTATTTTTGACCCAATAAGGCAGTCCGAACAAAATTGCAAATAGGGTATATTTATTTTTATTATGCGATATATTGTATTTTCTATAATGCATAGAACTCGTTACGTTGAGGTGATAAATTTCAATAAAAAATATTTTTTATTTTAATTTTTTATCTTGATTTGATAAATTTTAATAAAAATATATTTATTGAAACTCATCATCTCGAGATGACAAGTTTCATGAATATTGTAGAAAATATCGTAAATCTTAAAATAAAAACTCGGGTGCCCTATCGAGGAAAAAAACATAGATAGAGGTAATTTGGGCTAAAAATAAAGTCTTTATTTTTCAAGCCTATTAAATTGGGCCTAAAGAAAATTGTTTGAAACATGGACGACAACATTAATCAGGCCCAGCTGACAGTTGGAGAAAGCAGAGAGCTTGACGAGGACGAAGCGGAATAACTAGATCCTTGGGAAACGAGAATCCATCGACAGAGAGAGAGAAGAGTTGAAGCATAACCGAAGCCAGCACTCAGAATCTCACACTCAAACACAAATTTGATCTTTTCTCTTAACATTTATGCATTTGGTTTCGTTAGTTTCTTATAGATCGGAAAGGAATAAAGGGAATGGCAAACTATTTAGCCCAGTTTCAAACAATCAAGAGCACGTGTGGCCATCTCGTCATTGCTGGTAAATCCTTCTTCTTCTTCTTTTTTGCTTTTAAATTGAGTTGAACTCTTCAAATTTAAATTTGGGTTTGGGTGTTTTTGGAATTTTTATGTTGTTGGGTGGGTGGGATCAGAGATGCCTTCACTTTATCGCTTGATTTATGATGTGGGAATTCTAAAGGTTGATGATACTTGGTGGCTTTTTTGAGATTTAATATGATGTTTGAAATAAAGAATTGGAAGTATGACGAGTTAAGTTGAAAGGGATGATTGTTGGGTGATCATGTGGTAAATGTTGTTGCTTTGAGCTTCCTTAGTTGATTTTATGAAGTCAGTACTTGATTATAATTTCTGGGGTTTTGTTAGAATTCGGTGATTTAATCGAAGCAGCTATGAACTTTGTTTGTTTGTATCAATGTCAGTGATCGTCTGGTAAATTTTATTGCTTTAACTTATTTACTGACCTTTTGCCTTGTGGATCGGTTAGAAGTATGGAATGCCAATGATTCATGGATATCTAATCTATCAACTCCAAAGTTTGCTGCTTTTCTAGTTGTTTGCAATTATAGTAATCTGTGAACCATATGTTGGAATTAGCTGGCACAAATCTGTGATCTATCTAACTATTTCGCTGACAACTGCATTACAGTTGAAGATGTCAGTGACTTGTGGCCTACAATCAAGAATAGTTTTGAAGAGCGGCTACCGTTCAAAAGAGCTTCCTTAAATAACAAGACCCGGAATGCAGTGTTTGTAGAGAATTTACAGGCTGAATTCATATTAACCACTGATGCAAGATTACGAAGCAGATTTCCTCAGGAGCAATATTTATTTTGGTTCCGAGAGCCATATGCAACTCTGGTTCTTGTTACATGTGAGGTACATTCAATATAGGTTATGACCTTTTATTAAAGGCCAACAGATTTTTAGATTCATGACCACACTTTGAGAGAAAAAAAAGATAGCTCTTTCACTTGCTTTGTAAATCTGATCATAACTCTTCGACTGAGCCTTTATAAGTAACACTTAGTTGCGTGGGCAAACCTTTTGTTTCCATGATGATATACTCAGACTTTTCTTAGTAGCTTCTAGTTCTGTTTTCTTTCTTTTATTAGTTTTAGGCCTAATATTTTTTTCCCTTGTTCATTGTCCATTTTATATATTTGCTTATTTTTTATTGACATTTTTCACCAGGATCTTGATGAGTACAAGACCATTCTAAACCACGCCTGAAATTAATTGTCCAAAATGATGAGCGTGAATGGTTTATCGTATTTGTGTCTAGAGCCCATCCAAGCAATGATCAGGCCTCTAAATTGGCAAAGAAAGTATATGCCAAACTTGAAGTTGAGTTCAGCTCCAAGAAGAGGGAAAGGTAAGGTTGCAGCTTGTATATTTTCTAGTTGAAGGCATGACTAGTATTTTATATTTATGCTGCCACTAATGACTTTAGAATTGAAATAATGTTGTATAGGTAGGACTCAAGTGTTGGTTTTAATTATAAAGTATGGCTAGAGAATTTTGTTAGTTTTAATTATAAAGTATGGCTAGAGAATTTATCACAAATTTGCTATGAGATCCCCCTCTTAGTGTTGTTGGTTATATATCCGGTCTTGAAGGTGAAGATTTGTTTCCTTGGTATGTTAAGCATCATCATCATCATCATCATCATCATTGTTATTAATTGTTTTACTACTACTACTACTACTACTACTATTACTATTACTATTACTGTTATTATTATTATATTATTATTATTATTATATTATTATTATGTGTTTAACAAAGAACTCAATACTGGGTGATGTTTCACCCATGTTACAAACCTTTGGAAAAGAAAAATGTGGTGAAAGTTTGACAAAGTAACACCCTCATTGAAACTGGTGTTTGGTTTATTCTATTCATTTTCTGATACTCGAAGTATTCTTCACTTAGGTGCTGCAAGTTTGATGTACATGGTCCTGAAGCAAATTTTTGGGAAGACTTAGAGGCCAGAATTAGGAGTGTGTCAGAAATACATTGGATACACTGAACAATTCTATGAGGATGAGTACGCAAGCTTAGTGAACAGCGTTTCAATCCAATTGGAACTTCTGTAATTTTTTCATTTTGAAGGTTTGGTCCTCTTTTGAAAGTTAGAGAATAGGGCTATGGCTAATATGGATCCAGGGACAAACATTACAATTTTCCATTTTGTAGTTTTTTCCATGTCTAAAGATTGTGAAGGAAACATGAACTTACACAAGAGGCCCTAAGTTAAATGCATATTTTTTCCTTTGAGGGATATAATCCTATTAAGTAATGAAAGAAATATACATTTTAAGTTGGTTTTCTCCAACTGTTAATGCTTCATTTTTCATTTCCTTAGGAAAGCTTGGCGTTTATGTTTGAGATGGCTCATCTTCATGAGGATGCATTGCGTGAATATGATGAACTAGAATTGTGTTACTTGGAAACAGGTGTGAAATATATATGTCAGTGTCTTAAGTGTCAGTTTTATCTTATTTTCATTTTTCCGCTCTACATCTTTTAAAAAAAAATCTATTTATGTTTCCAAATTGCATTATGATTTTGTATAAATAAGAATTCCCTTTTTAATATGAATTTGAGTGGTACTTATAGTCAAACTCCATTCTCTTGTAGTGTTTAACTTTTACCTACAATTTTCATACTTAGAAATTTGGCAGCCCCAAAATATTAACGGTGGCAGGTTGTTAATGTGATATGTCTGCATGCCTCGGATTTCTATTTTCCAGTTCATTGGTAGATAGGATATCTGAGGGCATTTGTTGTACTGCTAAATTTTGATTGGTAATTATTAAGGATTTGTCTTGAATGCTCCTCTTTATTTTGAATTCTGGTAGTTTCTTTGGGTATTCCTTGATCTTATTTGATAATAAGTGCAGTTAATATTGGTGGCAAACGTAGAGAGTTTGGAGGACTAGACCCTGGTGATGACCAGGCGGCACTGCTTATTCCTGGGAACAAACCATTGACACAGATTGTTCAAGATGACTCGTTCCGTGAATTTGAATTCAGACAGTATCTCTTTGCATGCCAATCAAAGGTTGGTACTGCTAACCCTTCATGACTTACCTTACATCGCAGTCCGACTTTGAGACTAATTTCTACTGGAATGAATTGTCTTTTGCAATTTTTAGAACTTTATCAAAATGCCATTCTCAATGGTTTATTTGGAATTGTATTTTTTTTGATAGAAGTTGGAGGTCTCATTAAAAACTCCCTTCGTATTCTTCCACATACTTAGAAGTATGTTGAAGAACAAGGAAGGGAGAAAAGAGTGCCTCATATTTTATTAAATATAATACTAAGTATGAGGTAACACCAAACCCACATGCGGGTTTCACTTGCTTTGTAAATCTGATCATAACTCTTCGACTGAGCCTTTATAAGTAACACTTAGTTGCGTGGGCAAACCTTTTGTTTCCATGATGATATACTCAGACTTTTCTTAGTAGCTTCTAGTTCTGTTTTCTTTCTTTTATTAGTTTTAGGCCTAATATTTTTTTCCCTTGTTCATTGTCCATTTTATATATTTGCTTATTTTTTTATTGACATTCTTCTCACCAGGATCTTGATGAGTACAAGACCATTCTTAAACCACGCCTGAAATTAATTGTCCAAAATGATGAGCGTGAATGGTTTATCGTATTTGTGTCTAGAGCCCATCCAAGCAATGATCAGGCCTCTAAATTGGCAAAGAAAGTATATGCCAAACTTGAAGTTGAGTTCAGCTCCAAGAAGAGGGAAAGGTAAGGTTGCAGCTTGTATATTTTCTAGTTGAAGGCATGACTAGTATTTTATATTTATGCTGCCACTAATGACTTTAGAATTGAAATAATGTTGTATAGGTAGGACTCAAGTGTTGGTTTTAATTATAAAGTATGGCTAGAGAATTTTGTTAGTTTTAATTATAAAGTATGGCTAGAGAATTTATCACAAATTTGCTATGAGATCCCCCTCTTAGTGTTGTTGGTTATATATCCGGTCTTGAAGGTGAAGATTTGTTTCCTTGGTATGTTAAGCATCATCATCATCATCATCATCATCATTGTTATTAATTGTTATTACTACTACTACTACTACTACTACTACTACTATTACTATTACTATTACTGTTATTATTATTATTATTATTATTATTATTATTATTATTATTATTATGTGTTTAACAAAGAACTCAATACTGGGTGATGTTTCACCCATGTTACAAACCTTTGGAAAAGAAAAATGTGGTGAAAGTTTGACAAAGTAACACCCTCATTGAAACTGGTGTTTGGTTTATTCTATTCATTTTCTGATACTCGAAGTATTCTTCACTTAGGTGCTGCAAGTTTGATGTACATGGTCCTGAAGCAAATTTTTGGGAAGACTTAGAGGCCAGAATTATGGAGTGTGTCAGAAATACATTGGATACACGTGAACAATTCTATGAGGATGAGATACGCAAGCTTAGTGAACAGCGTTTCAATCCAATTTGGAACTTCTGTAATTTTTTCATTTTTGAAGGTTTGGTCCTCTTTTGAAAGTTAGAGAATAGGGCTATGGCTAATATGGATCCAGGGACAAACATTACAATTTTCCATTTTGTAGTTTTTTCCATGTCTAAAGATTGTGAAGGAAACATGAACTTACACAAGAGGCCCTAAGTTAAATGCATATTTTTTCCTTTGAGGGATATAATCCTATTAAGTAATGAAAGAAATATACATTTTAAGTTTGTTTTCTCCAACTGTTAATGCTTCATTTTTCATTTCCTTAGGAAAGCTTGGCGTTTATGTTTGAGATGGCTCATCTTCATGAGGATGCATTGCGTGAATATGATGAACTAGAATTGTGTTACTTGGAAACAGGTGTGAAATATATATGTCAGTGTCTTAAGTGTCAGTTTTATCTTATTTTCATTTTTCCGCTCTACATCTTTTAAAAAAAAATCTATTTATGTTTCCAAATTGCATTATGATTTTGTATAAATAAGAATTCCCTTTTTAATATGAATTTGAGTGGTACTTATAGTCAAACTCCATTCTCTTGTAGTGTTTAACTTTTACCTACAATTTTCATACTTAGAAATTTGGCAGCCCCAAAATATTAACGGTGGCAGGTTGTTAATGTGATATGTCTGCATGCCTCGGATTTCTATTTTCCAGTTCATTGGTAGATAGGATATCTGAGGGCATTTGTTGTACTGCTAAATTTTGATTGGTAATTATTAAGGATTTGTCTTGAAATGCTCCTCTTTTATTTTGAATTCTGGTAGTTTCTTTTGGGTATTCCTTGATCTTATTTGATATATAAGTGCAGTTAATATTGGTGGCAAACGTAGAGAGTTTGGAGGACTAGACCCTGGTGATGACCAGGCGGCACTGCTTATTCCTGGGAACAAACCATTGACACAGATTGTTCAAGATGACTCGTTCCGTGAATTTGAATTCAGACAGTATCTCTTTGCATGCCAATCAAAGGTTGGTACTGCTAACCCTTCATGACTTACCTTACATCGCAGTCCGACTTTGAGACTAATTTCTACTGGAATGAATTTGTCTTTTGCAATTTTTAGAACTTTATCAAAATGCCATTCTCAATGGTTTATTTGGAATTGTATGGTTAATTGATTATATTACCGAACATTTAATTTAACTTGTTAAAACAATTTCCAAATGATTTTTTTAGCCTTCTTGAAATGTTCTGTAGGTGGTGCTTTCTTGTCATTGTTTTATTAGTTTCAGATTGCAGTTGGCATGTCAGTGTTTTTACCTAAACTATACCTCACTGATTAAATTGCAGCTCTTATTCAAGTTGAATCGTCCTTTTGAGGTTTCTTCAAGGGGTTATTCATTTATAATTAGTTTCTCAAAAGCCCTGGGTTTACATGAGGTATTTGATGAATTTTGCTTTTATCCAATAAATTTTCTTAACTGTTTTATTTTGCATTTTTTTTATAAAAAAAAAAAATCTGAATCCGCTTCTCTTGGGATTATTGTAGAGTATTTTACCCTTTTGTATGCGTGAAGTTTGGGTAATCACTGCATGCTTGGCTGTAGTCAATGCAACCAATTCTCAATATAGTGAAGGAAATGCGGCCCCTGAAATAGAAAGGCAGTTCTATCGCCTTCAAGGTGATCTTTACTCCTTATGTAGGGTTAAGGTAATTTTTTATTTCTCATTTTAAATGGAATTTCATTTGTCGTATTGTTGAACATCCACTGAAACATATTGATGATTGTGGCAGTTCTTGAGGCTTGTATATCTAATTGGATATGGAACAGAGATAGAAAGGAGTCCTGTTAATAGGTATGCACCCAATTTTTAGAGATAAAGTCCACTTTTGACTTCCACTGAATTTGGTTACTTGCTGCCGAATTTAAAGAAGGCTAGTCATGTGGTCAAGGTTGATGTTTCACTATCTCATCGTATCATTGTCTTTCTTTTTGAGCAGTGCTTTATTGAGCATGCTGCCTTGGCCCAAGCCAGCAGTTTGGCCTTTGGTTCCAGATGGTGCTGCCTCTGAGGTGCTTCAGAAAGAAAAGGCAAGTTATTGTTCCACATTTGTAGAACTCATAAGACCATCAAAGGAACACCTGTTTTTTGGGGAAAAAGTTAAACCATCTTAGTAAAGATTTACATGTTCTCTACATCGAACAAGTACTTTATGGCTTCCATTTTTTCCCATATTGTATTTTCAACATTTGTAACCTTATCGTTCAAAGTTTATAAACTGCTGTTAAGGATATGGATTTGTTGATTAGATCAACCATTGGAATAATAATATTTTTCTAGATTTTTTTAAAGCAGCCAATGAATGTTCTCATTGTTGTAGGCTCTATGTGTTACGCAGCTATATTGTCCATTAATGTTTATTTCGCTTTTAATCAGCTATACTTAATTGGTTCAGATTATTATGCAAGAAAATCCTAGAGTCAAGCCCTTTGGCATTGAGAGGAAACCCTTGCCACTTGAACCTACTGCCCTTGTACGCGAGGCAAATCGACGAAGGGCTTCTCTCTCTGCTGGAAGCCCATCTGAGATGTTTGACAGCAAACAAGGCTTTGCTGATGGGTAAGGAAATCTCAAGAACCAACGCAATGGTGCTCTTGCAATTTTTTTGAAAATGAGTTATCAGATTGAAAGTTTTCATGTCAAGAAATTTTTGTAATTAAAGGTTTTTAAATATGTTTGTATGCTGACAGATCAGCGACAGATGTATCATCAAAGACATCCCCATCAAGTAAAGCACTAGCAAATTCGATGTCTCGTACTTACTCATCTGCTGGAAGTTTTGAGGGCTCGGTCGATAGACCCATGAAGCTTGCTGAAATTTTTGTTGCTTCTGAACATGTTTTGATGCAAACAATCTCAAATCCTGATCTGCAGAAAACTTTGTCATCTATACAGGAGATTGAGGTATCAAATTGAGGCTACATGCATGTGAACTGTTCATGTTTCAACCTTTTCTTTTGTTTTAATTTTTCATTAATCTTTTTGTTGGGTTGGGGGTGTTTGCTGTGAATGAAGATTTTTACCAACAAAAAATTACACCAAAAACACTCTCCTTTGGCTATCAATTAGAGATACCTAGTTTAGACATTAAATCTTTGTTCATTTTATATTCCAGAATTTAGTTGACTGATGTGGTGGGGTACTTATATTCAATATTAATCTACACTTTTGTTTCTTTAATTCCTATTTGGGTTATGGCAGCAAAAATATATGGATCTCACTAAAGGTGCTGCTGACAATTACCATCGTTCTTGGTGGAAAAGACATGGAGTTGTCCTTGATGGTGAAATTGCAGCCGTCTGCTTTAAGCGCGGGAACTTTGACCTAGCTGCAAAGTCATATGAGAAGGTTTGCGCTCTTTATGCTGGTGAAGGATGGCAAGATTTATTGGCTGAAGTCCTGCCCAATTTAGCTGAATGTCAAAGAATACTAAATGACCAAGCTGGCTACCTGTCATCTTGTGTGCGGTTGCTTTCACTTGATAAAGGTTTATTCTCAACAAAGGAACGTCAAGCTTTTCAGTCAGAAGTTGTTAGTCTTGCACATAGTGAAATGAAGAACCCTGTCCCTCTTGATGTATCATCTTTAATTACATTTTCCGGAAATCCTGGGCTTCCTTTGGAGTTATGTGATGGGGATCCTGGTACCTTATCTGTAACTGTTTGGAGTGGCTTTCCTGACGATATAACTCTTGATTCTCTTAGTCTCACTTTGATGGCTACATTTAATGCTGATGAAGGTGGTAAGGTATGGTTCCTAAGACAAGATGATGCTAGTATGTTTTAAGCTATGTCATAGCATGATATTGACTTGGTTATTTGATGCATATTTCAGTTAAGAAGCTCTAGTGCCACTATACTAAAGCCTGGTAGGAATACAATCACCTTTCCTTTACCGCCACAGAAACCTGGTTCTTATGTCTTGGGAGTTCTTACCGGACACATTGGACACTTGACTTTTAGATCTCATAGTTTCTCCAAGGCAGGTCCAGCAGATAGTGATGATTTCATGAGCTACGAGAAAACGACCCGGCCCATCTTGAAGGTACTCTCTCTCACAAAGATTTAAGTACTTTCTTTCGTGTTATAATGGATTAACAAAAGTTGAAGATAATAATCTTCATAATCGTTTTAATAAATGTAACTGTTTCTAAATGTTAAAAAGTATAGGTTGGTGAAATTCACAACTGTAAGATCACAAAGCGATTTATGCTTTTGTTCTTTTTCATCAGTCTTTCTAATAGAACCTTCTCTTAGGTTTCCAAACCAAGACCTCTAGTTGATCTATCTGTAGCTATATCATCTGCCTTGCTGATTAATGAAGCTCAGTGGATTGGAATTATAGCGCAACCGATAGACTACTCCTTGAAAGGTGCTGTCATGCATATTGATACTGGTCCGGGTCTGAAGATCGAAGAGCCGCATTCCATTGAGATGGGAACCTACGGAAGTGCTGCTCAGAATTCGGCTGATACGTCAAATTCTGGTGATACTGGGAAAGATGGTAATAAAGACTTCGAGCAGCTAAGTCTCCTTGATGGTAAAATAGAGTTTCCAGACTGGGCCTGTGATGTGACCTCAATTCTTTGGATTCCTATTCGTGCTATTGATGATAAGCTTGCAAGGGGTTCATCTTCAGGTCCGGAGAAAAGACTAGAAAATTTCTAACGGTTTTAATTTTGACTACATGTTTGTTAGTGTGCAAAAATAAGTATATGTTTCTCCACGTGTTTGCTGCATCTGTTGGCCTGATCGTTTATTTTATGGTGCGTGCTGTGGCAGGTCCCCCGCAGAAACAAAGTATTGTGGATGGAATGCGGACAATAGCTCTGAAACTTGAATTTGGAATATCAAACAACCAGATCTATGACAAGTATTATTTCTCCTCGTATTTTTGAATTTGAATTCTCTTTAGATAAATTTTATAAAATGGTCTATCGTGATACGCAGAACCATAGCTTTGCATTTCACCAATCCTTTCCATGCGAGCACACGTGTTGCCTATCAATGCAGTGATGGTACTTTGCTTTTGCAGGTATTATGTCCTCAGTTTTCAACCACAATCACGTTTTTATGCTTTTGCATGTTACAAATTTGCTGTTACGTACTTTTTATGAAGCTCGTTGTGATTCGTGTTACTTACAGGTAATACTGCACTCCCAAGTGAAGGCCACATTAACTGTTAAAGATGCTTGGCTTGATCTTCAAGATGGATTTGTTCATGCTGGACAAGGTGATGGAAGACCAGTTTCTGCCTTTTTTCCGCTTGTAATATCTCCAAATTCAAGATCGGGACTCCTCTTCCGAGTATGCCTGGGGAAGGGAATTGCTGAAGGTACAGACATCTTGTTTTTCTACGATAGTGTCGGATATAGGGCTGTAATCTTCCACATCTCCGATTCTCAACTTCTTTATTCGCTTTAAAATTTCAAACACCGAGATTGTCCATTATTCTTATAATATTATCATTATAGAGCCCTATAGTCGATAACGTCACAGAAAAGTAATATACCCTAGCATATTACCTTATGTAAAGTAATCAACCTCTTGCTTTGACAGATGAAAATAAGTTGCAACCAGAAAGCATATTAAACATCAGATACGGAATTGCCGGTGATAGGACCATTGGGGCACACCCACCAGCGGCTGCAAAATCAAATAAAACCGAGGGTGCTAGTCAGGAATTAATCTTCCGGAGTGCTATAATCTTGCAGCGACCTGTCCTTGACCCATGCCTGGCTGTCGGGTTTCTCCCTCTTCCTTCTGATGGTCTTCGAGTCGGGAAACTTGTTACCTTGAAATGGAGAGTTGAGAGGTTGAAAGACATCGAGGAGAGCAATGTTCCACAGAACAACGTAAGTCGAAATAATCCTATTATTGTCCAAACCATTGACCTGCAGAACTCATGTTTTTTACTTTTCCAACAGGATGAGGTGCTGTATGAAGTGAACGCGAATCCCGATAACTGGATGATAGCTGGGAGGAAAAGAGGGCATGTTTCTCTCTCCCCAAAGCAAGGTAATGGTTTCATAGCCGAGTCAAGAAAGAACTTGTTTTTTACTTTTTATTTGTCGGTATATTCGTAATCGCCATTCTATTTCCGATTTCAGGTTCGAGGATATTTATTTCCATACTATGCATGCCGCTCAATGCCGGCTATGTCCACCCCCCTCACCTCGGGCTACCGGATATCGACGAGGCAAATATAAACTGCAGTCCTGCCGGACCTCACCTTGTTTGCATCTTGCCTCCTGATCTTAGTTCATCTTTCTGCGTTCCGGCATGATTGTCATCTATTTTCATCTTACAACTCGATCTCTGGTCCCAAAATTTCCACTATGTTCAATGAAAAACTGTCACAGATTTAGATTTAGACCAAAGTTTGTTCGCTTATTGTTTTTCCTTCCGATTGTTTCATGTTGTGGTTCATGTAAAGAAGAATGGTGTATCATTGTAATATGCAGACCAATGCGATTCAGTTACACACGGACTTATATAATATAAAGTCCATGACTCAGTTAATATCATGAATTATTTAGACATCAATTTAATTGAAAAAATAATTGAAGTAAATTAATTTATATTAATATAAAATTAATTGGGATAAAAATATTGTTGTGGGTATTTTTTATTCTTTTATATATAATTTTTAATTAAAAAATTAATGACTGTAAGTAATGCATCGGTATAAGTTAGTTAAATCTGTATATGGTCTATAGATAAAAAAAAATCGATTTTCAATATTGTAGGTTAATAATTTATTTTTGAATTTTGACGATATATTGATCCCTTAAGAGTTTCAGTGATAAACCCGCCTAATCCCCCACCCCTCATCAGCAAAGCCGCCGCCGCCGCCGCTACCAATGAAGTAATTGGGCGGTTTTCCCAGATTCCTTGCTCCGTTACTACTTTTTATTTCTGTCAATGGAGAAAGCTAAAGAAATTAAGTTTAACGAAGGTAGGGCAAATGGGACAGATAGTAGTAGTAAGCCCACCGTCGTAAAAAAAATTCGGGTCAAACATTATACTGCTAATTCTAACAGCAGTACTACAGCCTATATTCAGGTATTTCTTCATAAATTTTCCGATCTTCAAAACCCTAGATTATATTTAAAAATTAGGTATTCTGGAATCTGGAAACTTTTTTTAGCGGTTTTCTTTTTACTTGTTAGGATTTTGCTTTCTAGACATAAATTGTTGTGTTGGCTGATTTTTTATCTTTGTTGCAGATTTTGGGTATTGGAATGGATACTCATGATACTCTGCCATCGATTTTACTTTTCTTTGACAAGCAAAGGTTTATCTTTAATGCCGGAGAGGTAAATAATTCTTGGATTATAATGACATTTAAAAAATTACTTTTTTTGTTTGTTTGAATATTAGGTAATCTCAGTTCTAGCTTAATACAATATTGGTATAACGGGGCTTACAACGTTTTTGCACCGAACATTAGAAAACTGTCCACGGAAGTGTAGAAGTATGCATTGATGTAGACTGGACAGGTACTGTTAACGACAGACGATCTATAAGTGATTACTGTAGTTATGTTTGGGGTAATTTCGTAACATGGAGAAATAAAAAAACAATCCGTTGTAGCACGTAATACTGTAGAGACAAAGCATCGAACACTATCTCCTGGCATATGCGAAGGAATCTGGATATAACGATTGTTGAGAGAACTAAACATGTCCCATACAAGACTTATAAAAATGTATTGTGACAACTAGGCATCTGTCAACATAGCACATAATCATGTTCACCATGATTGTACCAAACACATGGAAATTGATTGTCATTTCATCAAAGAAAAAAATTAACTCGGAGATGTTTGTGTTACCTATATACCTACGATACAATAAATTACAGACTTATTGACCAAAAACTTGAGCATAAACATGTTTGAAGAAATTATTAGCAAGTTGGGTTTGATAAATATCTACACTAGGAGAAGTGTTGGAATTCCTAAAATTAAAGATAGATTGCTTACCTTGTTCCTAGGAGTTTCTTTGTACATAATGATCTAATCTTGTGGGCTTAGTTCGGATTCTCACTCTGAGACGCGATTTGTTGAAGGGAGTGCCACATGATCCATTGATTGTTATAGGGCCTTCACAGCCTCATCGATTTCTAGATGCATACAAGAGACTTGAAGATCTAGATATGCAGTTCTTGGAAAATAAAGCCACAACGGTAACTTCATGGGAAACTTTCAAGTTCAATAACGAATCGGACAAAATTAGGGGTGTAAAAAGTTGACCCGACCTGCAAAACTGACTGAAACCGACTCGAGTCAAAACTGTTTTTGACCTGCGTTGTGGCAATCCGAAACCGACTCGAGTCGGAACTGGTATTGACCTGAAGCCGAGTTGGACCTGTAAATTGTGGATCTGAACCCGACCTGCATCCGACCTAAGAATGATCTGAACCCAAATTGAACCGAAAATATGATACCCGAACCCGAACTGCATCCGACTGATATGAACCCGAACCCGAGATTGACCTGGTAAATAACTGATATTATCCGACCTGTTTTCAGCCTGACCTGTTATGAACCTGACCTGTAATTGACTCTACCTGTAAATGATCTGACATGTTGTTAAAGTGATTTGATATTATCCAGACTTATAAGTAATAAGTTACAATTAATATAATTATGTTATT